>NC_065541.1:46650879-46964516 GCF_932294415.1 Quercus robur
AGGGATATTTTAGTCATTCCTATCATAATTATTGCTTTAGAATCTACCTTTAACACTAGTGGGAGACTATTAAGTCCACACTGTAGTTGGCTTCATCCTATGACTATAGAGGCATTGATGTGTGCTCATAATTGGTTATGGAATAAAATCAAAACTTAGCAATTGTATTTATAAAATGAAATCAAAATTGTATTTTTATATTTGCTAGTTTTAATTTGATGAAGTTTATTCCATATTTTTAATTCATTTTTGTTGTAGGTTCTTCAACTATGCCAGGATATTGTGCAATTTAAACAATTATTAATGATGTGGATCCTAATGAAGATGATGGAAGTTGTGTCACACCTATGGGGGATTGGTTTTATGTTGAAGACTTGAAGTTCTAGCTTTTGTTTTTGATAATGTCGATGTTTAACATCTTTTGGGCTATTATAATTTCCTAGACTTGTTGGATTAATTTAGTAGCTTCTTAATTTCTTGGACTTGTTGGATTAGCTTAGTAGCTTTTAAACATTTGACTTGCTAAAATAGTTTGTAATGGTCATAAACTTGTGAGATTTATTTTGTAACTTTTTAAATATTTATCATGTGATCTTAGCTTAGCATATGTTTTGTTTTGATTGAAATACTTGTTGGATTAGCTTAGCAACTTTTAAACATTTGACTTGCTAAAATAGTTTGTAATGGTCATAAACTTGTGAGATTTATTTTGTAACTTTTTAAATATTTATCATGTGATCTTAGCTTAGCATATGTTTTGTTTTGATTGAAAAACAGTGGATGGGTTTCACAATTGGGCCCATTAGGACCAATAATCCAAGTTTTATGATTTATTTTTTGCATGGTTTATGTTTGATTTATTTTGTATGATTGGATTTCATAATTGGGCCACAGTTCAAGGCAAGCTTCTGGAAAATATAAAATTGTTTTGTTTTATTTTTATTTTTTAAATTTTTTATAGATTGGTCCATGGTTTAGGGCCTTCAAATTGGGCCCTAAAGGGACATGGCAAGGTGGGGCAAGGCCTCGTGGGGGCGGATATGGGGGCAAAAAAAAACCTGTTTAGTTAACAGGGCAGGTGATGGGGTGGGGGTGGGGGATAAAGAAACATGAGAAGCATGAGCGGAGGCAACCACACAAACACAGTTCCACGTATTTGATGAAATACTTCTTTCTATTGATGTCATTATCGAATGAGATAAATAAAAATAAAAACACTCCAATCAATCCAAGGTCTCTTTTTACTCTTATCGCCTAAAATTTCTTTATAATTAATATTATTATTGTAATTGATCTTTATTTTGAAAATAAATCTAAATTGGTGGCTTTGTTTGGTTAATGGGCCAAAGTAGGACTATCTCCAAGATTTGATTGCTTCCACTTATTGTCAATTGCAAGTGAGAATTTCACAAATTTCTCATTGTAGCTGTTGATAATATATATTTTAGATACAACTATGAAATAATATTCTAGATATTTTATGGTAGTTTGCAAATTATAATGTCCAAATATGCATAAGTAACAAGAAATAGTCAGCGTTAGTAAATTGAGATAAATGAAAAATTATAACACTAGATAAAAAAATCGAAGAGTTAAAGACCTTGTCTATCTTGATGCTTCTCCCGCAGCATCATTTTTAATTTATTTCTAGTCACATGGGTCCTTGCATCAGCTTTTGTGCCCTATGCTAAACCCAAAATTTTACCAAATCCACCAACCCTATAAACCAATCCACATTGTCCATTTCATAAACTCTACCTATTATTATCCTCACATTCGCTCCTTCAGTCTGTTGTGTATCAGTCTCTCTCTCTCTCTCTCTCTCTCTCTCTCTCTGCCCCAAACCCAACCCATCATTATTCCTAACGAATATAAACTTTCAAATAATGTATATAATGTTGTATATTATGGCTCTATTTGAGATCCGTTTATTTTGCTAAAATTGAAAACTTTTTGCTGAAAGTACTTTAGATAAAGGTAAAAGTTAGCTGAAATAATACTATTAGACCCATGAATAGTACCAAAATGTGCAGTGAGACTCATGAATAGTAGCAAAAATAAGCTGAATAGTAAAATAAACTGACTTTTTAAGCTGGGGCTAAATGCATACTACGGTTACGTTTGGATATCTTATTTTTTGCCAATTTATTTTACTATTCAGCTTATTTTTGCTACTATTCATGGGCCATATTGTACTTTTTGGTATTATTTATGGATTCCACTGTACTATTTCAGTTAACATTTACTTTTATCTATAGTACTTTCAGCAAAAAGTTTTCAGTTTCAACAAAATAAACGGATCCCAAACAAGCCCTATATGTACACAATTTTTCGAAGAATGTACCGAAGATACACCATCAAAGAAGGTACACAATTTTTCAAAGAATGTGCATAATTCTATATATTCAACATACACAATTTTTCAAAGAGTGTATACAATTATGTATATTCAACTTAAGAACGTGCCCAATTTTGTATATTCAACATACACAAATTTTCATATTCAACATACACAATTTTTCAAAGAGTGTATACAATTATGTATATTCAACTTAAGAACGTGCCCAATTTTGTATATTCAACATACACAAATTTTCATATTCAACATACACAATTTTTCAAAGAGTATATACAATTATGTATATTCAACTTAAGAATGTGCACGTACAATTCTGTATATTCAACATACACAATTTTTCAAAAATATACATAATAATGTATATTCTATATACACAATGTTGAATATTCAAAGTACACCGTTTTGTATATTCAATGTGCATAATTTTTCAAGAACTATACACATCTTTATATTCAACTCACAATTTTCAAAGAATGTGTATAGTTCTATATATTCAACATACATGTACACAATTTTTTCAAAAAACTACACAATTTTATAAGGTACACAATTCTATATATTCAATGTACACAAATTTTCAAAGAACATACATAATTTTGTATATTCAAAGCACACAATTTTTTTATGTGTGGACATTTTTCATCACAAATTAATGAGAGTATAAGGTTTGTACATTCAATGTCCAAACATTTAAAAAATGTACACAATTTTGTAAATTCAATATCCATACTTTCAAAAATTATACACAATTTTCAAAGGAATGTACACAATTCTGTGTTCAATATACACAATTTTTTTTATGTGTGGACATTTTTCTTCAGCAATTTTTCAAATAACATACACAATTTTGTATATTCAAATATCATAATCTTTTGATGTGTGGATATTTTTCATCATAAATTACTGAAAGTGTAAGGTATGTACATTCAATATCTAAACCTTCAAAGAAGGTACAAAATTTTGTATATTTAATGTTCAAAGTTTCAAAAAATGTACATAATTTTATACATTCAATGTACACAAATTTTTTTGATGTGTGGCAATTTTTCTTCACAAATTACTGAGAGTATAAGGTTTGTACATTCAATATCCAAACCTTGAAAGAATGTACATAAGTTTGTATATTCAGTGTGCATTTGGCATGAATTATTTTTGCTAACTTATTTTACTATTTAGCTTATTTTTTATACTATTTATGGGTCCCATTGCACTTTTTGGTACTATTCATGGGTCCTATTGTATTATTTCAACTAACTTTTACTTTTATCTACAGTATTTTTAGCAAAAATATTTTAATTTCAGCAAAATAAGTGGATCCCAAACGTACACTCAATGTACACAGATTTTTGAAGAATATATAGAATTTTGTATATACAATGTATACAATTATGTTTATTGAAGATCCATAATTTTTTAAAGAATATACAAAATTATGTTACTGTATATTCAAAATAAACTAATATTAAGGAATATACACAATTTTATATATTCAATGTATACAATTATTTAAAGAATGTACACAATTCTGTATTTTCAACGTACACAATTTTTTAAGAAAGTACACAATTCTATATATTAATTAATGTACACAATTTTTCAAGAAAGTACATAATTTTGTATATTTAATGTACACAATCTTTAAATGAATATACACAATTTTGTGTATTCAACATATAAATTTTTTCAAAGAATGTATACAATTATGTGTGTTCAAAATACACAAATTTTCAATGAATGTACATGATTATGTATATTCAACGAATACAATTTTCTAACGAATGTACAAAATTTTGTATATTCAACGTATACAATATTTTGATTTGTGGAAATCTCTTGATATTCAATATCCAAATCTTTAAAGAATGTACATAATTCTATATATTCAATATTTAGTCTTTTAAAAAAAGTGCTCAATTTTATATATTTAATGTACACAATTTTTTGAAGGATTTACACAATTATGTGTATTAAATCTATACAATTTTTCAAAAAATTTACATAATTTTGTATATTGAATGTACATATTCCAAAGATTGTAAAAAATTCTGTATATTCAACTTACCCAATTTTTTGATATATGAACATTTTCTTCCTAAAAATTACTAATAGTGTACAGTTTATACATTCAATATCTAAACCTTCAAAGAATGTACACACTTTTGTATATTTAATGTTCAAACTTTCATAAAATGTATACTGTTTTAAAGAATGTGCACAATTTTGTATATTTATTGTATACAATTTTTCAAAAAATGTACACAACTCTGTATATTCAACGTACACAATTTTTTGATGTGAACATTATGTTTTTTTTTTATAAATTACTAAGAGTATAAGATTTGTACATTTAATATCTAAACCTTCAAAAAAATGCATACAATTTTGTATATTCGATGTGCATAATATTTTACTTAAAAAAAAATGCAAAATTTCCAATGATGTACACAATTTTGCATATTTAATACACACAAATTCTCAATAAATGTACATAATTTTGTATAGCCAACGCACACAAGTTCTCAAAGAACGTAAATGATTCTATATATTTAGTGTGGGGACTGGCCCAAAATAACAGGCTGGACCCTAGGCCCGTCCGAGGACACAACCCATCCGAGGAGTGAGCGTGACCCAAGCAATCCTTATTCAGGCCCACTGGGGCAAAGAAAACATGTTCGAAGGGTAATTTCTCCTCGGATACTGTAAAATCCGGAGTAAAGGTACATCCAAGCCACTATAGTCCATCTTCTAAATATGTAAAAAAGAAGGAAACCTGAAATATCTCAGCAAAGGCTGCCACCACCACATTAAATGCATTACAACTACTCTTCTGGCCGCATTAATGTGGAGAAGACCCCTGAACAGTGCTACCTTGGCTACTACAACTCACAAAGAACTGAGAGAGGTGTCTGATGGGACAGGTGCTCAAGTGGGGGTTTGGATGATCAACAAGTGTAAAATCCAGATGATTGGAAATGGCCTATATAATACGTAAAAGTCCCCCAAGAGGGGGACGGAAAAAAAAGAAAGAAGTATATTGTAGCCTTAAGAAGAGTCTTACTGCATTGATCTGTATTTAGTAATCAAGTTTTTAGCTCTATCATTCAGGGTGACCTTTCTACACAATAGCATCTGTTCTTGTTCGTGTGTTCCCTTAACCCATGCAGCAATTCGTCTAAACTTACTTAAACCAAGTTCTTTAGCCCATACTCTACAAGAATTCATTGTGTTGGGCTTTTTGGACCAAGGCTTGTAACAACAAGAATTTGGTTGCCAAATTGTGCCCCTACATTTAGCATACACAATCTTTTGATGTATGAATATATTTCTTCACAAATTACTGAGAGTGTAAGATCTATACATTTGACATCTAAAACCTTCAAAAAAATGTACAAAATTCTTTACATATAACGTATACAACTTTTTAAAGAATGTACATAAATTTTCAAAGAACATACACAATTTTGTATATTCAACATACATAATTTTTTCTCGAATGTACACAAATTTTAATGAATGATTACAATTTTGTAATTCAATATAAACTTTTCAAAGAACGTACATAATTATGTATATTCAATGTACAAAATTTTTCAAATGATGAACACAAATTTGTAAATTTAAAGCACATAATTTTCAAATAATATACAAAATTCTATATATTCAGTGTACCCAAATTTTTTACATGTGGGGATTTCTCTACACAAATTACTAAGAATGTAAGGTCTGTACACTTAATATCTGGACCTTTAAAGAATGTACACAATTTTGTGTATTCAACATACACAATTTTATATATTGAATGTGCACTATTTTGCAAATAGTGTACACAATTCTATAAATTTAACATACACGATTTTCAAAAATTATATATAATTTTGTATATTTAATGTACACAAATTTTCAAAGAATGTACAAAATTTTGTATATTTAATGTACAAATTTTTGTTGTGTGGACATCTTTCTTCACAAATTACTAAGAGCATATGGTCTATACATTCAATGTCAAAATATTCATAGAATATGTATAAGTTTTTATATTTAATGTACTCATTTTTTTGAAGTTTGTAAACAATTTTGTATATTCAATGTACACAAATTTTCATAGAATGTAATTCAACGTATACAAATTTTTAAAGAATGTACACAATTATGTATACATAATGTACAGAGCTTACTTTCACCGTAATTTGTGAAGAAACATAGACCCTAAACCCTAAGTTGTAAACCATTAACCCCAAATGCTAAGCCTTAACAATAAAGCTTAAAGGCTTAAGCCCTAATGCTTATACCTTAATCCCAAAGCCCTACACCTTAACCCTAAATCCCTAAGCCCTAAGACTATATAGGAAAGCCCAATGTCCTTACCCTAAACATTAAATCCCAAGCCCCAAACCCTAAACCACTTACACCCTAAACTTTAAACTCTAAACCCTAACTTCTAAACCTTAAATCCTATTAGTATGTCATTTAAGATTGTGTGGGTTTTTTTTTTTTTTTTTTTTTTTTAGCACACAGGCCCAAGTAGAAACAAGGATCCTAGGCCCAATACTTATTGTTCTAAGGGACTGGGCTTGGTTCACTGCAATTAAATTAGGCTGATTTCGAACCAAGTGGTGCACAAAGCACGAATCCTACAACACCTACATGCTAATGTACGGGAAATATATGCATTGAACAACAAGGAACAACAAAGGAACGAAATGATGAAGAAGGAACATAAAATAAAGCGTTAGGGATTCTTAAAATAATATAAAATACTTCGTTACTTTCTTGATTATGTAATACACTATGCTCACTAGGACATGTTACAAAGTCCAAATAAGTTCAAAAATCACAGACTTAGATAGCTCTTCAGGCCTCTAAGACTTGTAAAGTTTGAATCCTTTTGAATTAAAGTATGTTCTCTAGTGATTGCTTGAGGATACCGGGTGGTATTTCCCTCATTTTTCTCTCTTTTTGAATTCTGACAGAGTTCTCTCAAGGATTTTTACT
This sequence comes from Quercus robur, assembly GCF_932294415.1. Taxonomy (NCBI): domain Eukaryota; kingdom Viridiplantae; phylum Streptophyta; class Magnoliopsida; order Fagales; family Fagaceae; genus Quercus; species Quercus robur. The sequence continues at coordinate 46,658,231 of NC_065541.1, forward strand.
TTAATTCACTATTGCTGAATGACTTTCACTGTTGGCTGCTTCCCTTTTTATAGTTCCAACCTAGTGTTTCTGAGGTACCACTGATTCCCTCAATTTGCTCCCCTAGGTACTAGAACCAATGTTGTGTCAACAACATTGGTGGCTAGTCTCTTCCTCATTCCTCATTATTTTCTTCTTTTAAGGTTCCTTCTTCAAAAAGCCTATTGCTGACTTTCCCATTCTGGGGGATACTAGAAGGTTGGCTTTTGTTCTTTCCTTCTCCAAGGCTTCTAGATTCCACTTTTTTCAAACCCACCTGCTTTCCCTTTTGTCATTTTTTCTAGGTGAGCTGATTCCTTTTTGCCAAGCCGAAAGATCCCAAGCCACCTTCCTTCCCGATTCTTCTTCCTGGGTTCCCCGAGGTACCAGGCTCTTGCTTATGAGTTGTTGGTTCCCATGCCATCTGACCCATTTTCTGCATCATTGGGTGGCTGATAAGGACATAATTGTTCTTGTTCCTTGTGTTTCTTGGCACTCCTCCCTGAATTGTCTTAATTACAACCTAGCTTTGCTGCATGTCTCGAGTATCCTAGGCTCCAAGGAATCCCTAGGTATTCTGCCCCAATTACTTTCCCAAGCTCCCCCAGAGATTTTTCTGACCTTTGAAGGCTGGGCTGGGCTTTTTCTTTCCTTTATTTCATGGGACCCGAAACTTGCCCATTCATGGATTTGGGTCCCTCCTTATGGACCCTTAATGGGTTTGGACCTCTCTTCTTTTTTTCTTTATTGGAAGTCCAAATGCTTTATTTTTCCTAGGTTTCAATCATTTGCGTAGTTTTGGGCCTTGGTACAACATTGTGATTTTTTTTGTACCTCAACAAAGACTTAATATGAAAATGTTATAAATGTAGCATTATTCAGAGTCCTTTGTGTTTATGCTGTTTTATTTTGGTTAGCGATGTTTGGATTAGTATAATTTTATTTATTATTAATTAACAAAGTATCAGGGCCTATTTGGTAAGCCATTTCAAGCAACTTTTAGAGCATTTTAAACACACTAACACATTTTTTCACCCACACATATATAAAAAACATTCAAACAACATTACTCAAACTCCTCCACCAAACACCCCCTTCATTTTTTTATTTGAGTTTTTTTTTTTTTTTTTTGGATAGGTTATTGATCTTTTCAAACTAAGTAATTTACTACATGACTTACCAAGTGGTAGATAGATACCCATTTCTAAGAGCACTAGCATTCGGGGGTGTGAAAACCCCCAATTACTATTTTACCATCTAAACCTTTAAAATCATGCTACATCCAGGTATGTAAATCCAATTTTTTTTTCCATCCTTGCTATTGTAAGATTGCATACATGCAACATATTGTTCATGAGGTTGTAAACAAAAATATAATATTTTAATCTCTCACATTCTCTCTCTCTTCCTCTCACTTTCAAAGTTCACTCCTCTTTCTTCTTTCTTTTCTCCCTCTTTATCTCACTCTCTCTCCTCTCTTCCTCTCACGGTGAGTTGAGGCTTCTCTCTCTCTCTCTCAAGTTGGCTTTGGGTGGCTTCGGATTGGGTTGTGGGTTGCTGGTAGGTGTGGGGGTCGTGGGTGGCCATGGGTTTTGCTCGTGTGGGCTGCCGTGGGTTTTGGGTTTGATGGATTTTGCTCTCCATGGACGTGGGTCTTGGGATTGATGCGTTTTGCTCATCGCTCTATCCTTTGCCTCCCTCTCTCACGCCTAGGTATGGGTTGTAGGGCTATGGTCTAGTCACGTGGCTTTGGATTGAGACATTTGGAGTGTGTTTAGTTTAGTTTAGGTTTTTTTTTTTTTTTTTTTTTTTTTTTTTTTTTTTTTTTTTTTTTTTTTTTTGTGCTATAGGATTGATTTTGGATGGATATCGATTGTGGTGGTGGTGGAGGTTGCTTTTAGTTGTGGTGGAGGCAGCTATTTTTGATCTTGGGTGTGGTGGTTGTTAGTTGGTTATATTTGTGGTTGGGTGAAGAGAAAAAGAGAGAAGATTATTTTTTATTAGGTAATTTATATTATTTTATTGGGTTATATGTAAAAATAAAAACTATGATATATGGTAAGTTATAAAATAAGTTGGTAAAATAGATAAAGTGTTATTTAAGAATGTAAAATATGTTTCTTTTTTTCATGGTAAAATAGATAAAGTGTTATTTAAGAATGTAAAATATGTTTCTTTTTTTTCATTCTCAGATGCTAGTGCTCTAATCGTCGATTTAAAATGATTTTATTTTTTATTTTATTTTTTTTACGAAACTTGACTTGTTTTTTGTGTCTAGATAATTAATTAATATTATAAAACTAGGAGAAATGATATGTCCACCATTTTTCCATCACCCAAAAATATTGTGGACGTAGTATTTCTCACTAGATCCAAACCACTTTTCCATCACCCAAAAAATCTCGAGTCTTAAAAAAAATTATACATGTGTAAATAAATTAATTATGAGGGTCTTAAAAAAATTTAGAATAAACTACATATTTGGTCCTTATCCTATACACCATATTTCAATTTGGTCCCTAACCTTTTAATTGTGTCAATTTGGTCCTTAACATTTCAGTACCGTGTCAATTTAGTCCTTGATGAAATTTGATGACACGTCTAATGGCCAAAATAAAAAATTAGCTTTCATTGATGTGATAATTCAATAAAATTTTATTTTGGCTATTTGGCTTGTCATCAATTTTCATCCAAGATATAACAACAAGGACTTAATTGACATGACATTGAAAGGTTAGGGACCAAATTGACACAATTAAAAAAATAAGGATCAAATTGAAATATGTTGTAAAAGGATAGGGACCAAAATACGTAGTTTACCCAAAAATTTAATTACAAAAAAAAAAAAAAAAAAAACCAAACAAATCAAGTATTGAACTCGGATTTGGCTCGAAGGGTGTAATGGTAATTCCGTAGCTACTTCGTGCCTCCGGAGTCCTGAACTCTTCTCAACTGCGCGCCCTCTTACCAAAATCACTCCTATTTCCAATTCCATATTAGCCTCTCACTCTCTCTCTCACTGAAAACCCCCAATCAAAACCCTAACCCTAATTCTGCTCGGCTCTCTGCAACTGCAACATCCACTTTGGTTTTCTGCTCAATTCTCCGTACGCCCTTAAACCCTAATTCTTCTTTTTTGATATTTTCTGCCATTTCAATTATTTTGAATTTTAGTTTACTTATTGATAATGTTTAGGCTTTAAGCCCTAATTCTCTCAGAGCGAGTGTTATTTGGGGCTGTTTCATTTTTAAACTTCCCCAACTTTTCAAATTCGGATTCCTTTTATTTATATACCTGAGTTAAGTTTCGATTCCGATCCGATACCCGCCGGGTTTTAAAAATCGGTCCCATTTGACCCGGTCGGTTATGACCCATTTCAAACCGGTTGGGTCAGGCGGGTCATACCTGGGCTTCCAACTATCCTCGCCGGATTGCCCTACTTTTTGCGGGTCGACCCGCACCCGATTGTGGGTTTCGTAATTATTTCGCACCGTGGGTTCTTCGTTTTTTCATGGTGTTTGTTTGTTTCAGGCAATAGTGAATCATGGGTCGGATCTCAGACCCGGTTAAAAGTGTTGGGTTTTCTTGAATGTCAGTAATTGTGCATTAATTAAATTTCAATCTCTATTCTTAGTTTGATGTCTGAAATGTATGAATGTTGCTCAAATTGGCGTTTAGTTAGGCTTATGGTTGTTTTTATGCTACATATATTTCTGCAAAGAGCATAATTCTGTTAGTTTGCAAGAAATTGAGTTGGGAAAGTTTATACTAGCTTCTATTGACACAAAGAGCACATTGTTATTTGCCACATCTTTTTTTAAATTTTAATTTATTTTTATAATTAAAAGAATGTCTAGTTTTCTGTTTGTTTATTGAGTTACTATTTTTGTGGTTGATTATTGATGTGAAAATGTTGACTTACTAGTGGGTAGCTGAGTACTGAGTAGTTGTTTGTACAATGGTTGGCATTGAAAAAACTGCAAACTAGATTTAATTTGTGCTTTTAATGTTCCTGGTCACGGCTGATTTTGATGCGGCCAAGTTGGAGTAGCTAAAAAATAAAGGGATGATAGAGGTAGACTTTTGATTTCTAGGAGAATTTTTCCAAGTTTTGAGGAATGTTTTTACTGTCTATTGGAAAAACTGACAACATCTCTTTCTCAACTTCTTTTGTTAATGAAATTAGTTTTTTTTTTCCATATGCGTGCCAAACCAAAGGGTTTTTTTATTTTATTTTATTTATTTTTTATGAATTCCATGTTGAATGTTGCTAAAATATGCATAAGCCCCAAATGTGAAGTGGGAATTGATACGCTATACCATTTTGTTCTCTGAAAAATAAGAGTGGTTTATCTATTTGATGTGGATGGTTTTGTACAAATTTCTATGGCACTTTTTTCTTGGTATGTAAATTTAACAAATAAAGATAAGATCCAAACAGTAGTTGGTGATGCAAGGTATCAAACTCTATACCTCTTGCATGCAAAGCAAGCACTCTTTCTTTTGAGCTTCATCCACATCTACAACACTTCAACATGTTTACTGAGTTTAACATTGAAGAATTAACCCTTTGGCTTTATATCATCTTGTATTAAACCCATAATCATCTATCACAGTATGATAATCAAGGTGCTGTGTTCCTAAAAAGTCAAGCACTTGTTCAGTAATAGATTTTTGAAATCTTATCTCATATATTTGGTTGAAGTTTTCATATCAAATGCCTGTACTATCTTTCAGCTACCTGTCACTTGGGCATGACTAGATTCTACACACTGTGGATGTTGATGGGTCCCAAACCCCCCCCCCCCCCCCCCCCCCCCCCCCTCTCTTCCCTCCTTTTTCTATGAAGTTTCTAATAGAATCTTCTTCTTTCCATCTTTTAGTCTTTCCGCAGCAGTGTCTTCTACTTTTCTTGCATCTCAAATGTTCTATCTTTAATATTTTTCAAACTTGAGTAACTTCCAATTCTTAGAGTCTCATCTCATTATGTATTTCATACACAAGACATCCCATTAATTGTCTTTGGATGTCATATGCAAGCCATCCAATCAATTGTCAGCCAAATTTATTTACAAGTATTACTATGAGATCCTTATTCTTGATGTTTTTCTGTTGCAAACTTCAAGAGTTAATTCATCTTCTAAGTGTAAGTATTGTTTTTTGGACTTGGGCTTTAGAAGTGATTATACTTTAGAAGTGATTATATTTTAGGGTTTGTAAACTAGATGAGTTGAATCAGTTGATTAGAAATAATGGTGGATGATGTGGTAGCTGCTGAAATGACAGCGAGACACTCATCAAGAATCTAAGAAGATAGAGCTTAAGCTATTTGCATGGTTGTAGGGCATTGGAGGTTCTGGAATTGCTATGCTATAGTACAACTGTACAAGTCTCACAGCTTATGGCTTGAGCATATGAAGTGACATTGATGCTTGAAGTTAATATGGACCAAGCATTAAGGATCTTGGGTGCCCAGAACAGGGAACCTTTTGTATAGACTTGTGCTTCTGGGCCACAACTGTAATTTTTGTGGTCTTTGCTCAGGCAGTTTTAGGATGAGGTCTTGTGTGACAGGATTTGAAGCTTAATAGGAGAGGAATCCTGAATGTATCATTTGTTTTTCTTGATAAGGTTTTTTTCTTTTCCTCTTTTTTTATTTTTAATTAAGAAAAAGATAACTAATTAGATTAATTAGAGTGAAGGAGATGCTTCATTTACACAAGATGTGTACACAAAATTAAGGATGAGTATATCTATCCCAGCTTTATGCTATTAGTTTAAGTATAAATAGCGGATAAAATACATTTTGGAGATAAACAAACAACCTTTTACCTGGTCTATTTCTTGAGCTTTTAATATGACTTCCTAACAAACTTGATATCTTATTTATACCAAAAAAAAAAAAAAAACTAAAAATTGAAAATTCACAGAAAAAATTCTCTTTGGAACCCTTGGGATGCCTTTTTGATGATATCCTAGAAGATCTTGGGAAGGTTTTTGTAAACCTTCTAGAAATGTCTTGAGTATACATAGGAACTTTCAAATATCATGTTTCTTTAAAATTTCTCTCTAAATTCGCTCTTGCCCTTTTCTCATATTGTAATAGTTGCTCAATTACACTTCAAATTTGCCTTGCATTTACCATATAATTTTTCTTAGCTTCTTTGAGTCCATATTTGTCCTTCTGTTTTCAGTAATCTTATAAACTTTATATTTGATTTGAATAAAGTTGCTTAATGTATCTCCTATGAATTTTGGAACACATTTTCCATTCCATCCTAAAGCTCCTACTTATGCTTCCATTCTGTTAATCTGGGTATGAGATATTCTGATGTGCAATTGAGTTCTCATCCATCCATCCAGATATAAGATTTTGATGATAATGTGTTTTATTTATTTGGAATGATTCCATAGTTTATTAATCGTAAGAAAGTATCAAGTCTTATAGAAAAGATTGATACAGAAAGAATAATTGGTAGAGATTTTGTGGTTTTCAAACTTGTACGCTTGTAAGAGACTAGAGCAATGCATGGATGAGCACATGAAATTTTTTTCTTTAGTTATTTATGTTTGATTTGAGAATTAGGATAGGAAAGATCGTGATTTTTTTTTTAGGTTGATAGTCATCTGTAAGCATGTTGTTCTTTCTGGTGATTGTTTCTGCATATAAAAGCTACTTGAAATTGGTCTTAAATTTGATTTAAGAATACATGTAACTGACCCTGACTAATCTATTGAGGATCCATAACTAACCTTGTTTTTCGGGATTAATCAACTATGTCCTCTGTTTTTTGGTTGTGACATTTTATGTATGTTACTGTTGGTTGTGGTTTTAAACAGATTTTCTTTGCTCTCTTGGGCTCATGGTTTATGTTTACTGACAATAATATATTTTTTCATATGTTTCCAATCTGCAGATTGTGGTGAAAGATTGGCTTCATGAAATGGATTTGTCAGATGCAGTAATAGTCAATTCTAGCAGATTGAAATCTGTTGTATGGAATGACTTTGATAGGGTTAAAAAGGGTGACACCTGTGTGGCCGTTTGTAGGCATTGTAAGAAGAGACTTAGTGGATCAAGTACTAGTGGAACATCACATTTGCGGAATCATTTGATTAGGTGTCAGAGAAGATCTAACCATGGCATAGCTCAATATATTACAGTGAGGGAAAAGAAAAAGGAAGGAGTCCTTGCTCATGCAAATTTCAATATGGATCAAGAGCAGAGAAAGGATGAAATGCTTAACCTTGTGAATGTTAAATTTGAGCAAGATCCGATGAAAGATGAGACTGTTAACACTGGCAACAATAACTTCGATCAAAGACGAAGTCGACGTGATCTTGCTCGCATGATCATTTTACATGGCTATCCATTGGCCATGGCAGAGCATTTCTGGTTCAGAGTATTTGTTAAAAATTTGCAGCCACTTTTTGAGTTTGTTACGTTGGACATAGTTGAGGCTGATTGCAGGGATATCTATGTGGAAGAGAGGCAAAAGGTGAGTGAAGTGTTGGATAAACTGCCTGGTAAAATCAGCCTCAGTGCTGACTTGTGGGCTACTTATGCAAATGCTGAGTGCTTGTGTTTGACGGCACACTACATTGATGAATCTTGGCAGTTAAAGAAGAAGATTCTAAATTTTGTTATGGTTGATCATTCCCATACAGAAGACATGCTTTCAGACGTTATCATGTCATGTCTAATGGATTGGGATATTGACCGTAAGTTATTCTCCATGACTTTTGATAGTTCTTCTACCAATGACAACATCGTCTTTAGAATCAGAGATCGGCTGTCCCAGAATAGGTTTCTTTATTGCAATGGTCAATTTTTTGATGTACGCTGTGCAGCAAATGTTATTAATTTGATGGTTCAAGATGCCTTGGAAGCACTATGTGAGGTAACCCATAAAATTCGGGAAAGCATACAATTCTTTAAAAGTGCAGAAGCAATGCAAGCAAAGTTTAATGAGGTGGCTCAAGAAGTTGGAGTTCAGAGTAAAAGGCCCTTATGTTTAGATAATTCATCACAGTGGAACTCGACATATGTTATGCTTGAAGTAGCCTTGGAGTACAGGGAGGCTTTTTCTCTTTTGCAAGAAAATGACACTGTCTATACAATGTGTCCATCTGATATAGAGTGGGAGAGAGTTACTTTAGTTACCAGTTACTTGAAGCTCTTTGTTGAGGTTGCTAATGAGTTTACAAGGTCTAAGTCTTCAACTGCAAATATATATTTTCCCGAGCTCTGTAATATTCACTTGCAGTTGATTGAATGGTGTAAGAATTCAGATGCTTGTATTAGTTCTTTGGCATCAAAGATGAGAAGCAAGTTTGAAGAATATTGGGACAGATGTGGCTCAGGTTTAGCAGTTGCAGCCATGTTAGATCCTCGATACAAGATGAAATCGGTTGAGTATTACTATCCACTAATCTATGGTAGTAGTGCTTCAGAACGTATTGATGATGTCTTTCACTGTGTCAAGGAACTTTATAATGAACATTCTATCTGCTCGCCATTAGCTTCTATTGATCAAGGTCTAGCCTGGCAAGTGGGTGGTGGTGCCCGTTGCTCAGCTGCTTCTAGGGATAGGCTGATGGGGTTTGACAAATTCCTTCACGACACTTTTCAGAGTGAAGGCACAAAGTCGGATCTGGACAAGTATCTAGAGGAGCCCCTCTTTCCTCGTAGTGTTGATTTTAACTTATTAAATTGGTGGAAAGTACATACTCCTAGGTATCCTATCCTATCGATGATGGCACGCAATGTGTTAGCAACTCCCATGTCGAAACTTGCTTCAGAGTTTGCATTCAGCACTGAAAGAAGAATGCTTGATCGTGATTGGAGTTCACTAAGTCCAGAAACAGTCCAAGCTTTGATGTGTTCTCAAGATTGGATACGCAGTCAAATAGAAAGTTAAGTCTTTTTCCCGATTTAAATGTCACTATTTCTGGGTAAACTCTACTGTCGCTGAGCTTTCTTTTCTTGTGTATTACAATAGATCATCTACGGCAGTGTCAAAGTTTCCCATGTCTGCATATCTGATGCATGGTAGTGAGTTAATTTTTATGGTTGTCTAGTCTAGTTTAAATCATCACCTACAGTATTATTCTCTCCATTATTCAAATTCATTTGATTGTCCTCTTAAATGGTTTTTTTATTTTATTTTTTTTTTAAATTAAAAAAAGTAACTTAAAAATTAATCTGTTGCCTTTCCAATTTTTTCTTGCTTCATCTGATAAGCCAAATCTTCCAACCCCAGTCGTCCATTGAAGATGGGTGTTGACTCGTATGGGAAGGTAAAGCCTGAAAGGTTCAGATTTGATTTGAGATAGTTAATGGGGTGGCCATCTGGTGGTGGTGGTGCAGCAAATCTTATTTCTTTTTCACCCTATGAGTTAGATATGACAAATTTGTAGTAGTCCCCCAGTGGGCCTCCTCTCTCCCTCATCATGCAAACTTTTTAGATGTCCATCATGCGTATCAGTCGTAGCAATCAATCACCTCTCTCTTTCGAGCGTTGAATTCTTGATCAAGATATCTAGTCTACTAGTACTAGAGTAATGATAGGTTTTGTTACCATATTTGTTCACAATTTGTTAGAGCATCAGCATTGGGGCTTCTATATGCCAAATGTTAGGAACATTTGGCATTTAAGCCCCAAAACTACTCAACAGTGGGAAGGCCATATGCTAAATGCCAATTCCAAATTTGGGATTTAGCTACAGTACCATCTCAAATGTAAGATGGTACTGTAGCTGAATGTTATAAATTTTTTTTTTTTTTAATACTCTCATTTCTCTCTCCTCTCTCATTTATCCCGGTAAATTCCTCTCTCCTCTCTCATTTTTTCTGTTTCTTTTCTCTCTCTTTCTTCCTACTCTCTCTTCTTCAACGGAATGGAGGCAACGGCGTGGAGGCTTGATCAGAAAAGCTGTGGTGGAGGCGTGGAGGTCGTGGGTTTCCGGCGTGAGGGTCGAATTTGGGTGGCGATTGGGTGGCGTTTGGGTGGTGTTTGGCGTTTGGGTCGAAGATGATGATGATGATGACGGGTTTGGGATGAATCCAGACGGCGACGGGCGACCCTCTCTCTCTCGCCATCGCTGCCGGTGAGAACAGATGGGTTTGGGTTTGGGTTTTGCGAGAACAGATGGGTTTGATTTTTGATTTTGGATTTTGGATTTTGATTTTGATTTAGGATTTTGATTTAGGATTTTGATTTTGGTTTTGATTTTGATTTGGCTGGATTTGGCTGTGCTGTGTTGCCATTGGATTGTGTTTTTTTTTTTTTTTTGGTTCAGCTACTGGGTTTGTGGTTATGGCTAGTGGGCCGACGGTGGAGGTGGTGGAAGTAGTTGTGGCTGGTGGGTCGACGGTGGGGTGGGTGTCTATGGCTCCGTCGGAATGGGTTTTGGGTCAGTGGGTGGCAGGGTGGGTTTGCTGCCTGGGTTTTTTTTTTTTTTTTGGGTGTTGACGGTAAATTATGGGTTGTTGTTGGTGGTGGCGGTGGCGGTGTCAGGTGTGTAGTGCGTCGGTGGTGGTGATTGTGGTTTTTTTGGGTTAGTGGGTGGCAGGGTGGGTTTGCTGCCCAGTTTTTTTTTTTTTTTTTTTTTTTTTTTGGGTGTTGACGGTAAATTATGAGTTGATGCTGGTGGTGGCAGTGGCGGTGTCAGGTGTGTAGTGCGTCGGTGGTGGGTTGTGGTGGCTCTGGGGCTGAGGATCGGTTTGGATGGCGTTTGTGGCTGGCGTTTCTGGGGTATTGGGTATTGGGTTGAAGCAGCAGTTGGTTGAAGAGGTTATTTGGGTATTGGGTTTTTGTTTTTATTTGGGTTTAAGGATATATTATTTTATTGTGTAAAAATATTATTTTAATGAGTAGGATAGGAAAATAAAAGTTGGGATGTTGGGTATATTGAAAAATGGTATGGTATAAGTAATAAAGTAGTTTTTTAGAATGGTAAAATAAGATAGGATTTGAGATCCGGATGTGGATGCTCTTAGAAGGATAAATATTATCAGTGTAATATCACTTTTACGAAGAAAAAAAATCTTGGGTGAGACGAGCACACCCGTCTCACAAGATAACATCTCCACTTTTACATGGCTAATTATTGATACTGTTTTTATTCTGTTCATATTACATACATCATGTTATTTTAGTAGTGATGAAAAATTGTGCTCTAAATTTATTATCTTTACAATTAAGGGACCTCTCCTATGTAGCATCACCTCTTCAGATTTCCTGGGGAGAGTTGTGAAAATGAAAATATTATTCTTTTGGTTAAGAACTACTGGGCATCCTTTTGATTTATTTATTTTTTGGATAATTTAATAGTTATAATGAGATAGAAAATTGGAACCCTGGACGCTTTTTATGGAAATGCTAGGAAGTGCCTATTAAGCTACAAGGCTTTTGGCACTGCCCTTTCAAATTGATTAATTGAAAATCAAGATGTTTGAGTGTTTTATTTTTATTTTTATTTTTTTTAAATATTTGACCTTCCATCCCTTTGAATGGATCCATAAAACTAAGGTTGTCAAAATCGCGATCCGGATCGTAAAATCGCACGATTTTACGATCCCACATCACCAAAAAGATTAAAATCGTAGCAGGATCGCAAAAATGTTAGGATCGTTTGTAGGACCGTGTAGGATCGTATAGGATCGTAGGATTGTATGGGATCCTACCGATCCTACCATTTGGCTTTTTTTTTTTTTTTTTTTTTTTTTTTTTTTTTTTTTTTTTTTTAAGTGGGATTCATTTGGGTCATTTAGGTAAGTCCAGTAAAATAATCCCCGGTCCACCTAAAGGTCCAAAACCCATAAGCCCAATGAATTGAAGTCCCAAATTTACCCCTCTCAAAATAAAATCTCAAAAAAACCTATACTACTTAAGTTAAGTTTTCAAAAACAAAACCTAAATTTTTTAGAAACACTAAGCTCCAGCATGCAGTAGCTCTGTCCGCGCCTCCACAGTCCCCTGTCAAAAACCCAGCACCTCTCAACCCTCTCAATGGTGAGCCATCGCTGCTTTCAAGCTTTCTTAAGTATTTAGAAACATTTAGAAACATTCAGCGCCAGCACCTCAGTCCCTCGCCTCCTCAATCCTCTGTCAAAAGCTCCAGCACGCAGCAGCTTTGTCCCGCGCCTCCATAGTCCCCTGTCAAAAACCCAGCACCTCTTAGCCCTCTCAATGGTGAGCCATCGTTGCTTTCAAGCTTTCTTAAGTATTTAGATGATTACGATGATTATGCTTTCAAGCTTTCTTAAGTATTTAGATGATTACGATGATTACGCCATGGATGTTGATACTAAGAAGGATGTTGATACTAAGAAGGATATAGATGATGAAATGAGATATGACAATGATAGTGACTAGATTAGAAGAACTTTAGAATTGGAATTCTCTTTTGGATTTCATATTTGTAATTAGCTAGTTTATCTTAGATTGAGAATTCTCTTTTTGAATTACATATTGTAAATTTGTAGTTAGCTAGTTTTTATATGCTAACTAGCCTAACTTATTTTGGATTTGGAACTTAGAATTTGGAAAACATTTTCCATATGTGTAGATAATATTTTGGTACTTAGTTGCTATTTAAACATGTACTGAACTTTTTAGATACATTATGTCAAAAGTTAAATATATTTTGTTTCGTTAGAATAACATAAGAACAATGTAGTGCGTGCAAATTACATTTTATGATGCAATTTTTTTTTTTAATGGATGGATTCATATTTTAAGTGATTATATAACATACAAAGTCACTATCAATAGGATTTTTGCTTAAAATTTGAAAATAGGTAGGATCTTACGATCCACGATTCGATCCTACGATCCACGATCCTACCTACCTCCCATGATCCTACGTAGGATCCCGATTTTGACAACCTTGCATAAAACTGAAATATTTGGATGTATGACTTACCAAATGCTTCAAAACAAAATAACTAGCTCAAATGACATCTCTTGTATTTATTGGAGACGTTTGAGGATTTAAATCCTTCCACCCACAATCGAATTATCCCAAAACAAAACAAAATGACTCCAAATTTAAAGGACATAGTATTTTTTTGCATGCCAGCCAGTTTGGAATATATAAAATATTGATCGTAAAATAAATTCTTTCAATTTTACTTGAAATACTAAGAAAAATTCTTAATTTAGCGGGTTTCGGTTGTGGTTTCCATTCTGGTAATATTATTAGTATGCATTAACAGACATGTATCTAAATTATGCGAACCAACAAAAAGTTAATATAGACCGAAAATTATGCAAAAACAAGGATTTTGATGGCTCAACTGTGTGTTATAATCTCTCCATTTGTTGCTAACCCATACGATAAACATAAAAATTTGATTACAAAATTATATATCATACATTTAATTAGTAAATGTTAATAAATAAAAAGTCAAATTATACAATTTTATAGGAAATAACATACCTAATTTAATTAAATAAATTAGAATTTATTTAGAGAAGATTAAATATGATTATATTAGTATTTGTTTGGTGTTATGTTTGCTTTATCCAAAAAGAAGATGGGTTATAATTAGTTTAAACCAACATGAACTATTTGTAACTTTAAAATCAAATGAAAAATATATATTAAAATGATGACGTAAAAAAGAAGAAGTGAGTTTCCGCTTTAAAAAAAGTTGTAGATTTTTAAGAGTTTTGGTGACATCTATATAGTCAAAGACTCAAAAACTATGTGTGGCGAGCTAGTTTTGGCATACTAACCTACGAATTGAATTAACTGAAAAGGCGTTTTTCCCAGATGGTCTTTGCAAACTGTGGAGACAGAAGCAGATGCAGTTTGGGATTGTAGGGTGGTTGTTCCTCTTTAGTGTGGACGCTATTTAGTAGTATTTAATAAGTGGCCCAATCTATTCTTTTAGAGATTTGCTTGAGGTGGCTTCATGTAACTTTTCCCAATTCGAGCTACCAAATTTCTATTTCATGGTGTGGACTTTATGGAATAATCGTAATGCTATTCGAGTTAATGGATAATGGAAGGATTTGATTGCGGTGCTCAATTTAGCTCTTGACTAACATAATACAGAAGGACTACATATGTTCATTAGGCCTTTGTTGTTCCCAAGCCTCTTAGTTGGGTACCACCACCACAACAGATTATCATTATTATTATAGAGTTGTTAGTATAGCATGGAGGATACTATTAAACCCAAAAAGCTGATACTCTAAAGAAAAAATAAGAAAAAAAACCAACACTAAAAAAGTTTAAGCTTATGAGTTGGGGTCCACTTATAATATATCAACCATTCACCATTGTTATTTTTATTTCATGTGAGACTTTACTCACATGTATATCTAACAATCTACCTCTCGTCAGGGCCGGCTCTATGGTGGAGCAAAAAATGCAACCGCCTAAGGCCCCAAATAAAAAAAAGGCCCCTAAATTTTAACCAATAGGATTATTTATAATCAATAAATAAAATAAATTTTTTTATTAGATGAAAAAAAAAAAAAAAAAATAGAGAAAAATGCAACGTCGTCCACAATATTTTTCACAACACTTGTACAACTAATGCTAAGTAGCAAGTTATTACAGCCTATTGCTGATGGCAAAAAAATAATTATAGTGATATTTTCAAATAAAAAACAAAAAACAGTTTAAAATCTAGGATTTGTTGTAAAAAATATTGTGAATGTTGCACTTCTAAAAAAAAAGAATAATAATAAGAGTTTAATTAGCAAACTTTTACTAGTTTTCATCTAAATCTACCACTAATACCACTGTTTTACTTACCACTATCAATCTACCACATCAACAAGTATGAAAAATTTTGTCAAATTTTTTTTGTCTTAAAAATTCAAAAAAAAAAAAATTCTATGTAGTTCATGTTAATTAGTAGTAATTTTGCATCTAAATAAGATGATCAATTTTCGCCTTAGGCCCCCAAATGCATCAAGCCGCCCCTGCCTCTCGTGTATGAGTTTTTGCCTCTTTGTGGGCTTCCAAACCTCTCTACGGGCCACAAACAAGTCCTGGCTAGTTTCTACTTGCCTATGGACTTTTTCCATCATCAAAACATCCTCCATGGACTTTTCATACGCTATCCACATGAGAATCACATGTCAACCCCGCACGCACATCCATAGACAATGCTCATTTGTTGGTTTTTTTTTTTTTTTTTCAAGATCGTTTGTGTGGACCTTTTAGGCTTGCCTTGTGTGAGCTCCAAGTGAATGCACCCCCGTCCTCGCTTCAACTACGAATGGGACCCTTGACAATTTGCCACTTTGTTGCATACCACCACAGGGTCTACTACCAATTGTTGGAGAGATAATACTCTAGGAGCCCCCAATTGAATAGTTAATATAACATATAAAGACACTAATTAACCCAAAAGGCTCCTAACAAGTGGTATTAGAGTACATGATTGTGTGTTGCAAAGGTGGTGAGGTGTTTAGGTCTCTTTTACAGTTGGAGTAGGGACAGAGCAAGTCTAAAAGGCCTACACAAATGGTCTTGGCCCCAAAAAGGAGAATTGCTAATGTAGCTAGATCATGCTGTGACAAGAGGTTCCCATGGACATGGATGTGCGGATTGGGTTCCCATGGATGACACATGAAAGGCCAATGGGTGACGCCCTGGTGAAGGTAAAAGCCCATAGACAAGGAGTGAGTAAGACTTGTTCATGGCCTATAAAGAAGCAGAGGCTTACACATGAGGGAGAGATTGTTATATATACAAGTATGAGTGATATCCCTATATGTTATATACATTGAATAATAATGAGAATAATAAGTAGTTAATATAATTTAGTTAAGCACAAACTCATAAGCTTAAGTATGTTGGGTTAAGTGATATCCCTATATGTTAAACACATTATTGAGGGTTGGTATTTTGTTTATGACTCAAGGGAATTGCTTTTATATTGTCATTGATGTAATTACACGAACTCTTGTTTTTGGAAAAAAAAAAAAGGGGCTCAGGGGAAATTATTTCGGATTTATTGTCTGTTATTAAGGATTTATTGTCTCTAGGTTCGTGTCTGATTGCTTGGGGCCCTTCGATGGATGATTTAAAGAAGTATTTAGGCACTCTTGTATCTGTTTCAGTCATTTTGTGCTACAATCATAGCACCAAATCTAGAATCCTTTTAGCTAATTATGCTTTTCCTTCTCTTAATTTTCTCAAGTTTGGGTGGAAGAATAACCTCAATTTCTTAGAAATTGTGTTACTTGTGGATTACCTATGTTGTAATCTTTCTATTATACCTTTTATTTATTTATTTATTTTATAGAGATAATTACAACATGCTGCTAACCTTACAGTTCGAATCTTTTCTCTCCTAAACCCCCAAGCACTTTGTACATAGAGAGGTGCTAATCCAGCTACAAGGTCATTGGCATCTTTCTATTATACCTTGGTGTATATTTCAGCAAAAAAAAAAAAAAAAAAAAAAAAAATTATGCCTTGGTGTATACTTGTACATATAGTACTATCTTCCACCTCCGAACAAAAATTACTATTTTATCACTCCAAAAAAAGGTTCTAAATTGTATATGTGTTGGTTTAATAGGTAGATAATAACAATATTATTATTATTTAGTTTATTTTTTGAATCATTTATTTTGTTAAGATTTAAATTGAAAAATTCAATGACAGTGCAATCTTAACTATTTGTAATGCATTATCAAAGTTCAAGTTATAATGTTCAAGATGCAACTCAAAGAATACAATATTTCAAGATTTTGATTGCCCTTTGATTGTTGCTTGATTGATTGAATAGGAGTCTTCAACAGCCTTTAGATTGTGTCTTGATCGATTTGAATGCAAATTCTTGATAAATCATCAACATAGTCTTGATCAATCAAAGTCGATAAAACTGAATCTGACTTGTTTTAATCAAACATATAAAAGGCCATGTTATACACAACTCTAAGAGGGTTTAGAGCAATGAAATTAATACTGTGTCGTACCGGCCGATATGGCTGGTTTTTTTCGTACCGGTGAACTGATTGGTACCAAAACCCCCCCTTGATTCGTACTGCTCTAAGTACCGGCCCATACTGAACTGTTTCGGAATTACCAGCGAAAATTGGATGTTTCGACCAGTAAATCTAAACCGGGCCGGTACCCAAAAAAAAAAAAAAAAAAAAACCCAAAAATCATCTGTTTTTGTTATCACAGCCGCTCACCACCACGTCGCCAGTCACTCCCATGTCTCCAGCCACTTCCATTTTGTCAATCGCAGTCTCCCCACCTGCTTCAGCTTCTTCTTCCTCGCCTCTTCACTTCTCCGTTCTTTGTTTTTCTTCAACTTTTCAGCTTCTCTGTTCATTGGTTTTTCTAATTTTGAACGCCTGGTATATCTTGTTTTGGACGCGCTAGAGTCCCACTCCCACGTGAATATGTTGAAGTCATTAAATGAGTCAAAAATTTTCAAAATTTTCAAACTTATCTCCAAGCACCCGTGTCCTAGTTTTAACTTTTGCACATGTTTACCGAAAAAAAAAAAAAAAAACTTTTGCACGTTGATTTTTATTTCTTTTGTTTTTTCATTACTGCATTTAGTAAGCACATGTATTTAGTACTATTATTAAACTACAACTTTTCTTAAAATAAAAAGTTATACTACAACCATAATTATTAATATTTAAAGAAATTATTATTATTGGTCATACTTTAAATTATTTTATATTTTTAAGAGAATATATACAATTTTTAAGAGTATATATATATATATATATATTTAGCGGTAATCTCGAAATGATACACCGGTATTAATCGGTACCCAAAATATATTGTACCGCTAGCCAAACTTGTACAGCCCCCTGTATGGTATTGACTTCCTTAGTTTAGAGTGCTATTTCCGTATGCTACGATGTTGCTATTTAGTGATCAAGAAGCTAAAGCCAAATAGCCAATCCCAATATGTAACTATGAAGCTAAAATCTTCAAGATGGTCATGGTCAGTTAGAGGGTTTGACTGTGATCATGGGCAAGGTTTGTATGAAGAAGTTCATAAACAAGGGATTCAAAGGCTCTGAACTTGATTGTGGGATCACAACAATAAGTTATTTACCAAGTAGAATCTAAGGTCAAGTGTTTAAAGAATCAAAATGTAAACTTCTCCTTTAGTAGTAGATTTCTTCATTGGGGCAGGGGCATCTCATAGTGCTTTTTCATTCGGAGTGATTCTCCATTGATTTTCCACTTTAATTATCATAATATCATGCGTTCATTGTCTTATGTTTATTGCTTTACATATTGGTGACTTTGTTGGCTTGTGACATTTAAATTGTTAAATTTTGATAATATATTTGGCAATTTGACATAAGATGATTTAATTGCTGAATAATCAACAAAGTGGTCTAAACAATCACTCAAATTTTTGTACAACTATAAAGTTGAGATTCAACAAATACCATCACTACTTGAAGTCTAGAAGGTCCCTTTTTTTTTTTTTTTTTCACTAGGGAATAGGGACATGTGAGAGGTAAGACATGATCATTGGTTTTCCAAAAGTTGTTGATGTGATTGCATATATGAATACTAAAACAAGAGACATTTTGTCTCTTGTTCTTTTCTAATTGCTTTTGGAGGATCTTACATAAAAATTGAAGCTTGAGGTTGATGCAAAGGGCTGGATTTGTTTACAGTAAAGGACATTAATTTATTCTCTTCCTAAAGTTCATTTTAAATCTGAGAGATGCTTTAGACCTTATAATAATTTCAAAATCGTTGCTCTCGTGCTTATGCTCCTAATCTCACTCTATGAACTTAAATCATAGTTGTTCACGTTATTAGTGCTGCATTCATGTACTGTCTTGTTGTAATCCTTTCCATAAACGATATAACATTGTCATGTTAAGTATTACTATTTTATATATATAGTTTTAATGTACGCATAATCTATTTAAAATTAATAACCAACCTATTAATTTTTCAAATTAGGGTCCCACTGAGTATATAGTACACCCCACAAATTGGTGGTACACCTCTATCGAGAAAGTTGGTGCCATGGCCTTTAAAGCCCCAAGGAAATATCATACATACATCATTGCGAATGACTACTCATGGTAATTTCAAGAGTAGGGACACCTTTGTTGGGGTCTGATAATAAATCAACAAAGTTGACTAGTGAAGGAAGATCAAGTTGAATTGCGGCCCAATTTTATACGTTGATTGCGAGCCCATGAAGGAAGGCGCCATGATGAAAACAAATGGTATGTTGAATTAATATTTTACTTTTGTCCATATTTCATTAATGTCGTTGTCAAATTGAATGTCTTAGATGTCAGAGAAAAATATGGCACAATTTTAGCTCTGATGAGAAAAAGATGTAGAGAAGGGTGTTTTTTTTTTTTTTTTTTGATGGGAAGAGAGAGAAGGGTGTTAGCTTATCTGTAGTGGTGGCAAATTCCATATCAAAAATTTAATTTGTATTCACATGAATTTTCATGTATTCAATTTTATTTTAATTGTAATTGTATCAAGTCATTGAGGTTAAAGATCAAAAGAAAAAGTCTATGTGCTACAGCAGAAATCTTGGTCAAGCAAAATTCAGTGTAATAGTGGAAGTTTTAAGTGAGTCTGTCCTGATTTGAATTTCAATTAGAGAAATTTGCTTGAAATTCTCTTGAAACTTTTTTTTTTTTTTTTGGAGAAGAAAATTCTCTTGAAACTTGATCAATCGAGCTTGCCCAAAAATTTCCTTTTTGGATTTCATGATTATATTTTTATAGCCAACTAACACTCAACTGTTATTGATTTAAGAATGAAAATTAAATTCTAATCACAATAAAACGATGATAAAGGCTATGATACCTTAGAGAGAGAAAACTTTGTAGCCTCCATGCCTCACCCTCTCCAAACTAATATATATACCTTTGAGAGGAGATTCATTCACCATCTTAATTATACCTTGAGTGCATTGTATTGGTGTTGGAAACCACAAAGACGATCACCAAATCTTAAAGTGGCCTTGAAGTTTTTGAGAGATTGAAATTGTGGTGGGCGATCGACTTGTCTTGTAGGAAAACTATTGAAGCGAATTGGTTGGTGCAGCTTGTTGTAGCAAGAGTGGGGAGCTTGGATACAAGTACCTTACTTATACTAGATGTTTTGTAAGTAGCAATTGTATCATAACTATCTTTATAATGGAATCAGTTTTCTGGGTGCAGCCTTGGAGAGTTTTTCTCGTTGTGAGTTTCCTATTTGTTAACATATGATGGTTTCTATGTGCATGTGCTCACGATTTATTTTCTTTATTGTCTATCCATGATTATTACTTTGAATTTTGACTAACTATCCGATAAAATCAGTAGAAATTCATGCTAGGATTTAAACAATATTTTTTAGAAAGGATTAAGAGTTGCAATGAAGTCCTAGAAAAATTTGAGTAAAGTTGGGTTTTCTCTATGCACTCTTCCTCCTTTATAAGTAAGAATTCAAAAACAATTCCAAGGCTTGCTCATCATGCCTTTTCTTGAACCAATAAGTTGAGCAAGGAGGACATCCAACTAAAGAAGTCAAGGACCACGACAGAGACCATAAACTTAGGTTACTTTTGGTTGGAGTAAAAATATGAAGAATAGAAAATGGGGAAGAGAAAATAGGAGAGATTTTGGGTGGGAAGGGTGTTTTGTTGGAGTGATTTTGACGGAAAGAAATTGGCGGGGAGCCGGTTGTTTCAGCATCCCCAAGTTGGAGAGAAAATGGAAAGGAGAAGGGGTTGGATGGAAATTACTCATCTACCTCCTTCCCCTCCCCCCAAATTTAATTTAATGTTAAACTCTTTTATTTTTTTCCTAGGTTCTTTGCTCCATGTTTGAGTTGCTTATTTTATTCCAAAGCACTACTTTTTTTTTTCTTTCCTTTATAAAATATTTATATAAAAAAATTTCATGTAATAGGGGCATGAGAGTAAATTTATACAAATTCTATTTTCTATCCCTTCACTTTTCTACACTCTAACCAAACAAAAATGAGGAAAATTAAAATATCTTTTATCTTCCTACTTTTTCACCCCTTCCCATTTTTTATCATCTTACTTTTTCATCCCTCAACCAAACAAACCCTTATAGAACTTTGCCTGGAAAGCATATAAGACTGTCTTTTTTTAAGAGGGGTCTAAGACATGAAAACAACTATTCAAAATGAAATCTATAACCAGTCATGATGACCCATTACAAGTGAAAATAAAATCCATAAACAAGGCAAGCTCTAAGTCTAAGCCATTTTTTGACTATTAAAAAAGGACCCAAAAATTGTAGGTCAATAATTGGTTTCATCAAGAAAGAAGAGGGAAAAAAAAAAAAAAAAACATAGGTGTGTAGTGTGTTTTCTCCCTCACCCCAAGGACCCCAAAATTATCGGCAAATAGAAATCTAATACAATTTTTTTTTAGGTCTGTAGTGTTTAAGTTGACAAACTGTAAACAAAAGTGTAAGTCTTTTTGTTTTTAAAGTCCATTTCTAGTTCAAGACTCATTATCTGAACAACTCAAGAAGAAGAAAGTTTTTGTATTCTCGACAACTAATCAACAACTAGTCAATGAATCGAGTGTTTCTCAACAACCTCTAAAGGCTAGTCGATCAATCTAGAATCGTGAAACTCAACTCTCAATTAGGCCCATTAAGTCGACCCACGATATAGAACTTACGCCTTGTTAGAGAATAAAAGGAATCAATAGTGGTTGACTAAATAGCAAAAGAGGGAAGCTAGTCACGAATACATAGAGTTTTGTACCCTTACTCTCATATTCACCAACATACCAAGGACACACAAAAGTAGATATAAAGAACGATATAACTACTTGTAAGGTTCTAAATGTTTATGAACTAAATTTGTTATATGTTGACAAACTGAGTACAAAAATTAGTCTACCGTAAGATCTTAATGTTTTTGAAGAGGTTTAGACATTGCTTAAATTGATACAAATCAAGATTCAAGAATGTACAAACTGTTGAAAAAGGATTTCAGAAATTGAAGAGCACTATCAATTGAGAGGGTCCTTTGACCGATTGAACTGCGATCTTTAGAATTTTAAAGAAGACCCAAAAGCCCGTGAAACATTTAGGTTTTGAGTCCAACACTACTAGGAATAAAAGCAAAACCTTAATACACGTTTTTCAAAACTTTTGAGTTTCTCTTGTGAGATTTTATAACCTTCAAACTCAACAAACATCTACCGGAGATTAAATCCATATTGCTAGTAACACTAGATTTAAGTTTCTGCATCAAATCAACTACAGTTGATGATCTAAACCTTTGAGTTGAAATCTCAAAGTCACAAACATGAGTATTTGTGTGTAACATATTCATAATAGAAGAGTCTGTGGATTTGAAGCTATGTATAGTCACGTGAGTAAGTATTTCATGAGGCCAGTAACATTAGATTTAGGATTAAGTCTATTATAAAACTTTCATTCTATTAGTGAATTGTTGCCTTATGGATTGTTTAGGTTAAATCCTCCATAGGTTTTTTTACCTTGAAACTGGATTGTTTGATTGGTTTTCTTAGGTCATCACATCCCGTATCAGTTAATTTCCACTATGTTGATTACATGTGATGTATGTTTAACCTAGATTTGAATAATTAACATAAGTAACAACTTAGCTAATAAATTGAGTTAAACATATTGTGATTTACAGGGGTCTAAATCTAACACTACTGCTTAGTGATCCAGGTGAAGGCACAACATCAAAGTAGAAGAGTCGAATCAAGTTAGAGTTATGTGTGGTTACTTGAATAAGTTACTACTAGAGAAACACCCTAGCAATGCATCCAATACCAATAATATGTGCCTAGAATTCGTTATCAAATCTCTACTCTAGAAAGTCAATGGAAGTTAGGGTTAATTTTTATTGTAAAAAATTAGATTTTGTTTAGTGGATTTTCGCCTTGGGGTTGGTGGCTAAGCCCTCGATTTTTTTTTTTTTTTTTTTTGGCTTACCTCCATTACTTTTTTAACTAGAATCTCCTTTTATTTTAATGAGAAATTGTCACATCACACACTAACTAAATAAAAGATGGAGATTAAAATCCACTATCACTTACTATTGTGTATTTAAAATAAAAGTAGACCTCCAGTTAAAAAAGTACTCGAGGTAAGCCAAAATTTTTTTTTTTCATTAGTAGTTGCCATTAATTTTTCACATCGTAAATAAATTGCCACGCTCTTTATTCTTTGAAATTTATTATACTGTGATTTGTTGTTGTGATCTAATCAACCCTGATTCAAATTCTATTCATAATTGGTTATAATAAAGACCTCATGCACCAAGTATGTTGCGGACAAATTTGTGGTAAAGTAAAACTTTCTCTTTGGCAAAGACGACAAAGCATTTTCTATTCCAACAAGGAGTTAGGATGAATCCTGAGGTGTTATTTGCACAACATATGGTATTATAGTAAAGTTAGAATTTTAATCTTTTTGTGTGATAGGAGAAGCTTAGATCAATTTTTTGTGATTTAGGGCTAGTGAAGCATATTCACATGAACAAGAATATAAAATATTCATACAAGATGACAAAATTTAATGTGGTTCAATAAACTCCAAGCCTACTTCCACGGGCTACGGCAACTGAAATCCAGTATAAATGATCTGGATTATAACCACTCTTAATCGAATCTCCAAACTCACATACTCACAAAAACAACACTAAAAAACCTCACAAGCATAAACAAAGCCTCTCACAAATACAAACAAACTCATAATCTTTACACACTCAAACTCACCATTCCAAAGCCCCTAGCACATACAAAACCTCTCTCATACTCACAAAATAAACAAACTCTTAACACACAATCACGGGTATCTTTCAACTCCAAAAATCTATTAAACTACTTTTTGAAGAAATCTACTACATGTTCTATTGAGAGTCTTCTCCTTTACTCATGTGGAAGGACTCTTGAGCAATAGACACTAAACCCTTTGCAACAATACCTATTTATAAAACTCTACTTATATTTTTATGATGGGCAAGGAAAACTAATTAATTCTTCAATAAGGAATACTTTTTCCTTCAATTCCAAGGAGAGTCCTTTACTTCCACAGCAAGAAAGCCTAAACCAAATTAAGTTAGGTATGAGGCAATTTCCAACAAATCTCTTTAGTTGCAACAAATATGTCTTGCACCAAGTATAAGTTAGAAAAATTTTACGGTAAGGTAATTTTTTTTTCTCTTTAGACAAGGCGAATGAAGGTTTTCTTATTCCAACAAGGAGTTTATAAGGCCTTACTTGAAAAGACAAAGAAATCTGAGAAGATGAGTGATGAAATTTGGGAAGGGAGAGATGAGAAGCATTTGGTGCAGTTTATCTTAACTTAGGTGATGAGGTCATTCACTGCATCCTAAAAGTATAGATTGCAGCGCAGATTTAGAAGAAATTAGAAGATATCTCCATATTAGGAAAAAAAACCCTAACAAACATATTGTATGTGAAGAAGCAATTTATGACTGGCAAATGAAGGAAAGTTAGAATATGTTGGAACATCTCAACATGTTCAACAAGTTGAATACTTAGTTTCAAATTTTGGAATAAATCTTGAGAAGGAAGATAAAGTGATACTTCTATTAAAATTACTCCCCCACATCTTTTGATCATTTTACACTACGTTAATGTATGAGAAGGAGACTCTAAAAGTTGAAGAAGTGACTAGCACTCTATTGTCACACCTCAAGATGAAGAAAAATGGTGATAATTCTCAAGCTATTGGACTTGTTGTAATTTGCAAAGCCATAGTTATACAATTGCAATAGGAGCAAGTCAAGGGGAAGAAACTCCAAATGAAGATATCTTAGTGTTGATCACAAGTAGGGGTGGCAAATGGGCGGGTTGGGTCATAAATGGGTTAGGTGTGTAATTACCCATTTATCCATTTATGACCCATTTATATATAAATTAATTATCCATTATCCACCCAACCCATTTAATTAGTAACCCACCCATTTAACCATTTAATTTCAATATTGTTGTTGATTCTCAAAAAAAAAAAAAAAAAAAAATCAATATTGCCACAAACGCATTAGTGCACTTGTTGAAGACTTTTCTAACTCATCATTTAAACTTTCCTTTCTCTCCTAACTTTCTTGGAATCCAAACAAAGCTGGTCTCGGTGAAGAAAAGAGTCCTAAGACTCATATGCCTGGTTCTGGAGGAAGAAAATCCAGAGAAGATTATCGAAGATGAGCGATTTCCAAGACTTACAAACCACGCTCATTTTCATAGTGTCCTTAGCTCCAAGCTTTCTCAGTATCTGTATTAATATATTTGCCAGTAATTGATCGAACGCCCCTAGCGATGACAGTGACAATGGTGACGACAAGAAAATTCAATTACGATCCGACGACGATGACTCGAACTAGTTGGAGACCGATCCCCATACTTTTCTGAGCAGCATCCTCCAACGGTCCAGACCATTCCTTCAAAACCCTCATTCATCCCAGTGGTTGTATGGACAATGATAACTAGTTCGTTGGAGAAGAAACAGAAGCCATTGACGACAAAGGAATAGCGGTGAAGAGGACGGGTTTGCTAACGTGCGCCGGGAGTGTAAGGAAGTGCAGGTGTTTAGATTTGGATTTGGATTTGGATTTTTTGTTTTTGCTTTTTTAATATTTTGTTATTAGTTTGGATGAGTGATTTTCTGATTTTCAAGGTCATCGGCTGTATTTTGTAGTGTATGTTTGGTTGCCGAGAATGTGAACGTGTGCTATTTTTGGTTTTGTGTTTGTTACGAGTCTGTTTGGATGATGAGAAAATGTAGGAAATGTCGAAGAGTAGGTGGTAAAGTGTGTTTGATTTTAGAAGGGTTTAGTGGGTTTTTGTGGTTTTATTTAAATTTAAATTTTAGATGAGTTTAGTGGTTATTAGTGGATTTATCCATTTAAACCCATCTAATTAAATAACCAAATGAGTTTTTATTCATTCAACCCAAATATTCAAATGGGTTGGGTTAATTAAGACTTATCCAAATAAGGTGGATAATTGGCGGGTTTATGGATATGGATAAAAATTACCATCCCTAATCACATGTAAAGAAATATATAGTGGTTTTTTTTTTTTTTTTTTTTTTTTTTGTTCACAAGAAATGACATTGCAAATATTAGTGTAAAAAGTTGAAACAACACTTGGAGATAAGTAATACAATTAAAAGAAGCCATCAGAATCAACTCGTGTCACTAAAAAAAAAAATAAATAAAGACAACAATATAATGAAGTTGATGTAAATCTACCTTTAGTCTTATCGAATAGTGATGTTCTATACGAATCATTGATTTTTTATTTTTATTTTGCATGCTTTTATCATATGTGCTCAAGAAGGAATGGTCTAACACAAATAGGCTTTATAACGAGGGTATGCTCCTAATAGACAATGATATCGTTGCATGCCCGATCATTGAGATTGGTACTATGAAGATTAAAACGTTAGATGAAGTGGTGAGAGTTCTTGGAGGTATCAGAACTATCCTGGATCTCATTAAGAATTTAATGTCTTTCTTATTTGTTAGAGGCTTGAGTCATGAAGATTGCCATAAGTGCCTTAGTGGTAATGAGAAGTAAGCTATACAATTAGTTAAGAACATAGTTGTAGGTGAAGTTGTAGTCTCCACTCCTGCAAAGTCAAAGTTCAAACGACACAAAATTGTCTTATATGCAACTTGGTCATATTGGTAAGAGTAATATGTAAGAGAAATTTGTTAAGAGAGTGAAAACTTGCAAACTAGACTTCTGCACTTATTTGTGTATATGGTTTGGAAGCAGCAAATAAAGTCAATTTTCAAGACCAGCTTTCATACCAATAAAAGTGTTACTAAATATGTCCCCATTTGAGGGCTAGTTTCAGTTTCTTTCCACGGTGGTGCCTGGTATTAGTTCCATTCATAACTGCTCCAGGAATGTATGGATTTATTTTATAAAGCATGAATCATACACAATTCATTTCTTCTAACATGATATATATATATCGTTACATGGATATATCATATATAGTCTTAGATCAACATGAACATGAAGGCATAAAAAGCATAATGATCTGAGTTTGCACGATATACAGAGGTCTATATATATCTCTCTCTCTCTCAATGAGAAAGAGAGAAAGTAAAATGCTAAGCATAGGCAAGGCGAAAAAAGAAGATGGAGTGGTACCTGCAGGTAGTTTGGTGTTGGGGTTGGGCATCTCACCAGCGTCCCTGATATAAGGAAGAGACAAAATAAAGTAGCTAAAACATTATGAAAGAGGGCCTTTCTTCGTTACCATAAATGCACTAAAGAACTGGAGATTTTGAGCAGGATTTCACATGGGGGAGTCTCCTTCAGTTACGTCACCACTTATTATGAAAAACAAAAATTCCAATAATGTCTGTGTGTGAGAGAAAGATCGGGGCTCGTGAAAACTTTCAACCACTGGGGTTGAGGTCAGAAACAGATGTCGAAAAAGTCTCCAAAATCAATATTTTCCAAAAGCAAATAACATGGGAGGTCCGCCATTTTTTTTTTTTTTTTCAACCCTCCATTATATTAGCTTAGCTCTTGAGTGCAACTTAGCCTAGGGGTAATTTCCAACCCCATTACCATCATTTTTTTTTTTCCCTCTTTTCCCATCTAGGAAAAATGTATGGTTGATGGACCGTGAAAATGAAACTGAAGGCCTTCTCTTTTTTCATCCTTTTCTACATATCAAATAGAGCGTAGGAAACTAATAGGGTTGGTCAAGTGGTTGGGCATTTGGTCTCAAAGTACTTGTCCCAAGTTTGACTGGGTGTACTCATCAGTTCGACTCTGAGTACCTGCACTTTGAAATAATTTATTGGGCCAGCGATTTACCCCACTAGGACCCACCTATCGCCAACAGTGATTATTTTGTGATTAAAAACTTTGAGGATATACGGTGGAAATCAAAAAAAAATAAAAATAAAAATAATAGTAAAATAAAGCGTAGGGACTTTTTTTTTTTTTTTTAAAAGAAATTTGAAAAAGCTTAGGGACTTATTACTATGGCATTGCAATTTGAAAAATATTTAACAAATTAAAATAATAATTAGAATTCTCGCAATAAAACTAGGTCGCAATCTAAAACACTATTTAAGTATGTTTTTAATCACACAAGTAATTAACTTAATAATAATATGAGTTTTAATTGTATTGTTTGATTATTAGTTAGTGACCAAGTGTCTTTTTGGAATAGCCTCTTTTTCAACCTTTTGTGAATGGGATTGTTGGAAAAAATTGTAAATAGAAAACTGTATTTTGAAAAGGTGGTTAAGACCATTTTACCAAATGGCACAAATATATTATATGATTCTTAAATAAATCACATGAATGAAAATAATACACTTGTGGGTCATTAACAGTGGAGGAAATTTGTTCAATCCAATTTAGAGCAAAAGAAAAAAGGCAAAACATTTTAACCACTTGTTATTAAATTATTTTTTGAAAAAAAGAGTAAAAAGAAAATAACAGTGCAAGTGATGGTTGGAGGGTCTATTTTCCTTTTCATAAATATTCACTTTCTAGACTAACCCTCTTCCATTTTCTGCATCTGTAACTGTTGGTGTAACCTGAGCAAAATCATTTGAAGAAAAAAAGTGAGAGAGAGAAAGAAAAGAAAGAACTGCTGCTGAAAACTACATCATAGAATTTGGTCTAAGCCAAACTCACCTAGAAATACTTGTTTTTATCCAAAATTTTTCCATTCCTCCTAGTTTCTTTACCAGGTCGGTGACCAAATACAAAATCATACGTAATCCATTAGCACAAGTTTGTAGTCTGGTTTATTGGGTTTTCCCAACTCAAGGTTAAAGTCAGCTTATTTTCTATTGCTAACAAGGTTATACACAACAATCATCTTGGTTTTGCTCATTTTTCAGCTTGCATCCATGGAGTTTCCGAATCAAGCACTGGAGGGATCTTCGCAGAGGAAAATCGGAAGAGGAAAAATCGAAATTAAGCGGATCGAAAACACAACAAATCGGCAAGTCACCTTCTGCAAGCGCCGCAACGGTTTGCTAAAGAAAGCCTATGAACTATCTGTTCTTTGTGATGCTGAAGTTGCACTCATCGTCTTCTCCAGTCGTGGCCGCCTCTATGAGTATTCTAACAACAGGTTTGTAACGTTTTTCACCTTTACTTCTAATCAATCTTCATGCTCTTAACTATTCTCCTGTATCTTCATGTGTGTGTGTTTGATCTTTCTCTATTCTTCTCATTTCTTTTCTTTCTTTCCTTTCGATTTTTTTCTTTGTTAAATTGTTGGTTTTTGAATATTCTTGAGCTGGATACTTGAGATGGGTATTACGTGCTTAGATTTGCAGCTTCGGTCAAAACAATTTTATAGATTTTTTTTTCCAAAAAAACAAAAATGAGAACATGGTCATTTTATGCAATTTAGATTGAGTTTTTACTTTTTAGGTCTACAGTGAACAAGATTCGCTTGTCTTATTTCTCGTTCTTGCTCTTATTTTTTGCTTTGTTTTGTTTCCTTTATGAGCTTTGTGGGATTTTTTCTTCTTTTAATACTTTGTCCCAGTTTTCTACTCAGTAGATACGCAGATCTGTAAGTAATAGATGGAAATGGAAGTGTTGTGTAACAGTGTATTAATAGAAAACTTGGAAGAGATAAGCAGGCACAGTTTAGGGTTACAAAGACTTTCAGGTCTGTAAGATCAGCTTCCTTCTATCTCCCTTCTTGTTAAACTATACATTTCTTCTCTCTCTCTCTCTCTCTCTCCACATGTCATCCATCAGCTAAAGAGTCATGCCAGCTAAAGGTGTCACACTCTCATTGGGGTTAGCCCATTCTCTCGCATCGCTTGACCCATCCTTCATAACATGTCACTTCAGCAAAACAGTGAAACACAAAGGACCCTACCAAATTGGAGATTAAATTGCGGATCTTTAATTGCTTAGTACATGTGAGAACTAAATATGGATTTCAAGGGTAATTTGAAGACTAAAAAAAAACACTATTTCACACTCGTTAAGACGTGAAATAGTAAATATGAGAGAATCAAACAAACTCTTTGAGTACTTAAATTTGTCCCTATTATTGTCCATTTTACCCTTGGAGAAGTTTTTGATTAGGGTTCCAAATGCCAATTGATTATATTGTAGAGCTCACCCAAAATCTTTTATTGTTTTCATGATCTTTCTTATAAGGGAATTTTATTGCCCGATGCACGCGTTGTAGCCCTGTTTAGATGAATTCCATATTTAGCCTAAAAGAAAAGGAAAAGGCTGGTACCAAAAAAGAGAAAAAAGCGTTTTGGCCTTTCAGTGCTCATTGATTTTTTTTTTTTTTTTTTAGGGTTAATGGGTGCCTCTGATTTTACCCGTTTAATTGCGTGCATAATAACAAAGTGACAAAAAACATATCAAATGATGATTATTAGGGTTTCAGAACCCAATTTTTTTTCCTTTATCACCCTCTTGAGAACATAGTAAGAAAGAACAATCAGAAAGCAATTAGGGTTTTTAAACCCAATATTGGGTATGCCATAAAATCTTCAGACACATTATTATTTCTTCAATCAAACCCACAGAGCAACATATGTAGAAGTTAAAGGGAAATGGGTGTTTCTAAACTTTAACCTACTCTAACCACTTTTAACCTAATCAGATCTATAAAAGAAGGTTATAATAGGAGTCCTGTTAGCTAGGGCTTGAATACTCAAAACTCCAAAATGGGTTTCTATTTCGAACTTCTGCTAAGTCTTATTTCAATCAGTCAAGAGGCAAATAAGACATTTTTGGCAAGTAAGTGTTGGATATTGTCTCTTTTATTGACCGTCTTGCCCTTGAAATGGTTAATGAGCTATATGGTTTAAGGTTACCCAACACACGAATCTTTTGTCACGTCAGACTGATTTTTCAGTTCTTCACTCCTGACAACAAGGTGGTGTCATGATTCCTCTTCTGGTTTTTTCTTATCCAATTAATTTTTCCTTTTTCCTTTTTCCTTTTTCAACTAAATAATTAATGAAAAAACTCAAAACGGTTTAAAAAACCATCCTGAAGTTTCCTATATAGATTAATTTCACCACAAAAAAAAAAAAAAAAAAAAATCCTAATATAGATCACTTTGGCAGTTTGGCCCCCACTTCTTTTGAACTTCATAAGCCAAAACCTAAACAACGTGGAGTTATGAATCAAGGTAGAGCTTTACTTTAATACATTGCACATTAAAGAGAGAGAGCTTTAATTGTAATTATTATGAAGTTCTCAAAGTTCATGATCTGTCTACTTCATATTGACTGTAACAATGTCCAAATCATTAAAGTGTACATAGTTTAAACTTGTAAACAAAGTCATATTAATCATTGTTGTACCCGTTTGAATTTAAACAGGGAGAGTGATAACTTTCATATTTTTGGAAACAAACTCCTCAAAACTTATGGATCCTATACATGTATTTTATGTCCCTTACATGTATATTCCAAAAAGCTGTGCGTTTCATGGGCATGAGAGAGAGAGGTTTGAAGTAAAGTTTGAGGTGACACAAAATATAGAGGGAAGCAAAGGGTACGAGCCAATGGCAGGCTCTGCACATTATGGCTCTTTTCATGCATGGGGATGCAAGAATGGCTGCAAGAGCAGACTTCTCGATCGGTCTCAGACACACAAGCACATGATTTTTTTTTTTTTTTTTTTTTTTTTTTTTTTTTTTTCTATTTTTTTAATTTGAACATAATCTATTCATGCTTCAATTGTGGAAATATTAGATCTTTTAACCAAAAAAAAAAAAAAAGAAAAAAAAAAGAAAAAAGAAAAAAGAAATATGAGATCTAGATTTTGGTCCCTGGGCTGATGGAGGTGGGTAATAGTGAGCTCTCATGGTCATTACACTTAGTCCAATGGTTTTAGTGCACGTGGCAGATATGAGTATAGATATAGAGTTAAAAGCCAGTCAAAATGGGGCATCTTGTGCCAGCGTGGCAGAGACAACCAATCACTGGCTCGAGATAATTAAGGTTACAGCATACTGATTGTTAGTTAGGTGCTTCTTTATGTTCATAAGTACAAAATAGTATATATGTGTGTGTTATTTTTTGATAATATGTATATATGTGTGTGTTTTTTTTCCTTATATTTTTACCTTTAAAAGAAAATTATTTCTAAAACTTTTTATTAGAAAAGAAAAATTTTGATAGGTTTTTTTATATATTTTTTTGATAAAAGTGGTACTAAATTTTTTTTAAAATAATTTATTAATAAATATCCTAAGAATCGCCTAGACCTTTTATATATATAACCTTCAAATATAACTATTTAATAGAACACTTTGAAAGGTCAAAAGGAAAGACTAAGAAAGCGGTAAAAAATTACTTCTTTTTTTTTTTTTTTTTTGAGAAGATGTTAAAATTTACTCAGACATTGAACATTTTTAATACAAAATATGAATATAGATATTATTAATTTTTAAATAAACCTTACTATTGATAAGATTTCAGTTTATTAAGGTTTACCTTAATCTGTCCTACTCTACTCCTTATAACCTTTTTCAAGCTTGAGGTGAAGTTAGTTACAACCAATTTTCTCTAAATTAAGCTTAATTAACCTTTCCATTTAACATTTAATTTAAAAAGAACACAGATACAATAAAATCTCACAATTTATTGACTAAAACCTTATTTTGAAATGCAGTGAGTCTAAATGTGCTCTTTATTTTATTTTGATTTATAATGAATTATCACATCAGCTTTGTTATGAAAAATTGTTGTGGAGGTACAAGAACTCTAATATAAAGATTTACAAACAAAAGCAAAGTTCTTTTAGGCACAAAGACAGCTATCATGTATATTCTGAGGCTGTGTATTATAAAGCTGATCTAGCCAGGCAGATTTTGTAAAAATTTGAACAAAATACTTACCAAAAGATTTTGTTGGATATAATCAATTTATAATAAAATATATGTTATTTCTCAAAATTTTATATTAATGTTTTGTTTCAATTTTCTAAGTTGCAAACATTTTACCTTAATTTTTTTAATAAAAAAAAAAACTATAATAATGATTATATATTTAGTTACTCAAAGTTTTAAATACAGATTGAATAACACGCACGTACGTGCACACACAGAAACAAAAAAAATTCATATAGTTGATCTTTATACCTTTGTTATGTTAAATTTATATATCAAGAATTGTGCAAGTGGGTTGAAATTTATTTAATTGACCTTTCAGTTGAATTCTTCATAAGGATGTATGAATCTAAAATTTTCATATAACATTGATGTTGTTAAAGACTGAAAATAATGACAAATGGATTATTAGAAAAACTCCCATATATGTCAAATTAAATCTAAATTAGGACAAATTTGATCAGGCTTGGTTGCATGACAAAAGCTCTAGATCTCTCAGATTTTTACTTGAATGTGAATTCTCAGGAATTACTTATTCTGTTATAATAATTTCTTTCTACATTATTTTTTTTTTTCTAGCGTAATCTCATTTATTTTTTATGCACTTTTTGGATACTAGTTTAAAAGATTACCAGAGAATATTTTGCAAGGGCTTGTGGGTGAGACTTAGGTCAGATTTAGCCACTCTCAATGAAAGTTTTAAATAAGTTACTACACTGGAATGAAAATATTATAATTGGTAACTTGAATCAAAATTGATCACCAATTTAATGTATGATTGCCAAATAAATTGAAAATTATGAATGAAAAATCCAGGTTATATAGTTTTAGTGAGATTGCAATAATTTGTGTAGCCGTTTCTCTTTGTTGCTCAGCCAAAATTGGGTTTTTAAGGAATCTCCGTATAGGCTCTCGTTTATGGTGGTTTAGCAATGTCCTAGTAAATACACAATGGTGGTGAGAACCGAGAATGAGAGAATAGTGATACTGTTGAGAAAAAAAAGAAAGTAAAACTGACAGTCCGGCTGTTCCACCCTGTTGCATTGAGTGGAATGCTTTGCCTTTTAAAGACCTTTCTTTATGGCATGGTACGATCATTTTTATACATTGTCACTTCATGTTTATCCAAACTCATGACAAGTGCTAACTGTATGGTCTTGTGTTTTGTATTTTTCTCATTTAAAAAAAAAAGACTATTTTTTTAAGAGAATAATATAGATATAGAAATGTTTTAGGGAAAATGCTTATGAGAAAAAAAGAAGAAGGGAGTTTAGTATATCCAGATGCTTATACAAATGAGGAATAATTAACAACTAATTCTCAGAATAATATATGCAATGGAAAATGCTTATGAGAATAATAAATGTGTTTAGTACTGCACATATATAGTTGTTCAATTTTTTTTTTTTTTAATTTTTAAAATTTTTATCTTTCTCTCAAAAAAATATAGTTATTTTTTGTCCATGATTTTCTTCTCATTGTTGCCACATGATCGCATAAAAAATTTTAATCTTATATATGTCAGCTTCAAGCATAGGCAAATAGATTATTTTTGATTAGTTGATAAAATGTTATTTAATCATACTTTTTCTTCACAGCCTTGCTCTACACTTTTATGAGTTAAAAGTTATGACTAGCCTCTTATCCTAGTTCTTCACATCCTAGCCACTATAGATTTAGGAATTAGGATCCTAATTTTTTAGGGTAAGTCTATCACAATTTTGGTGTATCTATTAAAATATAACTGCGATGTAATAAAATCCAATCCGTGTATTTCAAAATACTTTAAGATTGTAAGAATTACGTAGTATAGTTATCTAAAGAACTCTACAAAATCTTGATCTGTAGCAATATCACTTCAAACAAGGACATTAAATGCCCTTCATGCCACAGATTTGGCCATCTAAGCCAGCTGTCTCATTTTGTAGCTGGTTACTATTCCACAAATACTGAAATTCATCTCATCTAACATTTTAATTTTTTTTCCTTAGTTTTTCGTAAGAACTTCAATTCCTTTACACAATTTTATAGACAAGAGTTCATAACAATCACCAGACTTTCCTAAATTTTATTTCATTTAGGAAGCTATGTGGGCTATAAAATGCCTTAAACATTTGTTTTTTGAAGGCAACGTCAACTTCCAAGTGAAAAAATTTCATTATATGCTAATTAAACCAGTGATTTAATTCTATAATTGAGTCTTTATTACATGATAAAATAATATTTACTTGCTAATGATGCTCAATAATAAAATCATCTTGTTGATGATGAGCATTACCCCATGCCTCAACACAACGAGCATTCATATATAGGGCATCTACATTCTGTCTCACAAAATAATTTGACAATGGCAAGTAAACCATCACATCAATTATGATCTATGAATTTTTGGTTAAATACTTTGGTATATATATATATATATATATATAAAATGATCACATTTAAAATGTCTTGAGACTATTACTGTAATTAAAGCTTGACAAAGTGAATGAGTAATTTATGTAGTTTCTTTCATGAGATGCAAGATGAAGATCAATTCAAATGAACTCAATGCCCAATATGATGAGATTACTTCTCCTCGTTAAGAGTAGTTCCTTCATTCACCATGTTAAGTAAAAAAACACATGTTACATCAAACATCTTTACGCTGCAAGTTGGAAACTGATATCAAGTAAAAACTCCGCCGATTATTTCAAGCTCATTGTAAAGTGTCAATTTGATTAGGTCTTGTTTCAATCTAGAGCTTTTCAATGTCAATAATATATGTAATTTCAATAGGTTCAGTTGCTCTTTACGCTTGCATAAAGCACTGACAATATTGACAATATAGTAAATATAGTAAAAATAAAATGAACATAGATAATTTATTTTGATGCTTCCACTAAGCTATGTGTGAAACAATAGATGTAGTAAAAATATAGTCAATCATTTGAAACTATATCTTGTTTTTCATTCTTCTCAATTCACATACTAATTGCACCGTCATATACCTACTCTTGATCATTTTGATTATCTAGACTTGATGAGGCAAGGTGACTATAGTTGATTTTTTTGAGTTTATACACATTTACATACCCCAAAAAAGTGTTTTTGCACAAAGCCATCTTTTTCAAGAAATCTTAAAATTATAATCATTTGCTCCTTCGTTAACTCATCACGAGTTTCATCAACGACTATAAAAAAAATTTGCATCACCAATTTCTGGATCTTGTAAATCTTTATTTTATTACATCCTTTTTTCATATTTGTAAGATTATTTTACTATCTCACTAGTCAAAATCGTGTGCTGTAGGTTCCTATGGTAGGTAAGATGAGTTTTAGTGGACTATAAAACCTTTGTAAACAGGAGTATATCTTTGCCAAGCTGTACTTAAGAACCCTTTATTTCATCTTCCTCAAGGACTTATGGGCATCATTGTAGAGATTTACATATTGATGGCAATGATATCTTGCTTCAGCGCTTCATTCCTCGAATACAATCTCAATAATAATTTCATTGCATATTTTCTCTAGCATTCAGATGTTGCAGTCCAATCCTCGTTTGAACTTTATGAACTAGCTAGTAGAGTATTAAAATGTAATGAAAATGTTATCTCTTTACAAATGCATATGATGCTTCTAGTTGTTAAAGCTCGTAATTTTTCATGCACTTTTGCAGTGTTAGAGGAACAATTAACAGGTACAAGAAAGTGTCTACTGAGTCCTCCAACCCGGGATCTGTTGCTGAACTTAATGCGCAGGTAAACTTCTTTCCGTTGATTTTAACAAATCAATAAAATGGTTCTGACAAAGAATATTGAAGTTATGGTTTAAATTAGAAAAAGAAAAAACATAAAATATGAAAAAGAATGAAAAGAAAGAGAGAAAAAGCAAGAATTCACGTAATTAGGCTAAACTTTGTGTATTACAAATTTACAATAAATTCATTGAAGGATACTTATAGTTGCACTATCTAGGTTTACTGTACTTGTAATACAAGTGAACTTTGGATTTTTTTGGCTTACAATCTAAATAAGATTAGAATTACTTTACTTGCACTAAAAAAAGTATTAGATACAATAAACATAAATAACAAACTTAGGCCTTCTTCTCAAAAAAAAAAAAAAAAAAAAACTATGGCCTTAGCCAAGATTGGGTATTGATATCGTTAACAACCAAATCATACCTATTATATTACTCAAAAAAAAAAATCATACTTATTTTATTACTCAAATGTGATTACAACAGTTCACATTTAAGAAACTTAAATTTGCAGCAGATTATATTACTAAAGCTTAAAATGTTCGAGTTCAATTGTTTGGTGATAAATAAACCCCTTTCATATAAAGAATAAGCTGTAAATCTTGCTTACCTACAGAATCATTCAATATTAGTGACAATAAGATGGTCTTATATATTGAGGTGAGTGAGATGATCATTTGGGCTTTTGAGTGAATATTATGAATGAATCGCGTGACATCAAATTAAAAAAAATAAATAAATAAAATAGTTATTTCATGCAAATTTTGATTACAATTAAAAGCTAATTTGAATTTATTTCGAATTTAATATCTTATATATGATTAACGGTAATTTTAGGCAAGTATAAATAGGGTTCAAATAGTTTGAAGGTGGTACGTAGTTGTCTTATAATTAGATCCCATTTGTTTGGTGTAAATTAGTTTTTTTAAAGAGAAAATCTGTTTATTTTCCAATATTTGGTCGTGTTCTTGAAAAACATTTTTGACCTTTGGCTCATACAAAAATTGCAATTTTACATATAGATATTAAATAACAACTCTAGTTTTTTTTTTTTTTTTTTTTTTTTTTTTTTTTTTTGAGTGGGAACAACTCTAGTTCATTACTTTAAAATATTAATATAAAAAAAAAAAAAAACTTTTAATTACTCCTATAAGCACAATTACAATATGTGTGCAACCAAAAAAAAAAAAAAGATTAATTAAACAAGTAATTGATGATTCAAGAGCCTATGATTTGGTGGAATATACATAGTTGTGTATGAAACTTCTTTAAAAAAGGAAAAAATAAACAAAAAAAAAAAATATATTTATAACTTAATTAATTATTGTAATAAATGAAATATTTGTTTTTAGACACAACATAAATATCAAGGGTCTGTTTGGTTGAGAAGATGAAAAAGTGAAAGAATAAAAAATTGGGAAAATGTGTAAAAGTTAGGGAATAAAAGAGATTTTAGTTTTCCCATAATATGTTTGGTTAATTAAGGGGTTGAAAAAGTGAAGGGATTTAAAACTTTTTTTTTTTGGAGTTTAAAAAATGAGATGATAAAAAATGAAATTTGTATAAATTTACTCTCATGTCCCTAGAATATAAGATAATAAATACATTTTTTATAATTATTAAAAAATATTACTTATTGTGGGGGAGGATTTTGTTCCACACCCCGCAAGCTTATTGTCCTCTTTGGGGAGCCAAGTGCTGAGTAGTGGTACACTTATGGTTGCTCCAAAGGCTTATAAGTCATGAGTGGGGTACATCTCCAACCGATGTGGGACAAAGGCGTCAAGCCAAAATGGCTACAAGGCAAAGCCCTTGGCCTGAGGTGAAAATCCTGGACTTCCATACTCGGGGCTGAGAAACAAAAACCTTGCGGGCTTGGCTCTCCAAAGAGGACAATAAGCTTGCGGGGCGTGGAACAAAATCCTCCCCCACACTTATTAATGATTATTAAAATTAATAGAATAACATCTTAATAATCAACCCATAATTTATTTTATTTTATTTTTCTTTATTATTATATTATATTATATATATAAGTTGGAGGTGAAAGGCTGAAAGCCACCATTTGGTTAAAAATAAAAACTCACCATTGATTCAAAAAACAAAAAAGTCACTGTTTGATTAAAATTTAAAAGTATAAATATAAAAACACTTTGAAAGTGGGGAAGCATAGAGCTTCAATGACACATTGGGGAGGGAGGGGCAAAGTTGGTGTTTTTATCATCTACCTCACGTTTCTCCATTTTCTCTGCTAAAATCATCCTAAATTGGA
Source organism: Quercus robur (assembly GCF_932294415.1). Taxonomy (NCBI): domain Eukaryota; kingdom Viridiplantae; phylum Streptophyta; class Magnoliopsida; order Fagales; family Fagaceae; genus Quercus; species Quercus robur. The sequence continues at coordinate 46,697,109 of NC_065541.1, forward strand.
GAGATAAGACTTTAGTAGGCTCAGAGAGGAAATACTTAAACCCCCACTAAAATCTCCCCTATTTCCACCCCAATCAAACAACCCAAAAACCTATTTTCTCTTCGCCATTTTCTATCATCCTTATTTTCACCTCAAACAAATGGACCCTAAAGTACTTAGTCAACTTTTAAAATGCAAATTTTATCTCTTTAGGGGCTGCAAAATTTTTAAAATTATATAATTATAGTTATAGAAGAGTGATCAGGATAGGGGCTATAAAACTTCCCAATTTTTATCCCTTTTAGTTTTTTAATTCTAAGACCGTAGCCTAAGAGATACCATAGTATTGCCTATGCTAAACCTTTGGTCTTGTAATCATCTTAAATTTTTGATCACCTATGTGCTACTTTATTAACTTTTCTCCTGACATCACTGCCCAAATGCTTGAACATGGAGTTTGAGGTACAAGTACAAGGATAGGGTTAACATTTTCTTTCCCTCCATGATGTGAATATATAAGACTAAGAAAATAAAGTGTAAGATCTTAAGCATGTTAAATGCAAAAGTATTATATGCGATTAAAACATTGTGGCCTCTATTTTTCTTTTTTGTTTCTTTCTTCTTCTTCTTTTTATTTTTTATAATGCTTCCTCTTATATGTTTTGTGAAAGTCAACAGTAGGTTTGTGCTGGCCATATCTTGTATTAGATTCTTTTTTAATTTCTTGTTGTGTTGTTTATATAGCAATGTCTGAAAGTTCTTACTTCTCTACATCAAGATTTTAATGATAGTATTACATTAGAACATCTTAGTTAAAATTACCTTGAACACACTTTTTTTTTTTTTTTTTTGAGAAGAAAAACTATTTGATAGATTAGCATCAAGAGTTTGGAAAATCATCCAATACAAAAGACATGATATTCGTTGGAACACACTCCAACCAAATTTGAGTCGAAAGAGAAGATCTCGCTCGTTGGGCTAAGGTATGCGCAACCGCATTACCTTGCCGACCTACATGAGCGAAAGAGATACTCTGAAAAGAGTTTGAGAGAGAAGAGATATCAAATAAGAGATGACCTCCACTAGAATGAACCAATCCGGATCCCTTTAAGGCACTAACCACTGAAAGAGAGTCGCCTTCGCAGACACACTGAGAATGTCCCAATTCTGCAGAAAAAGAAACCGCACGTCTTGCCGCCAAGAGTTCCAGGATCTCCACAGTTGGAGGTTTTGTAATTTGCTCGGATAGAGCTGCCACCACCTGACCCTCGCAAGACCGAATTACCACACCCAACCCCGCCCTGTCAGACTCCCCAAACATAGCTCCGTCGTAATTAATCTTCACTGAACCAACTGCTGGCGGAGTCCACCTGCGAGGGGTAATCCGATTCCTGATAATTGGGGGGCTGTCCGTGTGTTTTTTAAAATCCTGGAGGTAAGTCTTGGCAAAGCCAGCGACATTACAGAGAGGCAGAGGGTTGTCATGGAGCCGAACCTTGTTCCTCTGAGTCCAGATAGCCCAAGCAGTAACTGCAAATAACGGTAGTGCAGCTGGTTTGTCCCGAACGTCAGAAAATGATTCAAAAGCCGCTGCACTTCTATCCACCCAACCAAATTCTGCATCCCAGACAACTTTAATACACTCGCAACTCCATAAAGCATGTTCAACAGTTTCCGGGCCACCAGCACAACGTGGACAATCAGCATCCTCCAAGATTTTCTGCTTCCTTAAATTTACCTTAGAAGGCAGCGAGTTTGTGCAAGCCTTCCAAAGAAAATGCTTAATCTTCCCTGGAACCTTCAACCTCCATAAACACTTCCAAAAACCCCTCTGAACATCAGAAACAAGAGGATGATTTGTATCCCTATAGTGAAGTTCGCATAGAGACTTGTAACCGGATTTAACGGAATAAACTCCAGATTTTTCAGACTTCCAAACCAAGATGTCAGGTTGGGGAGTGAAACTAAGAGGCAGAGACTTAATGAGTTTTGCATCAGGTGGATGAAAACACAAATCAATAAGATTAATATTCCACCACCCTGTATCTGGATCAATCAAAGACTTCACAGTAGACTCCGGAGCAAGATGAAAGGCAGGGGAATTAATTCTACCATTAGGACTTGGCAGCCAAACATCCTTATAAATTCGGACAATATCACCATTGCCCACTCTCTAAGAGGAACCCCTTTCAATTAAGTCTCTGGACCATAGGATGCTCTTCCAAGCAAAGGAGCCGGAAGAAGATTTAGCCTCAAAAATAGAACTATTTGGGAAATATTTTGCCATGAAAACTCTATAGAATAGAGTTTCCCTATCATGAAGCAACCTCCACAGCTGTTTCGCCAACATTGCTTTATTGAATTTGCAAAGATCTTTAAAGCCAAGACCCCCTTCGCTCGTTTGTTGACACAATACCTCCCATTTTGCCCAGTGGATTTTTCTCCTATCTCCCCTTTGACCCCATCAAAATTTTCTAATGAGCTTCTCAATATCTTGGCATAGCCCAATAGGCAACCGAAAACAACTCATGGCAAACATAGGGATGGCTTGAACTACCGCCTTCAAAAGGACTTCTTTACCCGCTTGAGACAAAATTTTTTCCTTCCACCCTTGAAGCTTACCCCACACTCTATCTTTGATGTAATTCAAGCTTGCCTTCTTTCTTCTTCCCACCACTGCTGGCAGCCCAAGATACCTTTCGTATTCCTTAATTTCGGGCACTCCAAGCAGATTTTTAATTTCTTCCTTAGTAGCAAAAGAGGCATTGTTACTGAAGAAAAGAGTTGTCTTATCCGAATTTATTTTTTGACCCGAGGCCCGTTCATATTTGCCCAATATCTCTTGAATTTTTTCCACATCCCCCACTTGAGCACGGCAAAATAATAAACTATCGTCGGCGAAAAGGAGATGAGAGATCTTTGGACCATTTCTACAAAGAGACACTCCCTCAATGCATTTCCTATCCACCGCTTGTTCAATTAACCCATTAAGGCCTTCGGAGCATATTAGGAAAAGGTAAGGGGAAAGAGGGTCCCCTTGGCGAATGCCACGAGTCAGAATAATGTGGCCTTGAGGTTCACCATTGACCAAAATTGAATAAGTCACAGATTTTACGCACTCCATAATCCATCCTATCCAAGTTGAATTAAATCCCATCTTCTCCATGATCCTTTGGAGGAAAACCCACTCTAAGCGATCATACGCTTTACTCATATCCAACTTTAAGGCCATATAACCCGTTTTTCCCAATTTTTTCCTTTTCATATGGTGTAAAGTCTCAAAGGCTACCAAGATATTATCGGAAATGGCTTTATCCGATTGGAACGCACTCTGAGATTCAGAGATGATGTGGGGTAACACTTTCTTCAGCCTGTTTGCCAACACTTTTGATACCAATTTATACAGAATATTACAAAGAGCAATGGGATGAAATTCAGAAACAAATTCAGGACATTTCACTTTAGGAATAAGAGTAATGAAAGTGTGATTCAGACCTGATTCAATTGAGGATGAATTTAGACAAGAGACCACCGCTTTGACTACATCATCTCCAATGCTCTCCCAATAATGTTCGAAGAAAATCGGAGGCATTCCATCAGGACCTGGCGCTTTCAAAGGGGCCATTTACTTTAAAGCAATCTCCACCTCTTCCTTTGAGAAGTTTTTGGTTAGGCTGCTGTTCATATCCTCAGAAACCACTTGTTTTGTGCATAGAACTACCTCCTCAAGCTCTTGCGGATTGGAGGAAGTAAACAGGTTTTTATAGTACTCTACAATCATCCTCGAAACCTCTTCATTACCCGAAAACAATCTGCCCTCAAGATCTTTAAGCTCAGAAATGTTATTTCGTCGAAATCGCTGAGAAGCCCGATTATGAAAATAACTAGTATTTTTATCACCCGAAACCATCCAGTGAACATGACTTCGCTGCTGCCACATTTTTTCCTCCAATCTAAGAAGCTCGGCAACCTCCCCTTTTAGTTGGAGAAAAAACTCTATACTTCCTCCATTCACTACCACTTCTTCAGCTTCCTTCAAAGTCTTTTTTTTCTCCCTTAAAGTATTGGCAACGTTGCAAAATTCCTTCTTACTCCACACTTTCAATTGAGTTTTACAGGATTCAACATTCTGGATAACTCTGGGCATGGGCGACTCAGAGGAAATAGTTTTCCAAGCTCTTTTAACAGGATCGTGGCAGCCCTGCTCCTCAAGCCACATTTGTTCAAACCTCCAGGGGCGTTGAGGCTTCGACGTGATCCCCTCAGGAAGGATCAAGATTGGGCTATGGTCGGAGGAGGCACAAACCAACGTAATAACCTTTGAAGCAGGAAATAAATCATACCATGCAACCGAACTGACTGCTCTATCCAGCCTTTCCCAAACAACACCACCATCCGGGAATTTTTTGAACCAAGTGAATTTGTTTCCTTCGAAGCCAAGATCGAACAAACCACATTCATCAAGAACTTCTCGGAATTTTTGCATTTGCCCATATGGTCGTAACCGACCTCCTAACTTTTCATGAGTTTTCAGAAGTTTGTTAAAATCACCTCCGCACAGCCACAGAATCGAAAAGCGATTACTTAAATCTCTTAATAAGTCCCAAGATTTCCAACGAAGTTGAGTTTTAGGTGCTCCGTAAAACCCCGTAAAATGCCAGCCATTTTCATTTCCTCTATTAATCAAGGCATCAATGTGATTATAGGAGGAAGACATTACCTGTAAATCCAAATCTTTTTTCCAAAACAACACCAAACCACCACCACAGGTTGATCTAGAGACCCCATGATGATGACCAAAACGAAATGAATCACGTACACTGATTAGCCTAAATTCATCCAGCCATATTTCAGCTAAAAACATCACTGAGGGATCTTGTGCCCGAACTAAGTCGCCGAGCTCTTGAACTGTCTACCGGTTCCCAAGCCCTCAACAGTTCCAGCATAGAATACTCATTGACTCCGGCGAGGTTGCTCAACAACCTCCGCCGATCTAAGATGCATAGCAAGCAACTCACTTAGCTTTTTTGTTTCCTCCTCCTTTCTCTGTTTTTTCATCTTTTCTGCAGAAAACTCTTCACTGCCTTCTAATTCCCCTGCTTTACGTTTCAGAGCTTCAGTCCCATGCATAAACTCCTCCCTCATTTCCAAATTGGGCCTATTTTTTAATCTTGTCCACTGGCCTTTCTTAACTTCACCCACTGGACCGGGCCAATGTCCGTTAGCCCTTGTGTTTCTGAGATAATTCTGTTGGAATATCCTTTGCTCAATGGGCCAGGCCCAACCCCAGTTTTTGTTGTATTGCCTTTTTCCTCTTTCGCACCCTTTTTTAATAAGTCTATAGTAACCTGCTCCGAACCGCTTCCCAACGAGACTAACCCCCTGTTCTGCCTGTTCTCTCCTTGGGAAATCTGAACTGTAGATTTACTAACTAGACTCTCCCTTATAACCGTTGGGTCTTCCTGTGAGCGTAGTCCCAAAAAGTTATCTTTTGTCTGCTGCCCACTATCTGATTTCCTGGGATTTGACAAGGGCTGCGTTGGTGAAGCTACCTTTCCACTCTCCATACCAGCTGCCTCGAAGATTGTTTCTTTATTTCTATTTTTTGACATTTCTCGGAAACCGACTGCCAAGTTGGGTTCAGGAAAAATTTCATCCTCCTCCGTCGCTGCCTCCGTTCGTTCTACTTCTCCACCGCCTGAACCCATAGCTTCACTGGTTTGAGTCCTTTGTTTCACGGCTTTGTCCTCATTTCCCATTCTCGCCCCCTGTGAACTGGTCTACCTGGACTCAAAGTCTTTGACTTCTAAGCACCTGCTCCTATTTGGGCCAAACGGTTTTGCTCTAATCCAGTTACCAAATTGTTGTTGATCAACTGAGAGAGTCCCTTTGCTTTTTATCTAGACTTCACATTCTTTGTCGTCGTGCAAGAGCCTGCCGCACCAGTAACACACATTGGGGAGTCTTTCATACTGAAAGGAGACCCACTGTTTCTGGCCTTCTTCGAATGTCACTTTCCTACCACGACAGAGGGGGCGGGTCGTATCCACTTTGACCCTGACGCGTAGAAAAGTCCCTCCCTTCCATTCAGCATCATCACTTTGCTTGATAACGGGACCGATAGTATCTCCGATTTCCTTCGCCGTCTCCTTTGTCATATACTTATAAGGTATATCATGTATTTGAATCCAAAAAGCACAGAACTTAAAGTCGATATCTTTAATGGCCTTCCTGCCATCAAAACGTTGAACACTCACCAGGTGTCTATCGTAGGACCAAGGTTCACCGAGAAGAACTTTTTCCGCGTCAACTTCCATATCAAAATTGAAGAGTAAGATATTGTTTCCTGCATTTGAAATATGAAAACAGTCCCTCGTTCTCCAAAGAGGCCGGAAAGTACGAGCCACCGCCTCGATATTCAAAGCTCCTTGAAATATAAACAAATCTTTTGGGCTAAAGTACACTCCCTGGCTTGACAAATCCTAATTTTTCTTTATTCAAATTATATTTTCTTCTTTATAAGGAAAATTAGAATTTCTAATTCTCACTCCCTCATTATTATAACCATCAAATTATTATAAAGAAGCAAATGTAATTCCTTAGATGTTGTACCTTGCTCCAAGAAAGCCACTTTTTATAATTTCAACTTATTTTTATCCAACTTATATTTTATTTTATAATTGAAAGTTTGGAGAGAGTTGATAGTAAATGATATGAGGGAGAAGTAGTGGAGAGAGGGATGGATACGTTTGGATAGATGTTTTAGATGTTTTTTTTTTTTTTTGGGGAGAAACAGATGTTTTAGAAGTTAAAATGGGAAGGAGTTGGGTTCAAATTACACCTGGTGTAACTCTAAGTAATGTTACACCACTCAATATTTTTTAATTAGATACAAATATTGACAACTGTTAGATTACATTATCTTTGTATATTCTACATGCTTGCAAAATTTCGAAATGATCAAAGATTAATAGTTATGTCATCAATCAATTGTTAAAATTCAAATTTTTGTAGTTTAAAATAATACATAAAAGATAAGTTTATAGATAAAATGGTAAATAGTATCCAATTGATATGAAAATTGGCATGCATGTTAAGAACATATAGAATATGTAATTTAACGGTTGGATTTTCAAAATATTAATTCAATAACAAGTTATTGGGTGGTGTAACATTGTTTAGAGTTACACTAAGTATAACTTGAACCCAACTCATATATATTTATATATATTAAGTCAAATAAACTAATGAACACTAAGCAGAAAATTAAACATATCATTATATGGTGTAATTTAATTTGCACTGTCTAGGAAGTCAATTCATCTAGCTCTCTCCCTCTCTTTCACAAAATCACACGCACAAAATAAGATATGGTTACCAAGTAATCCTTCCACTCAAAATCCCATTTTGTGAGATACACATACACTGATATTATTAATTACTACATCCTCAGTTTTACCAGCAAGAATCATCCAAACTTCGAAGACAGATCCGAGAAATCCAAAATCTGAACAGGTAAAGGGTTCATTGGATTTTTCCATTAAAGTGCATTTGAGATGCTTATTATACTTATAGAATAGTCTTATAAAATAATGTTGGTTTTTAGGCATATAGTGGGTGAAGCACTTAGCTCAATGACCTTTAAGGAACTCAAGAACCTGGAGGGAAGATTGGAGAAAGGAATCACAAGAGTTAGAACCAAAAAGGTACTACACTTCACAGTGAGGATTATGAATATATCTACTGACACGGTTTTCACTGTTTGTTTTGATTAGGGAATGTTAATCTCTTAAGGACTAACAACGCTCGAATTTTGACAGAATGAAATGCTCCTTGCTGAGATCGAGTTCATGCAAAAGAGGGTATCTATTGTTTCCTGTTCCTAGTCTTTTGTTTCTCTTTGTGTTACTTCTCTTTCATATAATGTGAGACTGTTTTCTGTGTTTCTTCAGTGCCATTTTTTCTTTTTTCTTTTTTGTGGTTTTGAAGGACTGTTGTTCATTGAGTGGCAAAAATGCCCTAGTTTTGTTTCATCAGTAAAAGAAAATCTCAAAAGCTTTTAAATGAATTAATATAGAAATTATACTCATTTCAATTTAACTAATCTTAAACCTCAACACAGAAACTATATTTAATTCATAAATATAAAAGCTAACTTTTGATTGGTGCCATTGAAGGTAACACGGTGAAGGGATATAGGTATTCTATAGAGTTCAAAGAATATCTCTCTTCACCTTGTTGCCTATGACTTGGATGCCAAATGTCACAGACAAGCAATCGAATGTAAGCACAACATTTGCTGCACAGAAAGCTATAAGACACAAAAAATGTCCATCTAAAAAATATATAAAAAGGAAACCTCTCTAAAAAATTTCTGGAATTTACAAGGGATATCTAACACTGCATTGATTTGGTCTCCAAAGGCTATTGTTATTTGAATCCACAAAAGGATTCATGTAACCCACTAGAAAAAAGAAAAGAAAAGAAAGGAAGGAAAACATCTAAAAAAATATTATTAATCAAAGTGTGAATTCCAAAAATACTACAATCACAATATATACAGTAAAGAAATCTTACGAAACTAGGAGATCATTAAAAAGCCCTAGAAAGCCTTGATTCATGTTAAGACCAAAATTAGGCTAGAAAATAGAAGAAGAAAAATTGCCAAAATAAGGACAAAATTGGTAAAATTACAAAATAAAATATTTGATTTTGTAATTAAAATAAAAGGAAAAATTAGTCTCCTTCGTTGAAGATTTTATCAAATCTTTTCTTGTTAGCTACACTTGCCTACTTATACATGGAATCTAAGGCTTCAAACCATTGTTGGATTTCATCCTCTAGCAGTCGATCGGCCATATTTTTTGCTGGCTCATTCTAGGAGGGTCAAGTAATGGCACTGGCACCAAGTCTAATGTGTGTTTTGGGGGCACAGAATAGACGATGGAGAATGAGAACTTATTTATGCTTCGGTTGATAGTGCTATTGTAAGAGAATTTTGCTTAGGCCAAAGCAACATCCTATTATTTGGACTTTTCCCCCAAGGCCCCAAGTTACATCAAATTACCCAAGGTTCAATATACCACCTCATTCTGGCCATCTACGTAAGGATGACTAGTGGTGTTGTAATTTAGGAATATAATAAACTGCTTCCACAAAGTCCTCCAGAAGTGATTGAGGAATATCATATCTCGATATGAGGTAATGGAATATGGTACTCTATGGAGGCATACTACTTTAAAAAATAAGTTGACTACTTATGTGGTGTCTAAGATCTTTTTACAAGAAATGAAATTAGTTGTTTTTAGTACTTGTCAACCATTACAAAAACAAAATTCATACCACATTGGGTTTGTGGAAGATTCATACCACATCTGGTTGATAGCAAATTTGGTTGTTGACGAAATTTAAAGCCTGCTAATTCATGAACATCACAAACTTCCCCTATATCAAGAACATACATCTCAAGCTCATATGCTAACCATTATTTTCATGCCTCGGCCTTCTTGTGAAAGTAAAACATTGATGCTAACGGGACAGTGCTCAGCTTCTTTTCAATTAGAGCGAAGCTTTAGACTTTTGTTTCTCCCTATGATTCTCTTCTTTAAGCATTAGGTGATAGGGGCCACTTTAATACTAAAACTTTGAAAAAACCTCCAGTAGAAGGTTGATAGACTGTGGAAACTCCATGCATTAATCATTGTCTATATTCTTGGATAACCAGGACCTTATCTTCATCAACATGAATATCCTCAACATTGCATTGTTCCCAAGAATAATAATCAGTTAATCAAGAAACAGTATTGTTCAAGTTGATATACAATGTACTTGCATGTTGAAAAGACCGTTAACACTTCTCATACATACATGTAGTGCTAAGATTTGCTCAAACAGAAAAACGAGAATATTGTCAAAATGAACAATGACAAACTTATAATGGTTTTAAAACCTCATTTATGAGTCGAATTAAGGTTTTTAGGGCATTGGATAGCACAAATGCATCACCAGCAACTATTTATAAATTCCTTCCTTGGTCTTAAACGCAGTCTTCCCTTCATCCATGGGTCGAAGTTGGATATGATGGTACCCACTTTTAAGATCAATTTTCACGTAGAACTTAGATTCACTCAGCATATCAAATATATCACCCAAACTGTGATATCAGAAATATGTACTTAATTGTAATACTGTTGATAGCACAACTATCCACACACATGCACAAACTTCCATCATTCTTCGATGTTAGGATAGCTAGCACAAAATAAGGACTCGTAATTTCTTGGGTATGTCCTTTACTGAGTAAATAATCTACTTGTTAGTGAAGGATCTGGATCTCTTTTAGGTATAGTCTTGGGTTTATGTCTTGTCTTCAATGCTTCCTTCTTCTCAAACAAGAAATTTGTTTGGTTAGATTGCTCCCAGACCACGAACAAGTTAGGCACACTCATTCATGTTGTCATGCAGACCATTATCATTGTGGTTAGGTTCCTCAGCAAGAAGGCTAACTCATAGTTTGCATAATACTTGCTAGGTATTTTGTTGAAATTGGCCGAATCCAGTCCTTGTAAGGACTTCTTCACCAATATCTACATCACTAAAATTGCTTCTGTTACGTTCATCACTCTTGTTTTTGCTTGAACAAGTCTTGATGGTAATCTAGTGGTAAAAATCACCCTCATCAGCTTCCTGATCATCCTACACCATGTGCATTAAGGCACTAAGATGTGCATTAAGGCACCTTTCACTTGATTGACTTTTGGGATCTCCATGAACTCAAAGAAACTTTCAACTTTGATGACCCAATCTAGGAAATCTTCTGTCTGAGGATGATCATTGAAAGATGGAAGATCCATCTTCATTCGGTAATCTCTGCGTTCTTGATTTCCAAAACCATGATCTTCACCTTGGTCCTGACATGCTCTAGCATCTTCACCTCTAACTTGACTGCAACTTTCCTCAGTAATGCCTTGCGTCGTAGGTCTCATCTTCAGAGCATCCTTCCTCACAAACTAGAGTTCTATTTTGTTGGATTGCTCCATGACCACTAATAGGTTGGGCAAGCTAAATTCTATTGTTGTAAAGACCATTATCATCGTGGTTGGGCTCCCTAGCAAGAAAGGTAGTAAATGCTTTCTATATTTTGTATAATACTTTCTAGTTAAAGGTTAGTGACTGCTTACTATATTTTGAATAATACTTTCTAGCTATTTTATTGAAAATTGACGGATTCAATCTTCACAGGGCCTTCTCTGTTAATCTCTACATCATTGAAAGTGTTGTCATCACGTTTATTAACCATTAGACCATAGTAAGGACAAGACTCTGATATCACTTGAAGCATGCGGAAAGTTATAAGAAACATAGGGCATGTTTGGTAGTAACTTTCAAGTATTGTTGTTCAAAATAGGGGCTTCCACGGGTTGGTTTGGGTTGGGTTTGTGCCCAACCCGGAACTGACCCGACCAAATCGGGTGTGCAATTTCCAGACTTGCTACCAACTAGTGTAGGACTCAGGTTGGACTGGTTGAGTTCTTGTTGGGCAACGGCCAATCTTGGTTGGACTTGGGTTGAATTTGACCGGATTTGGTCGAAGTTCGACGGTATTTAACTGGATTTAGCTAAAATCCTCTAGATCTTGTTGAGATCTCACTGGATCTAGCGAGATCTGACTGAATAATGCTTCAAACGACTATGAATGGTAGCTATTTGTTGGTGGAGATTAGTCGGGTCGGTTGGAGTCGGACTTTGAAGCAACAACCGCCAATCGACCCGCTGGAATCGATTTCTGGAAGTTTGAACCCGCTGTCGACCGTCACAAGCCTCAAATCCGGCAGTTTTCTAGTTGGTTTGGTCAGTTTGGGCGAGTGGGTTGGTCTGGTGAATGGGTTGGATAAGCCTAGTTCAAAATGATGTGGAAACTATGGTTTAAAAAGTGTTATGAAAATACGTGTTTAAAATACTTATAATGCAAAAAATGTGTTTGATACAATATTTCAAACAACAAATTTTAAAATGTAAAAAAAAATATAATTGTGTGTTTGGAATGTGTATGTATTTTTTTTTTTCTTTTTAAGTGGTAACTTTCTAACAAGTACAATTATTTTATTAATATTTATTAGAGGAGTACATGTGAGGGAGAAGGGAGGAAAAGAGAGAAAGAAAGAATAAGAGAAGAAAAATATGAGGTGTGCATGTGAGAGAGAGAATTGTAGTTATGTTAAGTCTTATCAAGTGGGTCTCACACTTTTCTAAATATTCACAAAAGTGTCATTGAGTAATATTATTTCAAAATTGAAAACTAGTAAGATGAGTTCTCTAAATTCAGTGTTTAAATTTTAAACATCCTAAAATGAGAAACGTAACCCAAACACTCCTAAATGAAATCCTTTACCAAACGCGTTGTTTTGTTTTTTTTTGTTTTTTTGTTTTTGGCCCACAGTTTTCAGTGTTTAAACACTGAAAACTGTTGTTTGAACTCCCTTACCAAACAAGCCTATAACATGTCTATCTCAAGAAAATAACCCTTAAAACCACGAGAAGAATTCCTAGAAATCCTCAAGACACTTAAAAATCATAATTCCTGTTAAACACAATTTTAAGCTAGAATATAGGAAAATTTGAGAAAATTACAAAACCAAATCTTATGGAATCTAGGAAATGTATCATAATAAAGTAATATATAAACAATACCTTATTCCTTATTTTATATTGAAAAAATTACCATTAAAAAAAAAAAAAAAAAAAAAAAAAGAAGTCTAATTGAATAAATTTTCTCGAAAAATGGCATATGTCATTGCCAAAGGCAATGGGTTTTGATCCTCATGAAGATTGCAATTATAAATATACTAAGTTATTTATGAATAGTGCAAGCTTAGCTCTACAAAATTTTGTTTACATTCATTTATTTAACAAACAAGTCAAGCTCAACCATAATAATGTGTTCATGAACAAGCCTTTAAACACGAGGTTCGATTTCTCTCTCTCTCTCTCTCTCTCTCTCTCTCTCTATATATATATATATATATATACACTTGTCTAAAAATTTAACTACATAGATTTAAAATTGGTTTGTATAAGTTTATAAATAAGTTCATATGATATTAAATTACTATTTGCAGCCTATTTTTTCCCTATATAATTAGTCAATTTGTAGTAAAAATTCATAGATTTGTGAAGGTGAAAAAAATTTAGTCATAGCTTTTCTATATAGGAGAAAAGAATAAGTTAATCATATAGTTCATGAACAAGTTCAAGCTTGTTTGACAATACAATGAACCAAACTTGAACGTGTAATTTTATTCGGTAATGAACTCAAGCTCAGCTCTTGTTTGAAATAAATTTAAATGAACAAGCCTGAACTTTTAAACTTGGTTAGGCTCGGTTAATTTACAACCCTAAATTGGTGATTCCCTTCATGTCATCAAATTTTACTCAATTTTGTCATTGTTTTTAATTACTTCTACTAGTACTATTTTATCTTTTGAATTTCTTGCAGGTTGACATCTAACGATTTCTCCATATGAAGTCTATAGTATCCCTTATACATCAACATTAGAGATTAATTATTCTTTTGACCTTTAAGTTTGAGATAATTTTCATTTTGGTCTCTCTTAAGTTTAAGATGTTATATTTTGGTCTAGTAAGTTGGATTTTGTTTTCAAAATGATTTTTCCTTTTATCTATGTGACTAATTTGGCCTTTTAAGTCCAAACAATGTGTCTTCTTTTCCCCCATTTTGTTATCACTTAGATTATTACTCAAGCATGGACAGAAGGACCATTTTGGTAATGGAATCAAAATTAGTAGACCAAAATGAAAACAAACTCAATCTTTAGGAGTCAAAATTTTAATTTAATCCAACATTAAGTAATTATATTAATAATGATTTGACTCGTTTTAACAGGTTAACATCCTTTACGAAACACATTAATCATGTATGCCTATGTTTCAATCCTATGATAATGAAACCCACCACCCTTATGGGCCTAATGCTTCCAATGAAACTGAAATATATGTTCTTCTTACTTGAAACCATTGTGCAGGAAGTTGAGCTGCAAAATGAGAACAATTACCTGCGAGCAAAGGTCTGTCTGTCTGTCTGTCTGTCTCTCTCTCTCTAAAGTTAATTTTGATGATAAAATAATTGTTTTCTGGTGTAGATAGCTGAAAATGAGAGAGCACAGCAGCAGCAAGGAACAAACTTGATGCCAGAAACTGTGTACGAGTCCGTGTCCTCACAAACATATGATCGGAACTACCTCCCAGCAAACCTTCTGGAATCCAATCATCATTACTCTCGCTAAGACCAGACTTCTCTCTAACCAGTGTAAGATTCCATCTTCCCTCAACAGTTAGTTCATAAAAGATCTCCACCAATGGGGTGATTGCTTCATTCCTACGCAGATAATGTGGTACGGTGGGGACTCAAATATTGGAACTTTGGAAGAGTATCATTTAATACTCGCACAAAATTTCACTACAATTAACAGTACCACAATTATATTTCAAAACAAAGAATGGCTGCCAATTTGAATTATTACTAAAAAAATTGTAATTTTGCATGCAAGCATGGAACTGTACTATTTAAAAAGAATATAAAAAGTTAACCATTATGAGATAATTTTGTGCACAACAAAACAGTGACCTAAACTGGTGGTACAGACTACAGATGATAACTCCATTGGTCTTGATAATTTGGTGAGACTATTCCATGATAGTGATGATCTCACCTATGCCTATTTGACTAGTGTGGAGAATAGGATCAATAAAACCTGAAAACAATGTAGACTTGTAGACATGTGTTCACCTATCTACTACAATAATGTTCACAAGAAGTAACCTAAGCCATGAAAGCATCACCAAGATTTTTTTAAAAAAATACAAGAAAAATAGCATGAATATTTTTTACTATGCAATTTACTGAGTTGGGGTTTCTATGAACAATATATCTACTGTAGCAAGATAATTCCCTCTTCAATATTTTCATGTTATCATTGTATAATCCCTTATCCCTTTCTGTGTGCATCTAAGTGCTTGAGTTCTATAAAATATCTTTTATTTGACCTGATCACTTCCCCTTGATCACATCATAAAAGATGTCCTATTTACTCTTATGTGTTGATATAAGTTTTTTTTTTCTGCATTTTGGTTTTTGGGTGCAGTTGACCTAGCCTGAAGGAAGAAAACTGGTGTTATATTGTATCCCTGCCTTTCCTATGTCTGGTTGAAATTTTAATTTGTGTATTACTGAAAAGCAGTTTGTCCCAGTTCAAATAATTAGTGCTATTTAGAGTTTTCTCCACAAGTCATAAATTTGTGTTACTAGAAACGTATTCCAGTTGTATGTTCCTGCAAATACTACGATAACATAGTGAGCTTGAAACTTGCTTACGCTGCATATTTTGCTGCTCATTGCATGTGTGTGTGTGTCTGCATGCAAATGCAAAGTTCAAGGTCTTTTTACAAATATCACCTTGTGTTTTCAATGTATTTTTATCTGTGGCAATGAAAACTTCAATAATATTAAAATCTGCCACTGATTCTCTGTAGACTAATTTTGGCAGTGTTATTGGGCCCCAGTAAGTATGTAGACGATTTCCAAAAATATTATTCAGTTTACTTATGCTTGTTCATAAATTTATAACTTTGCTCGAAATGAAAAAGTCTGTAAGCACAAAAAGTTTGATGTATGCATTGCTCGAAATGGATTATGGGGTTTCACCAAGGCTTTAGGCACTCTTGGACTTTGGGGGCAATGACCTCTCAAAAGTTTTATTTTTTTATTTATTTTTTTTAACATTAGTATATGTATAAGTACTAATTTTAGTAATTTTGTTTTATAAAATTACACTTTTTTCTCTTAAAAATATCATTAATTTATTTATGAGTAATATCATAACCAAAAACTTTGCTAAACATTTTTATAAACTATTGAGGTAACAAATGCTTATTGGTTTATATCATATTTTTATTTATCAATAATCATTTATCACATTAGCAATTTGTAAAAAAAAATTGTAATTTTAACATTTTCCTTAGAGGTGGAAAAAATCTTACACGACTCATGAACCTGACACATTTAATCCATTTATAAATAGGTCATGGGTTGAGGCTAAACAGGTTCGGATCATATTCAGGTCGATAAGACTAACCTATTTAATAAATGAGTCGTGTTTATGTTCAACATATGAACCCATCTGACCTGTTTAGGTATTAAATTATTTTTATTATTATTTTGTTATTATTGCTTTTTTTTTTGAGAAAATATTATTGCTTAATTTGTTATTGTAATTATTTGTTTATTACTATATTTATGATTGTAATTGTATTTTAATTTTAAATATATGAAAATTGATGATAAGTTATTCAGGTTAGATATGACCTATTAATCCAATAGGTTATTAAACGGGTCATTTGTGCTGATCTTTACATGACTTGTTAATTAAATAAGTTAAATATGTCATGTTAGGTCGACCTGATTAATAAACAAGTCGGGTTAGGGTTAAGGATTCTTGACACATTTACTAAACAGGTTGGGTTCGGGTCAACCCATATTGTTGAGTACTCATGGCTCAACAAGATACGAACCCGACCCGCCAACATGAATTGCCACCCCTAATTTTCCTCTTGCCATAAAAAAATTTATAGATCTAAAATCTTTAAAAAAAATTTATACAAGCCCAAAAAATTTAGTCAAACAACAAAAATTACTAATAGCAAAGTTTAAAAAAATTAATTAAATCTAATACAACCAATTTTACCCAAAACAAACAACTTGATTCTCTAAAAAACCTAAACCAAGGGCGGCTTTACCCTTTGTTCAAGGGGTTCAAATGAACCCCCTGACTTCAAAATATATTATGGCAAACTTATTCCGAACTTATTCCGAACTTCAAAATATAAGTTTACAAACTTTAGATGATTTATCAAGGGGTTCAAATGAACCCCCTGACTTCAAAATATATTATGGCAAACTTATGCCATAATAGATCCTTTACTTGCTTTATCTGCTTCTTCACATTGCCAAAATGAACCCGACTCCAAGACTTTAACTGTTTCTTACAATTCTTAAGCTTAGTGACCATGGAACACTTGTGCAAACTTATTCCGAACTTAAGCTTAAGAATTGTAAGAAACAGTTAAAGTCTTGGAGTCGGGTTCATGTGAAGAAGCAGATAAAGCAAGTAAAGGATTTATTATGGCAAGCTGAAGAGGTTTTGGCCAGGACTGGGGAGCATGAGGAGGTTATTCGGTTTAAATCAGAATTGAATGCACTATATGAGAAAGAGGAGAAGATGTGGCAACAAATGTCCAGGGTTCAGTGGTTGAAGAATGGTGATTAGAACACAAAGTTTTTTCATGGGACTGCTACTCAAAGAAAGAGGAAGAATTTTATTAAGGGGTTGCGTGATGGGAATGGAGTTTGGCAGGAGGATGAAGAGGTTTTTTCGGCCATCATTACTGATTTCTATACTAATCTATTTACTTCTTCAAATCCACAAGGGCTTGACAGGGTTTTAGATGGGGTCAATACTGTGGTTACTGAGACTATGAATGCAGAGCTGATGAGGCCTTTTACTAGTGAAGAGGTGGGGATGACAATCAAGGAAATGGCCCCACTAAAAGCTCCTGGTTCAGATGGTATGCCGCCTTTATTTTACCAGACTTATCGGACTGATATCGGTATGGATGTTGCTCAAGCAGTTCTATCTTGCTTAAATTCAAGGTCTATTCTTAAATCTATTAACCATACCTTTATTACTTTGATTCCCAAAGTTCCCAATCCTGAAAGGATCTCAGATTTTTGACCTATAAGCCTATGTAATGTGATCTATAAGATTATTAGCAAGACAATTGCTAATCGCCTTAAGCCTATTCTTACTTCCATTATATCTAAGACCCAGAGCGCTTTTATTGCTGATAGATTGATCACTGATAATATTCTAATTGCCTTTGAATCTTTGCATCATATGAAGAATAGTTGTACAGGGAAGAAAGGTTTCATGGCTATGAAATTAGATATGAGCAAGGCATATGATAGGGTGGAATGGGTGTTTCTTGAAAAAATTCTTCTGAAGATGGGTTTCCCAGGTGCTTGGGTAGCTTTGATTATGGAGTATATTACCATTGTCTCGTACTCTATCCTTGTGAATGGGGAGCCGAAGGGTATGATAGTCCCTTCTAGAGGTTTAAGACAAGGAGATCCACTCTCTCCTTGTTTATTTCTTTTCTGTGCAGAGGGGTTGAATGCACTCTTACGAGGTGCTGTAGTGAATGGTGAAATTCAGGGTTTCTCCCTTTGTCGTAATGGACCTAAACTAACTCATTTATTTTTTGCAGATGATTGCCTAATCTTTTGCAGGTCTACCTTAGATGAGTGCAATAAAATTCAAGAGCTCTTAGATTATTATGAGATTGCATCAGACCAAGTGATTAATAAGGAAAAGACTACTCTTTGTTTCAGTAGGAATACAGATGAAGTAACCCAGGAAGCCATAAAAGTAGCCCTTGATGTTCCAGCCATTAGGCATTATGAGAAGTATTTGGGCTTACCCTCTTTTATTGGAAGAAATAGAACGGCGTGCTTTACTCAAATAAAAGAAAGAATATGGGGTCCTATGCAAGGTTGGAAGGAAAAGTTGTTGTCTCAAGCTGGCAGGGAGATTATGATTAAGGCAGTGGTCCAATCCATTCCGGTTTATTTGATGAGTGTGTTCAAGCTTCCAGTTAGCCTGTGTAAAGACATTGAAGCCATGGTTCGAAAATTTTGGTGGGGTAATGGGGATGCTAAGAAGATTCATTGGGTGAAATGGAGCTCTCTTTGTTCCCCAAAATCAATTGGCGGGATGGGGTTTTGGGATTTCCAAAAGTTTAATAATGCTTTGTTAGCAAAACAGGTTTGGCGTCTTATCCATAATCGAGACTCCCTTCTTTTTAAAGTTTTTAGTGCTAAGTATTTCCCTCATGGTAATATTATGGAGGTGGAGGTTCATCCTAAATGTTCTTATGCCTGGCGGAGTATTCTTCAAGCACGTGGAGTTATTGAACAAGGGGCTATTTGGAGGGTTGGTGATGGAAATTTGATTGATGTGTGGCGACATAGGTGGCTGCCTGATCCTAATCACAGTAAGATTATTTCTCCCAGAACTGACTCTTCAGTTCATCGAGTTTGTGATTTGTTCTTCCCTGATACAAGAGTTTAGGACCCGGGTCGTCTTGAGAGTTGTTTAATTCCATGGGAGGCAGAATTGGTGAGGAGGATTCAAGTCTGTGAGGATGGGGCAAAGGACACTCTGATTTGGCCTCTAACCAGTGATGGGGATTATAGTGTTAGGAGTGCTTACCGAATGTTAGTATCTGTCGATTCTATTCTTCAGCCGAGCTCATCTAGTTCGGGTAATCCTGGGTTGGTGTGGAAGAAAATTTGGAAGATGAGAGTTCCTAATAAGATCCGGCACTTTATTTGGCGCGCTGCAAAGGATTCTCTGCCTACGAAACAGAACTTAAAAGCCCGGCATATCCCAATTAATGAGGTTTGTGATGGGTGTGGTGAGCATACGGAGTCGACTGTGCATTGCTTATGGCTCTGTGATCAAGTGCGGTCAGTATGGATGTCGCTCCAGGAGTTTCGGTCTTTGGTTCATAAGAAGTTTCGGACCTTTTATGAATTATTGGAGGAAGTTCTTAGTACAGAGTCGAATCGGAAGGTCGCTCTGTTCGTCACTGTGGCATGGTGTTTATGGCAGCGTCGAAATCGTATGAGGCAACGTCAGCCATCTTGGCAGCTTCATGAGCTGGGTGAACATGCGCATAGGATGGTTGATGAATTTTGGAACGTGAATTCAAAATAGCATGGTGCGTCTATCCCTCGTTCAGTGGTTCGCTGGTCTCCTCCGCCTGAGGACCGTTTCAAAATAAATTTTGATGCAGCTTATTTTGAGGATTCGGGTTCAGCAGGTATTGGTGTAGTTTGTCGAGATCATTCCGGGCAAGCTATTGCGGCTCTATGTCAGAATTTGGGCAAGGTGCAGTTAGTTGAGATGGCTGAAGCTTTGGCTGCTCGAAGAGCTGTGATTTTCGCCAGGGAGATGAGTTTGTTTGACATTATTGTTGAAGGTGACTGCCTTACTGTTATTCAGGCTTTGCTGCGTGTTGGCCTCGCTGCTGTTTAGCCATATCATTGATGAGACAAAAAGACTTGGTGGAGTATTACGAAGTTGTATGTTCCAACATGTCAGGAGGGATGGGAATAGATTAGCTCACTGTCTAGCTAAAAAAGCAGTTTTATTTGCAGGTTTTGAGGTTTGGGTAGAAGACTTACCCGAGGACGTGGATGTTGTTTTCCAGTCGGATCTTTCTTAAATTGGTTTTTGTTTCGTTGCTTTTTTTGTAGTTCGTTTTTTATTATTAATAAAATTTCGCTTACCTTTTTCTAAAAAAAAAAAAAAAAAAAAAAAAAAAAGAAAAGAAAAGAAAAAGAAAAAGAAAGAAAGACAACTGCGCTAAGCCACATCAATAAATAGGTCATACGACATATGTTTCTATATTTATTGACGCGATTCATTAATGTTTAAGAATTAAAATACGTGATATTGGGTTTATGTGTCCTTATTTGTAATGGGACAAGAGGTCCAATAATCAATATATATATATATATATGTTTTTTTTTAACATATATACAATTAAGCATATAATAAATATGTGGCTGTTAAAAGCTTTTTCTGTAGATGTAAGCCATCTAGCCGAATTACGTGACTAACACCAGACAGAAAGAGCTCTAGAAAGAACCATTAGTTTCTTAAGAGATTGACTCTTAAGTAAGATTGAACTCTTTTCTTTGATTGTGATCTTCCACTATTAAAATCCTAATTAATTAATCAAGATATATACATTATCTAGAGGATAAATATAATTATCTTAAAATAAATTAAAAAAATAACGCATTATCCATATGAAATGATCTAGTGGTTGCATCTTGCATGTCTATGGTCCACCGTAATCAAAATTAACTAATAAGATTATATCTTTCAATTAAATTTTAAACTTTTAATTAATTTGTTTAAACTAATAAATTAAGGATTATGTTAATAGATGCCCTTAGAGTAATGGTTTAGGAAAAAATTTTATATCACTTTTATTGGAAATTGAAAAAACTGTTAATTTTTTTTTTTCTTTTGAGTAACATACTTTTTAAAAATAGTTCATTTAACTTTTCCCATAAATTAATATAGGGATAATTCCTTGAATGCATGTGTGTGATATGAATATGAATCAACCAATCAGATTCAAGCATTAATAAACATGAGATAGGGACAAATGGGTAAAGTCTTGTGTCACATAAAGTGGCACAAAAAAAGCCACAACTTGCCCATGTGGCGAGCTATGATTGGTGGAGGGGTGTCCCATCACCACCCACTCACCAACCACAACTTGCCACATGGGCGAGTTGTGGCTTTTTCTGTGCCACTTTATGTGGTACTAGAAGGACTTGGGACAAATGAAAGAGATAGGGTGTAGAATATTCGGTAGGTTTTTTGGGTCTATATTCAATTAGGAGGTCCCATAGTGTTGTTACCTATGCTGTATTGGATGTTAATTTCCACACATTTGGGATTTTTTTTTTTTTTTTTCCCCTAAAATAAAATGTTCTTATGAAATCTCATACGGGTGAATTTAGGTTAGGCAGAAATCAATTTTTCTAGCAAAATTCTGAATCAGATTTTGGGCCATCTCACTCAATCAACTGTCGCATGAACTATTTGCTTGCTTTAATTATTCACTCCAGCAAGTTTAACTTTCACTCCTATACTTTTAATTTAGAGCTCTACTTTTTTTGAAATTGAATTGCATTGACAATTTGACATAATCTGAAGGAATCGATTACTTTTGTAGGCAACAATGCAAACTCGCATACTATATACAATGATTGGCGTGATGGTCTCAAGTCTCACACGCAGTCTAATCTTGCACATTCTAGAGCCCCAATCTCACTAGGGGTTCCAAGTGCAATTCTTTAACGCTCACCCTACCGGTAGTAATTAACAGTTGGTTCAACCTAAAGACTAGCTAGTTACAACTCAGTATTTACAGCCAATGACAAGAATAATTGCACTTACTAAACAATTCTGGTCATTTTACTTCTAATCAAGAGACAACTGATTCTCATTTCCCTGCTAGAAGAGTAGTTCAATTTGCAGATCTTGATATATGGATAGAAAATCTACCAACTCAGCTGGATTATGTATTCCAAGTTGATTTAGTTCATTAATAAAGTATTTCTTATTTGAACAACTGATGCGGTGTACTGTGTAGCATGCTTACCATTAAAGGCTGAAAGCTGAAACCCATTTTACTCATACGACGGTTAAATTTGGAATCATACAGTTTTCTTCCAAATAAAATATTGCACTAACAGTGCACTACCATGATACCAAACATAGCACATTGCCATATGAGGGAGTGGATATCACAGTATTATCAAGTTATCATTTGTCATGGTCCGAGAGAATACTAGTCACATTTGTGTTATACCCACAGGGTAATCAAGTTACACTTACAGTTGAGATTCAAATTGCTTATATAGCCTGAATTGATTTAATACAGATCCAATGTATGGCTCAACATAGGTCTACACAGTACACTCATACAGTCCAATCTAATTTGATCCAGACATTTGATGATATCACAGTAGAGTTTCTAAATTCCAGAGTACGTTCCTCTCATTTGTGAGTCATTCCCAATCATTCTAAGAGATTTCACTCTAGCCTTGTAATTCCTCTCTTCATAATAAACAAAAACTTCATTTTTCCTGCTATTTAATTTTGGTTCTTGATTATTTTTTCAACATTAATTACTTTGGAAAATGATGGATAAAACCCATCAGTTATGTCAACAAAACTATCAAATGGTAAACCAATATCCGCTACACCCATATATGCTTAAATAGAAAACTAACCATAATAAACCGGTTTCACCATTAAAGATCACTAACAGGTTCAAATTACCTGACTAAAAGTAATTTACAATATTGTTAGACAGCTACACGTTCCTTATATCTCTTGAAGGTTTAAAGATCCTGGCGCTATAGGTATATTGCGTGGAGCCTGTGGCTATTTTCTATTATGGACAAAAAGTAACTAATACAGTGCTATACAGAGCTGAGCGTGAGCAGAGACTGAAGGCAAAACCTTCTTCCCTCTGGTCCCATACTGTGCCTCTGGTATTTTCCCAAAATTAAAATATGTGCAAGAGAACTTCGCCCTCTTTACCCCATGATTCTACATTTCCTAATGAACTTGTTTGAAAAATTTACATGCTTATTCCATAATCTCCGTACCTCTGGAAGCCCAATTTCAAGCCACGGCTTTGCAGGGCCACTGAAATGTATAACAGCAGCATCTTCCAATGTCTCTTGATAAACTTCTGGGTATTGATAACCTAATCCAGCCACATGCCAAGATGGATCAATAGGATGTACATGACCCTTGAAAGCTAGCAAGGAAGGTGGAAGAACTCCTGGAGACCATAATGCCAACCCGGATTCCAGGTTCTGCGAAATAAGGTAACAATATTATGGCCACAAACTAGGATGACATAACTTTTCATTATGAGGACCAAAATAAACGTAATTAATCATGAATGCAGGAAATCTAGAATAATATTTGTGAACCAGAGAGATCATTTTTCAATTCACTCATGTTCAACAATAAGAAAACATTTTTCCTCTTCCTCCGTATGAGACCAATCACATTTGGTCAATCACCCATGGGCATAAGGATTGAAACAAGTATTAAACACCACCTCTTTGAAAATGACATTTCACAAAAGATCTTTATTCTACACCCATCTGGAGATTAACAAGTATAAGGGAATATGCTTACAAGTTTTAACCATTGATGGTAAGTTGCAGTCATATTGGTTCTCCTCCAAGCTCCTATATCAAAGACATTCATGCCATACAGCCATGCACAACGATCATGGTCAAAGTGGGATGATATATATGGATGCGAAAAGTTCAAGTAGTCGCTGTATTTTCTTCCCGGGCAACAGTCACCTCCACACCATGAATTAAAAACTGCACCAACAACTTTCCCGTTGAGATCTAATTCCCACAAAGATGATATGTCATGTTGTACTACAATATCATCATCCAAGAACACTATCTTGTTGAGATCTGGAAACAGCTGTGTGGCCCATGAAAATGAGATGATAAATCAATAAATCATAAAGTATTCATATTCGATATTTATCATTCAACTAGAGAAGATGCTGTGAAAATTTTGGATAATTACCTCAGGGATATAGACTCGGAGATGATTAAGGAGGGAGAGGGAGCTGGGGCTTAAAGGCTCGAGATATCTTGTATGTGCTCCATCATACTCAAAATCTTCTTTTTTCAAATTATTGTAGTATTGCTTCCAAATTATGCGATGAATCTCTAACATCTCTTTAACTTCAACATTTGCTTCCTGAGACCAGTCATATTGGTGCAATCCCTTAACTTCCACCACAGCAGATTTAACAGGATTGGTTGCAAACCAAGCATGCATTGGGGTGTACGTTTTTTTGTCAGTAACTATGTGGAACACTAATTTTTCGGGGTTGGCTGAGTTTTGGATCGTAGAAGAGACAACAACAGAGGCAGCAAGGACATTATCAGTTAGGAGGACAAGGTGAAGAAATGAGGAGTCAGCAAGGCGAGAAACATATTCTGGTGGGGGTAAACGAGATCGAGCCATGGCATTTACAGCATACTCTTCAGCCAGTTTGAGGCAAAGACAATGTAAGCTCTTAGGGACACCATGTGAAGCTAAATGCCAGTAAATAGACTCACGCTGTCTGGCTGACTGTACCTTGTGCTCCATCTGTTGTAGCTGGATATTTTGAAAATAAATTTCCTCTTAGACTTTGAAAGGATTGACACTTTGTAATATAATTGTTTTTTTTTAAATGCAGAATTAAGCATCAAACTGGCCTATTTCTCTATGAAATGATAATCCCATGACAGTTTTGCTAATTCATTTTTATACAAAGTAGTAATGCAAAATGATCTACATCAATCAATTATATTCATGCTATTACTTTTCTCATACAGTTAATTCTCATAGGAACATAAATAATCCACATAACAATCAGGTAACCAAGCTGCCCCCGTGCTCTTCCTTCCTATACTTAGATGATCAAAACAACAACAGCCAACCCAACATACATACACACGCATAGACACTATACCCACCTACATGTCTACATTCACTTGCGCAGTCACACACAATTCAAACCAAGTAGTTTTTACAAATGAGTAGCATCAAAGGAAGCATGGACAGAAGAAAAGGATATGGGTACAATGAAATGTGGATAGGTTGATACAGAAAAAATATTAAAAAGTAGCATAAAATGGCAGATATTTCATAGTTATACATTTTGTTATGCCTTCCTATTTATTATTTACAGTTATATGCCCATTGTACACTAAAGAGGAACATATCTAAGAGCTTAAGGTGTATTTGATGCATAAGTTTACAAACTGTAGATGATTTATCAAATTGCATTGGAAAGCATCCGAGAAGTATTGTATCTAATACAAATATGACTCTTTTCTAGAAGCATCCGTGCAATATAGGAAACACAAGTCTGAAAAAACCGATTAGTTGGCTCTTGGGGAGCAGAAGGGAAGAACGGGTGCCACTTGCCCCTCTAATGGAGGTCAAGAGATGAGTGAAAAGGCATACATTTCTTCCTTCTATTTCAGGTCCCACAAACCCAAAAGGCCAATAAACTATCGGGCTAAAAATACAATCATATCATATAAATGCTTTATACTTATTGCCCCATTTGTGCAGCACATCACATCATAGAAGCTGCCTATGAGGAGGCTACATGCAGGTCAAACTAAAGCTTTTCAGAAGACTATATTCACTATAAATTCTTCGAGGATGCATAGCAAGCTTCGACCAGCAATTTGAAAAAAAAAAGTAAGGTATATCAAAGAATATGATCCATGAAAAATAACAGCTAAAGCCCATTGAGAAATCTAAAGTTTTTTTGGGAAAAGAAAAAGATTAAAAAAAAAAAAAAAGAAAGAAAAAAGAAAAAAAGATGCTGAATACAAAAAGAAGGGTAAGAATTGACAAGGCATCTTAATTTATATGTTTGTCTCAAAAACTAAGTGAAGCACGGATCATTTACTTAAATCTACTTCATCTACGGAGAATTTGAAATCCATGATTCAAACCTAAATTTCCAAACATTAAAAATGATAGAGGTCAACCAATATTAGGCACACTTTTATTAATTAAATGAAGCTAGGAGCCAATTTAAGAATTTAACCATATACTTACAAGGACTAAATGTTAAAAACTATTTTCTTACTTCAGATAAATTTATTAAGAAGGAATTGACAATGATTTGTTTGTGAACCACTACTCATTTCAACTCAGATTCAAACCCTAAACAAAAGTTCCTTTTTCTTATTCCATTTTTAAAGTTGCAGCTTGCAGAACCTGTATAAAATCTAGACCATGATTGATTCAGCCAAGTTGCTACCCTTTTTTTCACCCAAAAAAAAAAAGTTGCTACCTTTTCAAAGATCATACCTAGTGGTCCCAACAGCCCTAACAAAAAAACTCATAAAATTCCTGCAAAAGATGTACTGTAACTGCTACACTTCATCATAAATAGCTATATAACATTAAAAAAAAAAGAAATGACATAGTAATGATAGCTAAAGAATTTCATGCCATCAAAGAAAAGTGCTTTTCCTTTCATGCCATCCACTTGTTTGGCTTATGTATTTACTTTGTTTATGTACCAATGCTAAGATTAATAAACCAATGAAATTAAACTCTCTTAGACGGCCTATTGTTGTAGAGTTGCCAATTTTCAACCTATCACTCATCACATGCACTTCACGTGTAATGTGAACAAATTCTACGCTTTTCCATAAACTCCGTTATCTATCTTCTTTTAGCTCTTATGTTTAAAGCTAACACAATGTTTTTCACAACTTCTTTCACGTCAACATTTGTATATAAATTAAGTAATACTACAAACAAAACAAATTTCACATATGATGGGTTGGTAGACACCACTGACACTACTTTATTATCCACTTTTAACAACTTGCTAATTTATTGTCAATTTTAGCGTGCCTTATTGTAAGTTTCTGCAGTTAATATAACTGGATGCTTTTGGATAACTGTGCAAACAATTATGGCTAGGGTTTAGGGTTTGGTTTGGTACCCATTCTACCTAGCTCCCACAGACTCATTATTCAAGACAAGGACAATTCACTAAGTATAATATTGAAAACTACTTATTATATCGTTCGTTCAAAAGAATATAGTTACTATAAAAATCATACTCCATTAAGATCATGCATAGAGATTAGAGTCACCCAGACCCAAATACAGTAAAGCCAACTAACTATAATAGTAGATAAGATGTCACCCTATGCATGCTATAAATCCCAACAATGACTCAAAAGATAACAGAAACCAAATAAGAAGAAATAAAAGACAAAAGTAGAAATATAAGTACCATAGCCTTGGTTTTGAAAGCGAATGCCTTGACATCTTGTCTTTTTGACGTCATCTCCTTTACTAGCTCATTGAACGACCCTATTCGTTCCTCATTAATGTTGTTACCTTCCTTATTAGCCTCAACTAGTGCTCTACTTAGCTCCTCTCTAAGCTTCTTTATTGTACATGCATGACCACGGTAAGAAACACAACACCATCAATAATCATTATCATTACCCCCTTTTGAAACAATCTACAAAAATAGCAATCTATTAAACCGTGTTGACGTGTGGTGACGTGGTCCATATTACATGAAGATGGAGAAAAGCTAGAATGCCAGTTATATATTTTTTGGATGATTCCATGAAAATTTATGCAACTCTCGTGGACATTTTCGATAACAACGTTTGATAGTCGTGGATCTAGCAGTTCTGCACTACACCAATTATTGCATTTCGTTTGTTTCTACTTTTTATTGTTGTCAAAAGAAAGATAAAGATAAAACTGAAAAGAGAATCAAGTGGATGACTTGACGAGAATATCATGATTGCGGTACAACTGGCCACGTGTCCTAGAAAGAAAGCAACTGGTGGAAATGCTACATCCGTGGTTCCTCGAAATGAGTGCATCCACGGACTGTATTCGGTATTTCCTAAGACCATAATGCCATTGAGCTTTTAATGGTTTTAACGAAAAATGCCATTTGTCATTCTAAAATACCTAATATTGACTATTATTTTTATTAAAATACTTTTTTTTAAAATTAAAATACCTAATATTGAATATAGTTTGCTTTTTAGATTGTACTGTACTATTATTGGCTATAGTAGTAGAATGAATAATCTTTCCTTCCTTTCATTTTTTTGAAAAAAGATTAAGAGTGTTTGGTACGCTATTTCAAACAATAATTTTCAATTTTTAAACAATATTATACGTATTTTTACACTTTCACCCATACATATTTTCACACATATTTTCAAACAACAAAACACATATTTCTAAGTGCATGTACCAAACACCCCATAAATATCTTAACAAATGTTTGGTATATTTCGATTGTGATCACTTGGATGCTTAGTGGGCCCCTGTTTTCATCAAATTGCGCAATACTATTGTTTGCTCGCACTACAAACAAATCATTGTTTGCTCACACTACAAACAAATCATTCTTTCTAACGAAAATTCTAGTTTAATTATCACTACAGAAAGAAATGTCAATCAACTAGGCTTGAAAATTTGCAATTTCGCATATTAAGTTATTTGATATTGGATTATGAGAGAGAGAGAGAGAAGGTGGGAGTTAGTAAAAAGAAAAAGTTATGCTAATGTCATCCTAAGTGATTTCATAATAAAATTATTTTCTAATCCTAAGTGATTTTATAATAAAATTATTTTCTAACATTTTTTTTTTCATAAAATGTATGATTTCGTTAGAAATTTGGGACGCAAATTAAGTGTTCGTTCAGGAGTTGTTGAAAAAAATTTAGCTTTTTGGTTTTTGTCTAAGCTCTTTTTTTTTTTTTTTTTTTTTTCAAAATAAACAAAATTTTAGTTTAAAAAAAAAAACATATTTAACATGAAAATTATATATATATATATATATATTTTTAATAACTACTATGCAAATAAACTATCAAAAATATGAAAAATACTAAATGAATGCTAAACATTTTCTTCTTGAACTACCAAAGTTGGATAACAAAAATCATCATACTGTTTGCTATTACTAATATAGACATACTACCACAAATGTTTAAGAAAAAATAAGAGGCTGTTTGGTACATCATTTTAAACACAAATTTTCAATTTTTAAACAATATTATACGTATTTTTACACATTTTTTTACCCATACGTGTTTCTTAAAAAATTGAAAACTGTTGTTTAAACACACATATCAAACAAACTCTAAAAGTTGTTGACAACTCATGCAAATAATTTATCAAATAACGTCAGTAGGATGATTTGGACAAGACCAGCTTTGCTTTCTGTCTTTCACTCTGTGTCATACTTAATTGAGAATATAGAACACGTATATGAAAATAAAAGAGAATAAAATGTAGGAAACATTGTAGGGAATTCAAAGAAATTGGGATGAAAACAATCAAGCAAAGACGGAGGAGTCAAAAATCAAACTGATGAAAAATTGGCTGCATATGTAGAAACATAAAAAATATATAAAAAAAGGTATCCCCCATGAGTTATGACTCAAACCTAACAGTTGTGAATGTGACTCATGACTCAAACCTAACAGTTGTGAATGTGACAAGTTCAATAAGATCAAGCCCTTACAAAAAATAATTAGTGTCCGTTTGTTTTAGTTTAAAATATTTACAGTCAGCTTACCTTAATTTTAATAAGGTACAATAATACTTTTAACACAGTTATTATTTTCCAAACAACATGAATTAATGAAAATAACCTCATCAAAAACTCAAAATGCAACCATGCATGGATACAAAAGGTTCCAGTGGATTTAGCCTAAGACAATGACAAGGACAATAGAAGTTTCCATCTAGTTGGAGTAATGTTAAGGATACATATAATAACATAAGTTATGCCACAACTTGCTAAAGTGGCGAGTTGTTAGCGGTAGAGATGTGATGATAGATTTATATACAAACACACCTCTACCACTTACCACGCAAATGAATTGTGGCATAAATTATGTCATTTCATGTATCCTAACAACGTTCCATTTCAACCGCACAGTGTATAGCCAACATCACTGAAGCATGGTACACCGTTTTTTTTTTTTTTTGGGTATCTTTTAGAATGTAAAATTAAAATCGAGAAGCATATTCCAAAAATAATCAATGAAGGGTATTTTCGTCATTAGGTCTGAAAAACTTACCAGAGACGTGTCAGCCCCACTGAAAAATCTCCACCCTATACAATCTGGAAAAATAAATAAATAAATTAATTAATTTTGTCTGAGACGAGAATAATCCAAAAATACAAAAGAATGTACGTCGGAAACATAGAACACCCGTGAAACCATTTACGCTTGGGGTCCCCGAACAAATAATATATATATATATATATATATGTATGTATAACTTTTTTTACTTTTTGAAGGAAATATATATATGAATTAAAACCTATTTTTGGTAAGAGAAAAAAAAAGAGAAGAAAATCAAAGCCTTAATACAAAACTCGTTTGGAAGTGCTTGTACCATAAGACAAAACTCACAATATTCTGAAGTAGATATGCGTCATGCTCTGAGCACTTGTACCCTCTGCCAAAATCCATGTAACCCAAGGCTACGGGGAAGAAACGTTTTGTACCGAATGTACAATTACACACAGTACAGTTTAATTAACTAATCCAATCAACTCCAATGCATTCCCAATCATTTTTAATAAAAATTTTAAGATTAAATTATTCTTCTAATCATTCAGCCAAAAAATCTTAAAAGAAAACCTATGCTATTTTCATATTAATTCTGTTGGTATGTTACTATTAGAAATGACTAGAATTTATATGAAAATGGAAAATCAAATGTAAATATGATCCTAATGGATCAAAATGAAAATTTTCCAGTAACAAAAGTGTACTATAGTCAAATTTCAAAGTCTAGTCTTCCAAAACAGAAAAGCAAATTGAAAGTCCTTCTGATTTCTTTATTTAGAAAATTGCACACATACTCCTTCTCAGAAAATAAATAAATAAAAAATCTAAAAATTAAGAAAAGGGAAATTAGAATTTACCGAGAGGAGAATAGCAAGCAGTGGTGGATTCGAGAACCAAAAACGCAATCCTAACGAAGAGAAACGGCAGCACGATCCCGAGCACCAGCACCACCGGAAGCAAAGTCCGGCTCGGAATCCGACGGCTCAACGCCGTCGTCGCCTTCGCCGTCTCCGGCAATCCCTTCCCGGTGTCGGGGCTCGATATAGTCAGTCGCTTTATCCCCTTCGTCGATATGTAAAACTTCATCTTCTAGAACCTTCCTTCGCTCCCCTTAACAACAATGATAAGATCTCCTCTAATTCCATGAATATGAGAGATTTTTAATTCCCCCCAAAAAAAAACCTGTTCCAGCTTCCAAAATTTTTACTATCGGTGCCTCGTGTTTGTGCTCATTTATGAGTGCGAGATCTGGAAGGAGAAAATATGTAGAAAGCAAAAGAGGCTTGAGATTTGAAATGCGAGGAGGAGAGTGTGAAAATGGTAATGGGAAAAGCATTTACCTCAATTTGGGAGACTCGATGAGATCACATCACACACGCTATTGTGCTTTGCTGCCCAGATATTGTGGAAAACGATATGTATATATAATAATAATAATAAAAATAAATTGTAATATTTAAATGTAATTAAATTGGAGAGAGAGAGAGAGAGAGAGAGAGAGAGTGAAAAGCCAAAACTGAAGCCGCGTTCAAAGCCGCGGGAAAGAAAAGGAGCGCAGCGCAATGTGATTTGCCCTTGGTTTTTCTTTGGAATTACTGATTTTGCCATTCGGTATCAGGACTTGGTTCACCGACACATTGCCGAATGACATGCCAACAGTTGTTTTGAAACTTTCCGTATTCAGCTCCCTTCCTCTCGCTTCCTAGTACCCAGTTAGCTTTGTTTACTTGCTACCATAAAAGTCTAGAATAGATTAGCATAAACAAAGTTGACCAATCTGAAAACAGGCGATTGATACATAATACAGGTTATAATAACACTAATTATAATTATAATTATCGTTTCAAAATTGTGATTTTTTTTTATATATATATAAAAAGTGTGCAATTTGTTATGTCAGTAGTATTATTATTACTTGTATCTTGACAAAATATTTTTTAGACTTTGAAAGAAAATTCACAAACATGATGATATTTTTAAGTAGTTTTTTATTATTAAACTAAAAAACTAAACAAATAAATTAATTAAAATGGGGGAGGAGGGGGGGGGGGGTAAGGGGGTTATTCAAGAGTTAACTATGTCTTGAATCACTTGAATCACCCTTACTTGCAAAAATATGTATATAAATTGTTGGGTTATAAATTGACCCCGGTTAATTAGTTCAATTATCCAAGTTGATTAATTAGGTAAAATTACATGCAAATTGTGGAGGCACCAATAAATCACCAAATAAACTAAGTTGTAGCAAAAATTAAATTGACACAGTGATTTGTTGATGAATAGGGAAAACCTCTTGCAAGGAAGAAATCTCATTAGGTGAATTTCAGGACACCACTTCTAATAATCTACTAATCAAAAATACCAACCTATAGTTGAACCTTTGTTTCAATCCCCAATTGGACTTTATCTTATAGAGACTTCTTCCCTTTTTGCACAAATCTCCAATTTGTGACTAACTCTTTTGCACAAATCTCCAATTTGTGACTAACTCTTTTGCACAGATCTTAATATGTGACTAACTCCATAGCAACCCTTTGATTGTTATAGTTGATTTGCAGCAGTTTCATATAGAAACACTAATAAAATCTTCACTGTTGGTGCCAAAGAATTTGCTTGATTATAGAACTCAAAGACGTACAAGAAACACAATAATATCTCTTTCTTCTGTAGGAGGAGGCTAAGGTTTCAAAAAGAAAATCTTATGAAACTTTCTAGGGTTATAATTTTCTTTTTCCACCTCATTATTTTAAATAGGAGCTTAATGAGTCTTTTTAAATAGGCTCTCCTATTCCAATTAGATTTACACAAAATTGGACTTTCCTAGTCTTATAAAGATTATACAAACCTATAAACAAATAGCCTCTTAGAATAAAACATTACTGGCTATATTCTGAAATCTGTCAACTTGATAAATCGAGAGGTGTCGAGCTTGTGTCAAGATTCACCATTAATTCTCAATAGATGCTAGTGTCGAGACCAATGTCAAGCTTCATTGTTTTAGCTTTTCTTCACTTGTTTCTTGGATCAATCTTCATATCTTTGATGATACCACTTGTAAAGTAAACTTTACACACTTGTTGATATATTAAACCCAACTTAAATCTACACAATTACAAGTAAAGTGCGTTTTGTCAAAGAATAAGTCAATACATAGAAAATATGACACTAACATATATACTTGCCAAAAAAATATTATATGCTAAACTAACTTATTGTGAGTATCCTAATAAAAACGTTGAATAACCTGACTTGAGAATTACAAAATTTGGGTTAAAAAATATGAGTACTGCATTGACAACATTTTAACAATAATTTTACAACAAATCCAATGTTGTAAACTGTTATTGATTCTAATTTGGGCCCAATACTTAAATTATTATTTTACCTATCAATAACAACTTTTGTATAAGATTTATTGTAAAAATGTTTTGGACGTAGCATTACTCCAAAATTAATGCCTCCCCCCCCCCCCCCCCCTCCCCCCTCCCCCCCAACATAATCCTCAATCCCTTTTATAAAAAATAAAAAATAAAAATGAAGCTTAAATAACAACAATAAATATTAGCACAAATAGCAACAAACATAAACCAAACAAAAACAATACAAGACCAAACAACAAGAAGTTTACTTCTATTTTATTTCACTAGTCTACTAACTTAATCATCAAAGTCTCCCTGTTCAACCACGAGTTTGTCAAGATCTAACTAAGGTTTATCTTTCTCAATAAGTTGTTTGTTGGGTTGTAACTTGTAAGTATTTGTCATTGTTTTAGTTTGGTCCATGTTGAAACCCTCGTTAAGACTCCATTTCTTTTACGAAATTTTACCCACCAACAAAAATATTGAAGAAAAAAAACATAATTTTACTAATCTGTGAAAAGAACCGAATTTAAAAATAATCTCAAAATATTGAAAAAAAACTAGGCTTTTTTTGGTGAGAGAGAACTTGCCATCTCACAATGAATGAGGACAAAACATATTGTATCTCTTTAGAATTTTTAGTCTATTGACTCCATTTTTTAGCAGTAGTGATAATGCAAATACGTAAGGATCGGACAAGAGAAATGGAAGTGATAGAAACAGTTTATCCAATAAAAAAAGGGAAAGTAATGGAAGCATTACTGATAGTCATATTGCAAGGCATTATCTTCATAGGAAAAATCTCTCATGCGTCAGGCGCATGAGATATGAGCTCTACCTTCATAAATCATAAGAGATATCAATTATCGAAGTATGGGACCAGCGGTGGCGAATCATAGTTAAGAACAGGGGCCATAGCTCCCTATAATTTATATATACATATATATATATATATATATATTTATATATATATAATTAAATGTACTAAAAATGAATAAAATAATTAGGTTTATTATATCATAAATCTCAATTAAAATTATATATATATCTAAATAAAATTAATTTTTATATTATATAACTTTTACATAAAAATCAGTTATTTATATTCATTTAAAATTTAAATAGATTCGAAATCTCATTAATGATTTCCTTAAATTATAGTTATATAGTTCATGTATTTTTATTTATTTTTATACTTTTTTAGTACCTAATAAGGCTACATATTTTAAAAATATAATCATTAGATTGTATGTTCTTTATGTTTTTTTATATATACATACATACATATATATATATATATATATATAAAACATAAAAAATATACAATTGGATGTTATTATTAACACGTATACCAAATTTCATCTCAATTGGATGTTATTTACTATTTAATTCACAAGTTTATTTTTTATACATAATTTTAGACTACAAAAAATTTGAAATTTAAACATTTTATTGATGACATACTTATTAATTTTTGATTTTCTAAAAATTTTACAAGAATGGAGAATAGAAGAAGAAAATGTTATTTAATAGTGGATTTGTCAAAATTCTTTACCAATAAAAGATGAGTAGAGTTGCAGTTATTGGCTACAAAATTTGTCCTATATATTATGTATAATTAAAAAAATTAAATGTAGTAAAAAAGGAATTGTAAGGACTCGATTTGTAACGACCCCAAATTGGTTTATTGGGTTCGAACGTTAAAGGTCCAAACAATAAATTTGTAGAGAGTGGGTTAAAAGGTTAGACTTTAATCACCGGACAGTTGTTAGTCATGGTGTTCATGATGGTCGCACAGAGGTGAACTAAGTTTGTCCGAGAAGACTTTCTCTCTGGCACAGCCTGAGAGGCTCCGGTCATTGGACCTCGTCCGATGAGCTTAATGTTCTTATTATTCCTTTTACTTTTGGTTCCAATGGTTCAAGAGTTCCTCCAATGGTTTTCAAAGTCCTCCTTTTTTTTTTTGCGCATGAATTCTTACATTATATAGCCTCTCTTAGTTGATCCTGACCTTCCATCTGTTGATCATGCAGGTAACTACTCGAGTGCCTGTCCCATCAGCCGCTTTCCCCCACTTTCTGTTAGTTGCAATAACTGAAGCCACACTGTTCATGGGTCTTTTCCCATTAATGTGGCTAAGACGTTTGTTGGCGCATTTAATGCGGAGGTGACGTTTTTTCCTTAAATCGCTCCCACACTGTACCCCTGTGCGAGTCCTATTCTACTCGCCTTTTCTTTTGGGAGCGCTTTGGGGGCTGCCTTTGATGATGTGTCGTTCTTCCCTTCTAGGCCTTAGGATGCCGAGAACAGGGTCATCCTTGGTTGCATCTCTATGCCATTTGGACTTTCGCTGCATGTCCTCGGCAACGACTCTCCTCGGCGCGGGCCTTGAGCCCTAATGGAAAGTGAGCCGGGATCACAAATTCTCTGGCCCCACAGGAATAAAATAATTGGTTTTATGAAAACCAAAAACTCAAATAAAATCCATATATATCTCTAAATAATATTATTTTTTATACTAGCATATATCTTTTACATAAAATTCAGTTATTTATATTCATTTTTAAAATTTAAATAGATGAAATCTCATTATTAATTTCCCTAAAAAATTCATTAGTGATAAGTTGTATGTAGCAACTAGCAATCACTTAAATTAACTTAATATTCACAAATTATAATAAACATATTTTAACAATTATCTCAAACAATAAAGGGGGAAAATTTATATAGCTTTTGTATTATTATTTATTTTTGTACCTTTTTAGTACTAAATTAATTATTGATTAAAGATATTGTAAGGACTCGATTTGTAACGATTCCAAACTGGTATTGGGTTCGATCGTTAAAGGCCCAAACAATAAAATTTGTAGAGCGTGGGTGTCCAAGAACTAGGTTAACTCTAAAAGAAAAATGATTAAGCCTCACGTTTATAGATAGATTAGTACAGATATAACGATCAATTTTTCTTGAAACAAGTTCAGTTCTTTGGTTCATAAGGCTTTCTTCTAAGTATTCTTTGTTTTTTTGATGTTGCGATCCCCCTCCCTCAATGCTTTCTTTCATGTTATATACTGCCCTCTTGATATCATTTTCAGCACACACATGTAGGTTGGGTTCGGGGGATTTCTTTCTGTCCCATCTAACACCTTCTGGAACCTCCAACCAGCAGCTGTAAGGCTGCTTCATCACTGTTCAGGCATCACCTCCATATTAATGCGGCCAGAGGGTTGGTTGATAGGCAATTAATGCGAAGACAGCTATTGTCATAGATATTTGCTTCCCTTTTCTTTCTTACCCTTGGCCCCATATCCCACTTTTAGTGGTAACGTAACTCCGAAGTATGTTTATAACAAGGTGGCGTTCAGGTCGTCCTCGAACTCATATTGCCGAGAAGGATTTTGTCCTCGGACGAATACTGAACTCACCTTACGTGATATCTACTCTTCCTTTCATTTGGTTAACCTTACAACCTGATTTGGGCCTCCTCGGACAGTTTTACGTCCTCGGATGGGCCACAGGCCCAATTTACACGACTTTAATAATTTATTGATTAGACGACCTCCACAGATATATTAAAATATCAATTTTTTTTTAATTATAAATATGGTCACATTTTGAAAATTTTAATAAATATACTTTTTCGGTACATATATTGGGTTATAAATTACCATTTTTTAGAAGAAGGTTATAAATTAGTTGATTTAGGTTTAAACTTTAAATTATTTTCTTACTAAAAAAAACTTTTAATTATTTTATAGTACACTTTCATGCTAAAACATTTCAAATTCATAAAGAAAGTTTGAACGGAGAGCTTTCTCTAAAAAATAAAAGTTTAACTGAGAGCCAAAATGCACAAAATAATTTTATCTAGACATTCTCACAAACATCCAGGAGAGCACATTCAATTTAAAAAAAATTTAAATACACAATTCATCCAAATCTTGATTCCCATTTACAATATACTACCAAAATTATGTGTCAAAAACTTGGTCACTTCATTTCAACATCAACAAATCAAATAAAATCATAATCCCACTTAATCATAATCCCACTTACAATACTACCAAAATTATGTCCCAAAAACTTGGTCACTTCATTTCACATCAACAAATTAATCAAACAAAATTAAAAAATGAGTTCACTTCATGGTGTCTCTCTGCAATTCGCTCTATTTTTTTTTTTTTTTGATACAGCCTCCCCCTCTATTGAAAAGCGATGATTAATACACTTTATTTACCTATCTTGTCGAACCTACATGATGTGAAATTAGAACAAATGTTGGGATTCAGAATCTGAAGAAACTACTTAAAGTAAAAAATATGAAGAGAAAAAACAAGAATAGTCTAAGCTAGACAAACGACCAAATTTTAACGTTAAACTATATAGAGTGTGTAAGTTGTAACTGCATGTGGGAAGTCTTCGCCATGCTCCAACTTAGTTTAACAGCAACAAGAACAATTTGTCTGTAAATTCAACCTTTAGATTAAAAAAATGAGAGAGGTTAGGAAAAGATATTGATGGTTCTAAACTAGCAATGGTCAACATCAACTGTATAGAGTTCGTGTACTACTTGCATAGAGTCTTCCAATTCCAGAAATAAGTAGGAGTTGGGCTCTTATTTAGATTAACTTCAAGCAAGAAGAATTTGGTTATAAATTACAACAAAATTAAATTCTAAAGGCAGTTCAAGATGTTCCTTTGCTCATGCCGTTTAGCTTTAGGCTCCTTTTTGGAGGTTTCCTTTGCATATTTAGTTTGTTGAAGTTACAGATGCTGCCATTCAAAATTTGCAATCAGTTTGTTGAAGTTATTGGTAGATTTCTTGAACGCCGATAGGAGTTACTCTTTGTAAGTGGTCTGGATTTTGGAAAGTTTTTAAGTTGATTTGTGAAAAATTTGTTACTATATCCTTTGTGTTCATTTAAAATGTAATATTTTTGTTCTATCTATTATTAGTGCTGTAAAAGAAAATGAGAAAACCATTATTTAATTAGAAAAATGTCATTCTTTTCTCTTTCTCATTATATAGAGTGATTTTAAATGAATAAAGTCTACTATTGTTTCTATTAAAAAGAAAAAAGAAAAAGAATGACCGTCTTTGATGAGAGATCTAATCCAACACTTAATTTTGTCATTTATGATTATGAGAGGGTTGTCAAATTTTGAATGGATTTGCTTTTGAACCCTCAATTTAAAGGAAGTATGCCAGTTATTCAACTTTCTAATTAAAAGGATCCTTAATGGGCATCAACAAAATTTGGAAAAGTCTTTACCTATAATGGTTTGAGCATTTTTTTCCCCTAACAAAAAATGTTAGGGACAACCAATCCGATTAATACTCGACCTGAGTATGATTACAGCAACACTTACATTAATGAATCAATATTTAAAGGACTTTGAGCATTCGCATCATCACTAAACCGCTCACATTCTAAATCTTCCAAATAAGTAAATTAGCAAAAAGCATATAGTATAAAATGTTTATCAAGGTGAATCCAACTAAAAAGGGGAAAAAAAAATGAAAACTTTTTTTTTAAAATGTCAAAGCCAAAAAAATCATTGGCTAGAATTGTTTTTTTTCTTTTTCTTTTTTCTAAAATACTTTAAAAAATGATTTGGAATTGTTAAACTCAAGAGATATACCATACATCGGAGGAAACATGCATGGATGCATAATGTATTTTCTTCAAAGTAGGGGCATATGTTGCACTTGTATGCTCAGTGACGGAATTGCTGTTGACCTCAATGTTTGGTGTAAACAAGAAGTCATTTATAGTGACGTGACAACAACACATGGAATTATTATTTTATAAAAGCTTAGTACCAACTACCGGATAGTAATATTACTTAATTGATTTCCTTATTTGGCTCAACTGTCGGCTTCTTTTAACGATGACTACGGTCCCATAGTTTCCACCAGAAAGTAAAATCATGGGAAAAAAAAAAAAAAAAGGTGAATCCATTCTTCGGATTAGTTCCATATCTCTTTTGTTTTTTTTCCAGGAAAGATTATTCTAACATAAATGTAAAGCTCTCGTCAAAAAGTGCACAATAAATAAATAATGTGAAGCTACTTACTAGCATTTATATTTGATTTCTTATATATATTAAATGTCCACTTGGACCACTACTTCTCTTTAGCTGAATAATTAAGTGGTTACCTATGTTTTTCTCAAAAAAAAAAAAAAAAAAAAAAAAAAAAAAAAAAGTGGTCACCTATGTCAAGTTTTCAACACTGTGTTCCTTGTTTTTCAACAGAATAATAATAATAATAATATTGTGTTCCTTGTTCACTATACTTGTATTTTCATTGTACTTTTATTTTTTGTTAATATTTAATTGTATTTAACTAATATATATATTCCCATAGGATATAGGACAAAACAAAAAGCCTCAAATCATCAATCATATACTGCACATAAAGGATAGGAGAGCGAGTTTTCAATTATCTCATCAAAGAATATAAAAATATTATCTCATCATTTCTAAATTCTAACACTTCAAACACCAACTATATAAGAAGCAAACGGAACTTTGAATTTTCAATTCATTGAATTTAAAAAGAATGATTGAGTAAAAATAGTTTATTATTATTATTTTTTTTAGACGATTCGACGAATTTTTTATTATTAATTAAGTTAATTGGAGGTCTACAACCCACTAAAAATTATTTATATTTGCTTTTCTTTTTCGTCGGTAGTATAACAGTCCATTTCTCATGTCATTTCACCATATAATTAATCTTTGATCCGAAAGATATGTTAGGAGCATAGTCAAAGCGAATTTATTTTGCAAGAGTAAACGTGGCTCAATCTATAGCAGCATGCACATGGCTTAGCTTTGAATCTATATGTTTTTAAAAAAAAAGAAATCAAACTTTGAATTTATATGCTAACATTACGCAACAAATTAACATAAATTGATGCCGTTGTCCAAAGAGAGAAAAAAAAAATTGATAGTTTGATAGCGTAAAGGTGGTGCATGTAGGCCTTGCAGTGGCCCACAAAAGAAGCCATTACCCACAGATTTGTCGGGCCTAGTAACATGCGAATTGAGTTCATGATGAAAAGATTGAAGTTTAGATCCACAAGTGGCAACCATGATATCGATAGTTGATTAAGAAGTCACATCTCACGGTCAAGAATTTATTGAGGATTTATCCTTGATGTTTGTTAGGATCAGAAGAATTATGCAATTTTTTAAATTTATTTTTGAATAAATGAATTTATTATTAAAAGAAAGAGAGCCAACAAAGGACCTATTTCATCTCAGATAATCACACGTCGTCAAAGGCCGGGTACATTTAAGATTTTAAGGGCATTAAAGTGATGGAATTAACTTTATATTCATTATAAAAAAAATAAAAAATAAAAAAGTTCTATGTTTAGAAAAATTTGCAATCCGGATAACAAAAGAGTGAATTTTGTAGCTAGAGGGCTTGAATACCCAGAAGATACTCAGGCTTGACCTCTATTATGAATCTTAGTTTTACACAAGGCTAACCATTCATTATTAGCTAGAGGGCTTGAGGATCAAACCGTTGCTTTTGATCGACCAATAGAGGACCCTAGATGCTGGTTGTCCAAAAAATGTTATCCACACCTAAGAGTTTAGGGGAGGTGAATCTGTAATATGTTGTAGCTGAAGGGCATCCAATTGATTAACTTAGAAATATGTACAACTATATGAGTTGTGTTCAAGTTATTCCTAGTTAACTAAATATGAATTTTGATAAATCCACTATTAGATTACATTATCTTTGTATATTTTTCATACTTGCAAAATGTCAAGATGATAAAAAATCAATGGTCATGTCATCAATTAATTTTCTAAATTCAATTTTTTGTAGTTTAAAATAATGCATAAAATATGAGTTTATAGATTGAATAATAAATAACATCCAATTGGCATATATGTTAAGAACATATAAAACATATAATCAAATGGTGAGATTTTCAAAATATGAATTCAATAATAAGTTATTTTGTAATGTAACATTGCTTAGAGTTACATTAGGTATAACTTAAACTTTATATATATATATATATATATATATAGTAACAGAGGAGGTTACTAATTCTTGATTACTTTCTCAACTAGCCCACTAAAGGCATCTTTCCTTGATCTGCCAACTTGTACTAGAAAGGGATGGCAATGGGGCTAGGCACAGCCAAAGGATGAGGTGTTTATTTCCGCCTCGCATGGTTTTGTCTTACCATGTTCTTGTCCCACCCCACATGATGGGACAAACTACCTTGCCCCATCCTCACCTGGCAAAACTTTATTTCATGTTAATTTGTCATACGTACCCTGACCCATACCTATTACAATTTTTTTTTTTTAAACATGTTTCATTAATATACTTGAAATTACAATTAAAATTTTTACATCAAATCAAACTGATTTTTAGAAATGACTGAATAATATTATCCAAAGTGTTTAATAAGACAATATCACAATAAAACAAAACATTTGAATAGTTACGCATTTAAATACTTAGTAATACAAATTAAGTCTTTAACACTAATAGAGTAGGGTGGGGTGGGGTTAAAAAGTCTAAACCCATCCTCACCTTACCCGGAGTGAGAGGAAAAAATATTGCTCCATTCCCACTCCACCACTTTTGCAGAACTGAGTGAGGTGAGGCAGGTTAAGCAAAACGGGGAAAAATTGTCATCCCAAATTACTGGATATTGGAAGATGCAATTTTTAATCGTTGCTAAGCTAGATGTGAACTGTTGAACATCTTGCTGAATAGATTGTTAGTCTTGAAATATTTTGTTTTTATTCCTTGACAAAGCAGCATAAGTATTAAGACATTCCTGAATTATTTACATATTGCCCCATTTCTCTGATCCAAACACTATTAAATCATTTGCATAGGAAATGATTTTTTGAGATGCCTTTTTATTTTTTGGTAAATGATTTATTGAGATTCTATCTTTTTTTTTTTTTTTTTTTTGACAAATGAGAGTATTCAGATCTCTTCAAGTATCTTATTATTCTCTCGGTTGTATATAGTTTCTCTATCCCACACACACCAGATTATTATAAGGAGGATTCCCTTGGGTTGGCTCCAAGATGCTTGCAAGAAGTTTTGAACTCAGGATCTCATAAATATCATGAGACCTTAGGAATCACATAACCAACCCCTTGGAGTTTAAGATACTATTTCTAGACACCTCATAATTGTAACCTTTTATCTTACCTAAGCCCTTTCCCCTTTGGAACGGTATTGAAAGAATTTTAGCTGCTAAATGTAAAGAGAATTAGGGATAGAAAGTCTCCTTGCCTCAGCCCTAGTCTTGGTCAACAATATAGAGAAAGATGTTGTTTCTCGCAAAAACTTTGCATTGGTAAAGAGATGGGTGACAGGGGCAGCTTCACACTAAAGGCAAGATGGTCTTGACCATCTTGACTTGGAAAAAAATAATTATTTTATATAAATTTTTAAAATTTTTTTTACCTTTAAAAAAATTGTGACCACCCTAAATTTTTTTAAACCCAACATAATTAAACTTTGGACAAAGTTTAACAATAAATTTGGATGTAGACCAAAGCTACAATTCCATTCAATAATTTTTTACTGGATGTGAATTTCGACAAATCACCATTGGATTACATTTTTTTCTTATATCCCGTGCTTGCAAAATTTTAATAAGGTCAAAGATTAATAATTATGTCATTAATCAAATGCTTAAATTTCGAGTTTTGTAGTATAAAATTATACATAAAAAATAAAGTTTATGGTTTGAATAGTATATAACATCTAATTAACATGAAATTTGACATGTGTTTTAAGACTATAAAGCACATGAAATTTAATAGTTAGATTTTCAAAATATTTGGTCATGTTAATTTATTTAGTGAAAGTTGTACCCTTAGGTTACAGCTAAGTTTGTAGCCAAATTTTTTTTTTAAACTTTGGTATCTTTAACAACATATTAGAACCTTACAAACAAAAAGAAAAACCCTAGAAAATTTTATTGAACTAAAATTA
Source organism: Quercus robur (assembly GCF_932294415.1). NCBI lineage: Eukaryota > Viridiplantae > Streptophyta > Magnoliopsida > Fagales > Fagaceae > Quercus > Quercus robur. The sequence continues at coordinate 46,740,814 of NC_065541.1, forward strand.
TGAAAGGGATGATGTAATTTTCATCATTAATTTTCATCATTGATAATGAAACTATCCTACAACAATTTAAAAAAAAAAAAAACTCGTAGAAGAAAATTGTGAGATTTTATGTATTTGCATGTGTTTTTTTTTTTTTTTAAATTAAATTTTGTATAAATTAAGTTTCTTATGACCACCCTAAAATATAATCCACTACTGATGAGTGAACCTTAATATATCTATGGTTGTTCTAAAGTATCTCTGGAATATGGTATGTTCTATTATTAAAATTGTTTATTTCAAACGTTTTAATTTTAACAACATTTTATTTATGTTTTCAAAAGAATGGTATAAGTTAAAAAAAACACACAAATACGCACAAAAAATCTCCTCAAACCATAATGATTTATGAATTTTTTATTATTTAAAAGCAAAAATAATTATTATGTGAAAATTCTGAAAATAACCCCAAAATTCCTTACGCTACTCTATTCTCAATGCTTCAACTGAAATAGTAAATAAATATTAAGTCTGAGGATGAAATCTAAGTCAAACAAGGGAGAGACAACAGAGCTCTTTCTATCTGACAGTCCAATACATATGGTAAAAACAGACTATTGGGTTTCAATTCCGTGAGGGTCTCCATTACTATTCCTAAATCCCAACCCTAATCTAGAAAATAATGTTGAAAATGAGTTTTTGGGAGAGGTGGGTGGGGTTGGTCATGGAGTGCATATCAACAGTTATTTATTCTAACCTACTAAATAAGGGTTTGCAACCTTTATTTGTTGCAAAAGGGTTTTGTTTAATTTATTTCATTATTTGTTTCTACTTTCTGCAAAAGGGTTTGCAACCTTATGAAAAAGAGAATAACAAGATCACCATATCCATGGAATAATAACAAGCAGAAAGGACCAAGACTTGCACTTTTTTTTTTTTTTTTTTTTTAGATGATAGCTTATTGTTATGCATGTAAAGGTACATGGGATTAATGCTAACATATACAGAAGCTACTAAAGGATTATGAAATTGAAATGGCTTTAGGATATATAGAATATAAACAAGTAAAAAATGACAGTGCAATTATGCTTCAGTTACCAAGCAGGATACTCAAGACAAGAGAAAGAATCTATTAATGGAGATGCAGATGATAAGGTAGTACGAGAACCATTGTTGGATCAGAGTTAGGAAACAAACTTTTAATGAAATTAACACAAGGTTTGGAAAAATCTCTCCAAGGATGGAATAAACAATTCTTAGAATATTCCCCAGACCATCTTTTGCTTTATATATATGTTTTTTGTTTGTTTGTTTTCCTCTTCTTTTTTCCCATCATGTTACACATAAAAAAGGTTTCATAGTCGACCTCAAATATTTAGGACAAAAATTTTATTGTTCTTGTAAATATAAAAGAGGTCAAAAGGAAGTCACCTTATCTTAACCTGGGTTGATTCTCTTTCCATATCTACCAATATTATTAATTACTATTAGGCATATGACAGTAATAGAACGATTCACTGCATAAACTCATTAATCTTTCTCTTTGGCCGCATATCTATCTGTATATATATATATATATATATGCAGTCTTTCATGCCATCATTCATATGATTGAGATTCTGAGACTGAAAGGCCACTCGTGATTTTACGTTAGAGAACAAGCTGAGTGGAATGAAGTCATGCATATTGCTATTTGCATGTGATGTAGGGCAGGTGAAACTTTAAGAATCACTTTGTAGCGAACAACTTGGAATTTTGTGTGGAATATGATATGACAATCACTTTTCGTAAACTATAATTTATTTATTCTTTTTCTATGGTCTCACGTGTCACCAGCTCATTATACCCCCTTTTTTTTTCTTGGCTAGCTTCTTCAAAATTATTGGGTTGGCTGGTTTGAAGTTGAACTCATCCTATTTACTCCGTAGTCCGTACTGATAATACTGTTTTTTTTTTTTTTTTTTTATTTATTTTTTTTTTTTTTAAGAATACTGATGATACTGATTGATACACAATTATACCATTTACCAAATCAAAGCATGTAAATCATGGGTAAAGTTACATATTGTAATTGTGGTGTCATGTCATAGCATTTCAGCTTGTTATTCTTAAACAAGTATAAAAAGAATATTAACAAACAAAAATCAAGACCATCTGTGAATATATATATTATGTTACTATCAGTTTGGATTGAGAGAGTGAGAGGAGGAATAGAGTAGAATATAATAAATTTAGCATAAAATTAGTTTATTTTTAACCAACTTTACTCTATTCATCTCCACTCCCCCTCATTCCCCCTCCATCCAAACAGGCCATTAGTATAGAACACACACACACAAGCTCAATGGAAAGTGTTTTTTTGATCATTAATGGTCTATTTGGATTGAGAAAGAGGGAGGGAGAGTAGAGTAGAGTAGAGTAGAGTAAAGTATATTTAGTACAAAATTAACTTATTTTTAACCAATTCTACTCTACTCCTTTTCACTTCTCTTTCTTCCCCCCTCCATCCAAACAAGCCATAAAGGATACAGGCCAGGTCCCCATATATGTAATAATTAGCCTACTATTATTACCTGCCATATATATGTAGCATATGCACAGCGAAGACAGAGCCCATCAATGAGATAGAGAAACTTAATTTTTATTGAAGCACCTGTTTAAATCATAAATGCATCTTACGAAGAACATTAGTTTTCACACATTTTCTAATGTAAATGTGCAAAAAAAAAGAAGAAAAAATTTATTCAAATATATGAGGTGCCGAAGCAACCATGCACGAATGAGATATATAAATGCTAGCCTAGAAAAAACGTAAAACCATGTTTTTGGCTGAATTGTGCATTCTGAAAATACGTCAAAAGATGCCACTTATAATGACATTTTTTTTAAATTTGTTTTGAATTATTGGTAACGAAACTTCTCCAAAAGTTAAAAATAATGGAGTACTCACTACAAAACACGTGGGTCTTAAGCCGCGTTCATAAAAACGCGGCCATTGGTCCTGGCCTATAGTCATAGGTTTTAGGCCATGGTTGAAAACGTAGCCTAAAAAAGTGCGACCTATAGTCACGTTTTCAGGAGCTATAGCCGCGTTTTTAAAATACAGCTATAAGATTTTTTTTTTATAGTGACTATATACTAATTTCTGCACCTTTTTAGCGTCTGATTTTTGTTTATTCATAGAATATATATAAACTAATTTTTTTAAATTTATCTAGACAATTTCTTCAGGAAAATTGAAGCGTATCAATCATATTCTAAACAAAAGGACGACAAATTTCTACTATTTCATTTCTACCTGCAAATAGAGATGATCAAAATGACAGATCAAATCTTCTCCTTGGAAGTATAATTATTGACATTTCATTTGTATTTTCACAATGAGTTTTCCTCTAATTTCTTTGCAAACACTTGAACGAAATCTGAATTCAAATTGATTTAGACATTTTCTTTAATTGAAAGAGATATTGCATGCATGTGAATTGAATTTTGTTTGCACCTATAAAGTGTAAGGATGAACACATGACATATTATTTCACCTCCCATAATATGAAAGATTATTCCAAATCATACAAGAGCTATGAAATTTGGCCTTAAAATTACACGCCCGTCCCTTATGAGACTAACAAAAGCATATAACCAATAAATTATAGCAAAATTAACATATTTCTCTCTTATAATAATGTAATAAGATGATAGTGTTGGCGTGCATGCGCGCACACACAAGTTGATGAAATTCTATTTAAGACCGATTATCTCATAAAGAGATTATATGTTTGAAATTATTTATTTTCGGTAGTTAATTTGTATAATGTGAGATAAAAAGCTAAAAGTTAATTTATTGGCGTAAATGCACTTTTGATCCCTACATTTTGGGCCAATTCGCATTTTGGTCCCAAAATTGATTTCGTTCCTATTGTCATCCCTAAAAAAAAAAAAAAATTGATTCTATTTTGGTCCTTGCCATCAACCCACTAACAGAAAATTCTACGTGGCTAATAGAGTGCCATGTTTGCGCTGACGTGGCTAATAAAATAATAATAAAAAATCTTATTTGGAATTTTTTAATACCACCTTAGCATTTTAATTTTTTTAAAAAGCCATGTCAGAAAATTGAAAAAAAAAAACCCTTAAATCTAATTTTATTTATTATTATTTTACTTTCATAATTTTTTTTTTCGTAAGAACATAAGTCTGTGGTGATAAACTGAACTTGTTCTTCATGTTCTTCTAGCAACCAAATCTAATCTTTATCAAATCCAAAGAAACCAAACCAAACCATAAATAAACCGAAGAAATAAACCCAGAAACTAGTAACTAACTCAATCAGAAGCAAACCCACAAACCCAGAATTTCTCTTGAGAAACAAACACACAAAAAACCCAGAACAAGAGCAAGCAAGATACCCAAATCTAAACCAAACAAACAACACCACGTTCTCTCCAAAAAACAAAAACACAAACATACCAAGATCAATAGCAAGGATACCCAGATCTGAACAAACTTAATCATGCAAGTATCAAAGAAACCCAGATACCCACTCATGGGCACTAATTCTCCTCTTGCTGCATGCCACATTCACCACCGGCGATGTTCACATTTTCCATATCCAAACACCATCCTCCACTGAAACCCATAAATCAAGAAAAATCATTAAACCCACATGGAAAAGAAAAACACATAAATTTAAAACAAACAACACCCAGATGGAAAAACAATCCCAGATCGAACCTCTGGTGACCGAAGCGGTGGAGCAAAGGACACTGAAAGAGAGGCCTTGCCAATTCAGTATGATGAGAAGCTCAAGGTTCGGCCATAGAGGCTTGGCCAATTTGTGAGTATCGAAGGATTAGAGAGAGTGAGATCGTGAGGATAAAGGTTTGGAGAAAAATCACCACCGGTGGTGGCTCATGGTACGTAGCCATGGAATAGCTCAGATAGAGAGAGAGAGGAGAAGAGAACTAAAGAAGTTGATCTAATTTCCAACTTAAAACCTAAATCTTTTGTATATTTGTGTTTGGTTAAGAAAACATAAAATGCATGAAAATGTAAGACTTGAGAAGTTAAAATTTTAATTTAAATCAAATTTGTATTTTCAGTTTAAATCAAAATTATATTTTCTGATGTGGTTTTTGAAAGAATAATTAAAATGCTGATGTGGCACTAAAAAAATGCCAAATAGAATTTTTAATGATATTTTAATGCCATGTCAGTGCCACATCAATGCAAACATGGCACTCCGTTAGCCACGTAGGATTTTCTGTTAGTGGGTTGACAGCAAAGATTAAAATAGAATCGATTTTCTTTTTTTAGGAATGACAATAGGAATGAAATCAATTTTGGGACCAAAATACGAATTTGCTCAAAATGTAGGGATCAAAAGTGCATTTATACCTAATTTATTTATAACAAAAACTAAAAGTTAAATTATTTAAAATAAAAACTAAGACAAAACATTGTGTGAGACTTGCAAACAGTAGATAATTTAAACAAAAAATTAGCTTTTAATCGGTTGACAAGTGCATACTATAAGTGGAATAGTTATCATCGATTGAAAAATGAGATTTTAACAAAGCATAAATTCAAAAGCTTATTTAGTAAATTTACATTTCAAAAAGTAAGAAGAAATTAAAGTTGATAATTGTTATATCAGTTGAAAATGAGATATTACAAAGCCTAAATACCAAAATTTAATTAAAAATTTTGCATCTCATCTAAAGTATGAAAAATAGTTTTTAGATTAAAAAATACAATAAAAAGTTAATTAATATTTAAATGTAATAAACAGTTCGCTTAAATTTATCGTTGTAGGTTAGGTTCTAAATATTTAGGATTAAATGTTTAGGTTCTAATTTTATGCATGTTGGCAAACCAAGAACAAAAATATGTTTAGGTTAAGATCTTCATGTCTTAGAACAAGTGTTAGACATTGTTCAAGATGGTTTAAGTCAAGATTTAAGAACAGTCAAGTTGCAGAAAGATGAATTCAAAAACTGCCTTGCTCGACTAATCGAGAGACAAGCTCAACTGATCGAAAGTCGATTTTTGCAGAATTTAAATCAGGTCCAAAAGCCAGCGAAATGTTTAGGGTTTGAGTCCAACACTGTTAATTATAAAATGAAAACTCTAAGTCATGTTTCAGATGTTCTAGGAAGTCTTGTGAGTTACTCCTGTAAGATTTGAGAGGTTTTGTAACCTTATAACTCAATAAGCATCTATTGGAAAGAAGATCCATATACAAGAACCGGTGGAGATAAGTTATTGCATACAAGATCATACATAGTTGATGATTTAAAACTTTGAGTGGGATCTCAGAGTCACAAACGGGAGTGTTTGTATGCTACAAATTTAGATAGAAGTGTCTGAGGATTTGGAGCTACGTGTGGTCACGTGAGTAAGTACTACAAGAGACAGCCTTAGATTTAGGAAAAATCTATTGTAAAACTTCCTTTCTATTTAGTGAATTTGTTACCTTGAGAATTCTTTAGGTTAAATCATCTCTAGAGTTTTTTACCTTGAAACTGGACGGTTTCGTTAGTTTTCTTGTGTCACCATATTGTTTGTCTTCTTTACTTTTCCGCACTTAGTGATATGATTGTTTATGTTTAACCTAGATCTAAATAATAAATCTAAGTAACAACTTGGTTAATTAATTAGGTTAAATAATCTGAGTATACATGTGTCTAAATAAACTAATAAGTGGTATCAGAACAGGTTTGCTCTTGATTAGGTAGTTTTCCCTAGAGTTGATCCTTACCCCTGCTATTATGGAACGTGGTCACTCTCTAGTGATGATGAAAGCCTTCCTGAAATCTCTAGATGAGAGAGTTTGGATGTTTGTGGAAACTGGTTGGGAAAGACTTGCCACTCCTATGGCTTAATGGTCTGATGCTTAAAAAGAAACAACTAGCTTTAATAATAAGATTATGAATAAGATATTCAATGCTGTTTCAATAGAAGAATTCAAAAGGATTTTTAATGTAGAGATAGCACATACTGCTTGGAATATCCAACAAAATGTGCATGAAGGTACAAAAGCTATAAAAATTAATAAATTGCAATAGTTGACTTCTAGGTTTAAGAGCATTAGAATGGCAAATGATGAGACATTTGATGAGTTTTATGTCAAATTGAATGACATAGTAAACTCCACTTTTAATCTGGGTGAAGTTTATGAGGAACCTAAGATAATTAGGAAAATCTTAAGATCCTTGACTAAAGACTTTAGATCCAAAGTCACAGCCATAATTGAGAGCAAGGATGTGGACACTATTCCTGTTGATGAACTTGTAGGATCCCTTCAATCTTATGAGTCTAACCTACCCAAGACGAACAAGTTCAAATCTATGACCTTGAAATCTGTAGATAATGTTGATGAAGGTGTGTTTGATGATGAAATAATATCTACAGGGATTGCTTACCTTGCCAAATATTTTCAAAATTTTTGAAAAACAATAATAATTTTTTAGAAAAACCCAAAGATAAGGTTGTTCAGTCTTTTAACAATTCTTTAGGTCAACAATATTTTGGTTGTCAAAGGTGTTGTAAAGATTTTATAAATGATAATTGAACAAAAACTTTAATAAAAATAATAAGGAAAAGAAAAACGCAACCATACCTGCTGGATTAGGTTTGTTCTTTGACGACTAGGATAGAGGTTATAAGGTCGTAGGTTCCATGGAGAGAGAGAGAGAGAGAGAGAGAGAGAGAGAGAGAGAGAGAGAGAGAGAGAGAGAGAGAGAGAGAGAGAGAGAGAGAGAGAGAGAGAGAGAGAGAGAGAGAGAGAGAGAGAGAGAGAGAGAGAGAGAGAGAGAGAGAGAGAGAGAGAGAGAGAGAGAGAGAGAGCCTCACGATCGTCATAGGTTCCATGATCAACTTGTGGCTTACAATTGGTGCCAAGATAGTAGTTGGTAATGGAAGGACAATTAAATACATACAATGATAATTTTCAGGGACAATTAAATTTAAAATAGTTATATATTTGAATTTAATTAAAGAATCTAATGTATTGTACCTAAATTTTAATGCTAATTATTGTTGCACATAGCTTATGAAAATATTATTTCAATTATAATTGTGAAATGGTGAAATCATGTTTTTTTTTTTTTTTAAATGACAAATTTTAGTTACAAAATTGGTTGTAGTATAAAGTTACAACCTTACTCAATAAAATAAATATTACTGCATATTTTGAAAATCTAACCATTGAGTTGTATGTTCTTTACATTTTTAATACACATATCAACTTTTGTGTCAATTAGATGTTATTTACTATATGATTTATAAGTTTATGTTTTCTGCACAATATTAAACTATAAAAACTTACAATTTAAATAATTTATTAATGACATGGCTATTGATCTTTAATTTTCTAGAAATTTTGCAAATATGAGGGATATAAAAAGAAGAAGTAATTTAACGGTGAATTTGTCAAAATTCATATCTAATAAAAAGATATTAAGTAAGGTTATAACATAAGACTACAACCAATTTTGTAGCTAAATTTTGTAATTTTTTAAAACACAATTTTACAACTTTAACTAAAATCCTGTTTTCAAGCCTATGTGATAATCATTAGTAAAGTTTTAAACTATGATATAAGCTATGTGTAGTGCGGATCTTATTAACTCCACGGTCTTTTAATTTGGGCATTTTTTTGTAGGTTCCAGTTAACTCAACTGGTAAAATCTTTGATGGTTGAATAAGAGAGATCTGAGGTTCAATTTCAGCCTATACTAAAGAGCTATAATCAAGAGTAGATGCTATGAGTTGAAACTTTTTCTCCAAAAAAAAAACTTTTGGGCTTGTTTTTAAGGAAACATTACATGGGCTCTTAAAGGATGGGCTAAGGTCCACCTTGAGTAGTGTTTTCTTAAAAGGATGGGCTTAATTAATAGCTTCTTTAGTGGGTGAGAAAATCTAAAATTCTCTTAACAAATAAGCCGGATTGGGTTCTAATCATTTCCAAAAACCAAAATCAGAATTCTTTGAAGAAGTCCCTAAAATCAATCAAAATCTAATCTTTTCTAACTTTAAATCCCGAAAATCCCTCCCCAAATCAATAGAAAAAATCTCCGTGAAATATTTTCTTTCCAAAATCAGTAAGAACACACATTTCAGTTATGTACAAATACAATCATACATGTTACAACAGAAACACATGAATAATAATCAATTGAAGAAATTTTAAAGGCCATTATTTTATATATATATATATATATATATATATATTAATAATCTAATAGTCACAATAGAGGGAGGGAAATTTTAAATTTCAATTCTGAATGTTTTCGTTTGAAATATCATGAGGTGTCAACCAATTAAGCTACAAGGCTATTGACTAAAAGCCCATTATTAAGGTATTAAACTCTAAATGTTTCCGTTTAAAATATCATGAGGTATCAACTAATTAAGCTTCAAGGCTATTGGTTGAAGGCCCATTATTAGGGTTACGAATGAGAACAAATTTCAACATAGACGACACCAAAGTTTGGAAATTCTTTTAGCTAATGTATATGGTTTTATCCTTTGAAATACTGTGTACACACCACTGGACGGTTTTCTTTCTTCCTTTCATTGAGAAAAATGGCATATAAATTTGTTGAGGGATTTTGAACGTCTCAATCTAATGCTCTAGAGAAGCCAGCAGACAAGCTTCACATCAAATTTTAACGCCCTGCTTATATTTCACACTTCATTAGCAATTGAAAAATTATTCCTTGGGATGTCTGCATACTAACATAAACATACATTTATCAGCTTAAAAATCAATTTGAAAGTAAAACAGGTACAAATATTAATAAATACTAAACATCTTTTAATTTATTGATTTATTTTAAAATTACATGACAATAAGCTCACAAAACATATTTAGACAATTGGAAGCCAGTCAAAACTGGTTTCAACAATGACCAAACTGAAATTACAAACAATACAGCTTGTCGAACCATCCTAGATATCATAAAAAATTACAAGAACTGATAGAAATGAAGAATCTGAATGATGAATAAAAATGGTAAGATGATAGTAAAGCAAATTCTGTAACCCAGAAAATAAGAATGCATAAATTGGTGCTCATGACATGCTTATTTTGACACTCCACCAGCACTAGTTTTCTTGTTGGGCTCAAAGACATATTTGATCAGTGAATCCTTGATTGGCAGAAGTTCAGGGAATTCTTTCTTCAACTTGGATGCATCCAACTCATTGTTGCTGCGAGGGGCAACAATAACCTTGGCCTGTTCTTCCAGTGTGAAATTAACCCACTTAAAATTGGAGTCAATGTAGTTCTTGTACATCTCCAAAATCTCATTGTGACTCACAACACCAGGATTTGTGAAGTTCCAAATGCCCCTGCAATTCCTTTTGGCCATCTCAACTGAAATGGGCAGCAGCTCATCCAAGATAGTCATGCTGTTGGGAATGTCAACCACTTTGTTATAGCGTGTAATCTTTGTGATGAAGTTACGTGGGTTGCTGAGATCAGATGATATTGGCATACGGACTCTAAGGGTGCAAACATTGTCATAGTCTCTCAAAAGCTCCTCAACCTGGCAGAACATTTGGAAAAGAGATTTCAGTTGGCAACTATAATAAGAAAATTTTCAAGATGAAAACAGAATTGAAAATGGACAGTGTAAGAAGTTACCATGGCTTTGGTTTTCGAATAGAACGAACCGGTGAAATTAGGTTTGTCTTCTTCCTTAAACCCAATTCCAGACCCCAACGGATGTGCTGCATCAAATTCAAAAATACAGCCAGTAGCATAATTCATCATTAGAAGGTTATGCTCTCTGCAGACATCTGCCAAGGTTAAAGTACCAACAACATTGGTCCGGATTGTCTCTGGCTTATGAGTTTCACACCAATCCACATTAGGTCTGCCAGTCACTCCAGCAGCATTAAAAACATGAGTTGGCTTAACAGTTTGAATATCTGCCAAGATCTGTGACCTCTCCTGCAAGCGCCCCCTTCCATACTCAAAGGGTATACCTTGCTTCTCACAAATCTTCCCAAGAAGGCCCCCAATCCACCCAGTTCTACCATAAATTAAGAACTTCAGAGCTGGCTTCTGAATAGAGGGGTTGTTCTTTGGAGTTGGAACTATCATATGGCTCTGATTAGAATTATTTACCACAAAAGTGGAATCAGAATTGCTGATATCAGGCCCATCAAACTTTCTTTCAATTCCAGGCACCATTAGCATTCTTGGATGAGGGAGCAGTGCTCCAGAGACATCACCCCACCAGTCAGGATTGTTGACATACCATTCCATGGTCTTCTTTAGACCCTCTTCCCATGAAGTACGTTCGAACCATCCCAAGCTCTTCAGCTTTTGGTCATCCAAGAAGTATCTTTGATCATTAAAAGGCCTATTCTCTACTAACTTAATATAGGTATCTGGGTTCAAAGAGAAAAGTTGGCAAATTTCCTTGGCCACATCAATCACTCTCCTTTCTTTCAATGTCCCAATGTTGTAGACATGGCCCACTTCACCCCTGTGGAGAATGACTTCGAATGCCTCCGCCACATCTTCACAGTAGAGATAACTCCTAACATTAGATCCATCCCCATGAATTGGTAGAGGCTGTCCCTTCATGGCCAAGAGGATAAATTTTGGAATCATTTTTTCAGGGAACTGGTTGGGCCCATAAACATTGTTACCTCTGGTAGTAATCACAGGCAAGCCATATGATCGCCCATATGCCATAACAAGCATTTCTGCCCCAGCTTTAGTAGCAGAATATGGGTTTGTTGGGAGGAGCTGAGAAGCCTCGTGATTCCCCACAACAGCATCCTCATCTGTCTCACCATAAACCTCATCGGTGCTCACATGGATAAACCTCTTGATTTGGCCAGTAACTTTGCAGGCCTCTAGAAGGACATGGGTGCCATATATGTTGTTCTTAGTAAATTCAAAGCTGTTGCCAAAGGAGTTGTCAACATGAGTCTGGGCTGCAAAGTGCATAATGGTATCAATGGACTCGGAAAGCAAGATGAAGTTGACAAGGTCAGCACTGCCAATATCTCCCTTGACGAACTTGAAGTTAGGGGACGATTTTGAGGGAAGCAGGTTTTTCAAATTTGAACAGTAATCAAGCTTGTCCAGGACAACAATATTATAATTAGGGTGGTTCCTAATGAGCCGATTGCAGACATGGGATGCAATGAAGCCAGCGGCTCCTGTGATGAGGATGTTCTTTGGTTCATATGTAGTGGCCATCTCCAACTAACTTCTACATTACACAGCATACAAAAAATCGACTCAAAATCTCAAACAAGTGGCATACAATAGCTAAAGTATACCTAGAAACATGGGAGAAACAGATAAATATTCAACAAGTAGAATAGAAAATCACAACAATAACAAAAACAAAAGAAAAGGAATTTAAGACCAAGTGAGATTTAGGAGAATATTTTTTCGGGTCTGCATCTCAGTAAAACATAATAATAAAGAAAAAAAAATTTGAATTGAGGTGTGAAGACATAATAATTCCCAAAAGTGAAAAAGGCAGACTGCCACCAATAGAAATTCATCTCAATTTGCTGTACTGGTGAATAGACAATATTTCCTGGAAGATATTTACCCCAAAAAAATATATTTTCTTTCTTATTCCCCAAAACAAAAAAGCTCTATTAATCTAAATTTACATTTGACCTTAAGAATTAGACAAAGTATATCATGTCCCACCAATTTTTTATTCCACCTCTTATTCACGTTTCTCTTGAAAAACACACTTCGGAAACATAAGGCCTTTTCCCCTGAACTATTTTCTATTGAAACAAACAGAAGAGTACAAACTTCCCAGTTCCCAACATGTTAAGCAAAGCAAAATTCCATAGCAACACAAAAAATCTCTTTCTGTTTCTCTCCCTGCATTTGTAGAAGCCTAGAAGGTGAATCCAATATATCATACTAAAAAAAGCAAAAACCCACAAACCCAAAATCAAGATAAACAAAAACCCAGATCATATTCCTCACATTATTTTCCAGAAAATTAAACAGAACCCAGAAACACAATGCATACAAACAACCAGATCTGCAAAACAGTGCCACAACTGAACAATATCCCAAACTCAAAACAGAGAAAACAAAGAAAGAAAAATCATAGGAACACTTAAACTAACATGCCTAAATAACAACAATATACATAACACTAGAGATCATAGCAAAACGAAACCAATGAAAAAAAACACAATTATAACTTACATAATTAAGCAACTTGAAAACATAAAAACAGAACTAATCCATAATTGAGAGCCATTAATTGACATTACTGTACAGTGTTTAAAAAAAAACCAGAGAGAGATACTTACAGGTAGTCCTGAGATTGAACCAAAGCCCAGAATATAAAAAAAATATTAAAGAAAATTATAGAATTTTTTTTAATATATTTAAAAAAAAAAAAATCTGAATTTTGACAATGAGAACACGGAGACAGAAGATTGTGTATAGGATGAGGAGGGAAAGTCCTACGATCCAGGTATTTATAAATATGCCTAACTGGAAAGTATTTTGTTTTTTTGTTTGTTGTGTTTTTAAATACGTAGTACTATTAGAAGTTATTGTGTGGGATACAGTTGGTAGTTGGAGAATAATTGACCAATAAAATGTGGCCACGTATTGAGTTTGAGTGAACACGACAAACGATAACGTGGGGTATGACTTATGAGGTTTCAATTAGGGGTTGTTATCAGATTTCAACGAGAAGATGAATGACATGTACCGAAAGCGCACGCTCGCCGACACAGATGGAATAATTGCTTCGTACTTTGATAGTTCCTGTAGTTAAAGCCTCCTACAGATTTGTAGGGATTCACCGATTGATTCAGAATAAATTAGAGAGAAAACCTATAAATAAATAAAAAGATTCTTTTTTTAATCTCCTATTTTAGATTTAGTTTTTTTTTTTTTTTTTTTTGAAGAGAGATTTAGTTTTTTTTTGGTCAACTTATATTTTAAATAAAAATGTGTAATTATACTCTCATCCTTTAAGGTCAAAGAGAAAGACATTTTACCAAAATTTGAAAGAAAAAAAAAAAAAAAAAAAAAAACCCCTTTCTTAGGTTTATATTAGTAATCCAATATTCTAAATATTTATAAGATTTTTTTTTACTAAAGTTTTAACAATATTTAGTAAAAAAAAACTAATAAATTTAGAATTAAAATACCAAATTTATCAAATACCAAAAACTTGCAATGACTAATTTCTCCGCAACCCATTGAAAAAATAAAAGAAGCAAAAGTTGTACTAATATTTTTTAATTAAAAAGTTAAAACACTTGATTTTAATTCTGAGAGGGAGGTTAATTTTAGAAATTTTCCCTTAATCAAAAAGTAAGTTAGCACACAACATTTTTAATATCAATTTAACATACTTTGGTCAAGTTGATGTAAAAGGGGAATTTTTTTTTTTTTTTTTTCCTTCAAGTTTGGGGTGGAATGTCATTCCCTTAAACTTCAAGGGAGAGGAGTGTAAACACCTCTAAATAAAATAAATTGTTAAAAAAAAGAGTCTCTATTGTTCTATCAATTTATACTAGTTAGAACCTCATGCATATACACGAGTACGATTTTTTTAGAAAAAAAGTACATGCATGCCATATATATATATATAAGTTTCAACCTAGTAAACAACAATTTTTCATAGAATTATGTGAAAAGTAGATAAATTTGAATTATTTTTAGATAGACAAACATATGGCGTTGAACATAATCTTTCAAACCCTAACTTCTTCTAATTTTAGATATATAATTAGGTATATGATTGGATTTTTTTTTTATGGGTCATTTATATTAGATTCCTTGTAATTTACATTGAATTAACTCACTAGATAAAAAAATTAAAAGGATTTAGAAGGGACACATGATACAAAATTAAACTCTAACTGAAATCCAATTTGGATTCTATTTCGATTTTCTCTCACCTTTGGTTACACACACACACACACACAGATATATATATATATATATATATATATGAGTCATTGAAAAAAAATTAAATTACATATTATGGTGGGCTTATGTATGATATGGTAGGCTAATTTGAGAATGATGTGAAATTGTTTTGTTAATACCTTTATTGCAATAAAACTAAGCACATCTTTTTTATTTTTCTTTTTTAATTGATAGGATAGGTTTTGAACTTATTATGAAGTCTACCCCATAATGATAAGACATGGATTTTATGTGTAAGCGGGACTTGAAACCAGATCTTACTCAATCACAAAACTTTACTAGTTGAGTGAAGTGGAACAGAAAAAAATAAGCTCATTCTAATACATAAATTACTCAGTTTGTTTAAATGGAAAACATTATTTTAAGACATTTTTTGCATTTTCCTTTGTTTGTTAGTATCGGGGAAAAAAAGGGGGTCAATGAAAAATTATCTTTTAACTTTTTTTATTGAGTAATGCTACAGTTACAAACTATTATACAATATTGTTACAAAATGTTGATATGACAAACCTCTTATTGTTTTCATCTAGGCACCATTAATATCATTTTTTTTATTATTTACTAATAATCACTCACCATATTAGCAGTTTGTAAATTTTTTTGTAAAAAAGTTTGTATCTCCAACATTATTCTTTCTTATGAGTAATGCTACAATTATAAACTATTTTATAACATTTTTACAAAATGTTGATGTGGCTAACTTCTTATTGGTTTTCATCTAGGCCCACCATTAATTTCACTTTTTCATAAACCAATAATCACTCACTATATCAGCAATTTGTAAAAAATTTTGTAAAAAAATTTATATCTCTAACATTATTCTTTCTTATGAGTAATGTTACAATTACAAATTATTTTATAACATTTTTATAAAATGTTGATGTGGCTATCCTTTTATTGGTTTTCATCTAGGCTAGGCCTACCATTAATAGCACTTTTTCATTTATCAATAATCACTCACCATATTAACAGTTTGTAAAATATTTTGTAAAAAAGTTTGTATCTTTAGTATTATTCTTTCTTATGAGTAATGCTATAGTCACAAACTATTTTACAATATTTTACAAAATGTTGATATGGCTAACCTCTTATTAGTTTTCATCTAAACTCGCCATTAATATCACTTTTTTATTTATTAATAATCACTCACCACATTAGCAGTTTGTAAATTTTTTTGTAAAATTTCTTATTTAGCTTGGCATGAGATAGAGTTATTTTCTGCTAAATTCTTTTGGAAATCAACTCTATCTCATGCAAAGTTTGATAAAAAAAATAACTCCATCCTACATAAACCTAAAAAAGGGAAGTCAAGAGATAATTTTCCAACTCATTTTAAGGTTGGTATAAAACATACAAAAATGAGATAATTTAAAAAAAAAATACTTTTTAGAAAATGATTCATTTTCAGAAAATATTAATGTCAAAACAAACAAAAAGGAAATAATACTAAGTTATTCTTTCCTTATTAATAGATTTTATGGTGATTGTCATTTGCAGAGACTTAATGAGATTTATTCCGGGAGAAAATATGGTGTGACATAAAATAATTATCCGATACAACTAGGCATACTTATAGGCATATATATAATGATCACCCATAAGGCCTTACGCTTATAAGATATTCATCCACTCCTTTCCCCTCCTTAGTTAAAAAAAAAAAGTATGATTAAGCCTTCAAAGATTCTACGTGTAAATGAGAGTGATGTTACTTACAATTTTTTTTTTTTTGTTTTGATAAGGTATGAGTGTCATATATAGACTCATAGCATATTATTTGGGGTGGAGATTGTATTTAGTGTATTAGTGTATTAGACATGTTGAGGTTTGAACATGTATCCAAAACAAGGCACATATCTAAATCCCAAAGTATTTAGTACATTACTACACTAGACACGAGCCATGTCCTATTAATTGAACCATGATCTTACTCTTTACTCTTATTATTATTATTTTTTATCGAAGACATTACTCTTTACTCTCGCTCATTAGAAAAGAAAATATCATTTAAAATAGAGCTTCAAGGCAGATAAATGCTCGTTGTAGAAAAATAAGTAAAATTTTTGTTGAAGTCGGCCAGCATCAAATTATTTGCCAAGAAAAGGTGTAATGCTATATAAATAAATAAATAAATATATTTTTTATATCATATTCTTATTTCAAGTTTCTCAAAAAAAAAAAAAAAAAAAATCTTATTTCAAGATTTGACCTGCCTCGTGAGATGTCAAGGTCTCAAGGACATATATATGAGAGTATAAAAAACGTGACCAATCAATTTTATGATCTATAGTTTTTTTTTTTTTAATGAATCTATAGTTGGTTTTATACATTATATGCAAATGTGTATATATATATAATGAACTTCTCACACGAGAGTGGACCTCATAAGCGTGAGAGTCACTCTTATATAAGAGAGGTGTTATATTTGCCCGTTACACCATATATTCCCTTCAGATGTAAAACATTATAAAAAATGTTATTACCACTTAATTATATTTTAAATTCCATATAAACATGAACTTTTTTATTTTTATTTTTTTAAACGAAGATAAATTATACAAACATAAACTTCTTTCTTTTTTGATAATTTGATAGTTGGGGATGAGGCGATTTGAACCTTAGATGTCTCTACTGAAACACAAGGAAATGCCAATTATTAGTTGATGTATAAAGTTCTTTACTATGAACATGAATTTGAGTGTGTTACATAAATTAATTAGTAATAATATATCTCTTTTTTGTGGTAATAAAGGAAACTCCATTAAGAAACTGACAACTCAAAATACACAATCTTAATCTTGCACTACCCCCCCTAATGCCATTGTCAAAACATCTGTACACTTGTTTGCTTCTCTGTAATAGTGTTTGATTGTAAACAAGTAAGGCAAATTCACCTAGACATTCTTTTGAACTTTTCATAAGGCACACCACAGCATTAGCACCGAGTTAGTAATGATATATTCACACGTATATGACTCAAATAAAAGAAAAAAAAAAAAAAAAAGTGAGGGCGGAGGGCAAGTAACTGTTTAGTCTGTTTTGTGGCCGGGATTGTCATTCTATCCCTATTTTTAAGAATGAAAAGTACTTTCATTTAATAATAATAATAATAAATGAATGAAAAGAAAAAGAAAAGTACTTTAGAGTTTAGAGCACTAAATTTCAAAATTCCCCACATGGAAATCATCTTATGACTTACGAGCACACTTAAGACTAATAAGATTTTTTTGGAAAGAATATGACTTATAAATTATAGATGCGATGATTAATATATAATTTATAAACTTTTAACTTCTCTTTTTGCAATAATGAGTAATAACGATATTTTCTAAAGGTTCGATTGATGATTGATAATAATAATAATAATAATAATGATTATGCATATCAAAGATAACAATTTAGACCGAATGTTTTTCATTTTTTAATAGCCAGACTTCAAAGTCATACTCATGAGAAGATCGATGGAAACATCACAATAAAGATTTTAATACTTTTATTGAATAAATTTTAAATGATTTTTTTTCCCTCAAATTTGACACCTTTCTATTTAAGGGGGTCATAGATTTCATAGTAAGCTTTTATATTTGAGTAGTGTTATAGTTACAAACTATTTTACAACATCTTTACAAATTGTTTTTTTTTTTTGAAAAAGAAGCTTGCTATTATTATCTTTACAAATTGTTAATGTAACAAACTTCTTATTAGTTTTCATCTTGACCCACCATTAACATCATTTTTATATTTACTAATAATGACTCATCATGTTAGTAGTTTATAAATTTTTTTTGTAAAAAAGTTTGTATCTCAATTGTTACTCTTTTTATTTTCACAATCCACGTGAACTAACTAACTTCAATCTTTTCATAATCCTCGTGAACTAACTAACTTCAATCTTTTCAAAGAAAATGCGCATACACTACAGTCAAAAGGAACGGAACCAAAATTTTTATAAATCAAAATAAATTAAAAGACAATAAAACATGGATTGAGTTAAAGTTTCCTTTGATTTAATTTTTAACAATATCATATATATCTTTAAATGAATTTTTATTAGATGAATGTATTTTTTTGATAGATCCATAACTAGATTATATCATCTTGTTATGCTCTTTAGAGATACAAAACATGAACTTATAGATTGAGTTACATATAGAAACGCATTTTAACTCAAAAGGCTTAAACCTAATGGGTATGCGCTTAATTATGTTATATTAACTACTCATTCTTCATTTGCTATTTATCCTCCAAAAAAAAAAAAAAAAAAAACCTACTTGTTCTTCTCATCATGATTCAATGTGAGACTTAACTTACACGTGTATACCCATCATGTTTATAATATTTAAGTAGATATATATATTTTTTAAATTTAATCTTTTTTTTTTCTTCCAAATAACATAGTTATTAATTTCAGGCCATCTTAATGTTTTGTAAATATAGAGGGTATAAGAAAACAATATAATCCAAAAAATGGATTTATAAAAAAAACACACCCAATAAAAGGTTCCTTTTTGTGAAGACAAAAAAAAATATATATATATTAAGTGATGTAACATTCACAAAAATTACATACTCATTCTTCTTTTCTCACCCAAACACATATACTTCTCTCTTTCTCTCCTACATATTTTCTAATAAGACTCACTAGAAAGTTCGCTAGGAGACCCCATATAACCTCAATTGCTCCAAAATTTTAAGGCAAAATTCTAAAATTTTAGTGTTTTATTTATTTTTTTATAATGTTGAAACATATGAATTTGGTTCAAGCTACACACGGTGAGACGCCATAGTGATCATTTAAATTGAATTTTAAGAAAAGATTTTCTTAATTTGATCGACTAAAGTTTCAAACTTTTGTTAAAAAAAGAAAAACCCAACTTCTAACCACATTCCAGATCATTTTTATATAGCACATATTTAGAGATATATAAGGGTTGAATGTAAATGAAGCCTTTAGAATCAGCTAGTATTGTTGAAGAAACATCAGATAACAGTGAAGTAACAATGTTCTATTGGAATCTTGGGTTTTAGATTTAGCATGCTTATATCATCTGACTCCAAAGAAAGATTGGTTTGACATGTATAAGCCTTACAATGGTGATATAGTCCAAATGGGTAATGATGCTACATGCCCGATTATTGGGATTGGTATTGTGAAGATCAAGATGTTTGATGGAGTTATGAGAGTTCTTGGTAATGTCAGACATGTTCCAGATCTTAGAAAGAATCTAATTTCTTTAGGAGTATTGGATGATTGGGCTATTCATACTCATCAAAGGGTGGAATCATGAAGATTACCAAAGGTGCTTTAATGGTGATGAAGGGACAGAAAGTAAGCATGCTTTAGAGATTGACTAGGAACACAATTGTAGGAAGAGTTGCAGTCACCACTTCGGTAGAGTCCAGCACTGATGACACAAAATTATAGCATATGCGACTTGGCCATATTAGTGAACGTGGTATGTTTGAGCGGCACAAGAGAAATTTATTGAAGGGGGTGAAGACATGCAAGCTTGATTTCTGCAAGTATTGTGTGTATGGGAAGCAGCATAGAGTTAGTTTCAAGAAAGGCTCTCATACAAGTAAAAGTGTTCTTGACTATATTCATTCAGATGTTTGGGGTTTAGTATCAGTTTCTTCTCATAACGGTACTTAGTATTTCGTCAGTTTCATTAATGATTACTCTAGAAAGGTATGAGTTTATTTTATGAAGCACAAGTCTGATGTGTTTGGCATATTTAAAAAGTGGAAAGCACAAGTTGAAAATCAGACTGGCAGGAAAATAAAATACCTTAGAACAGATAATAGACTAGAGTATAGAGATAAAAAATTCATAAGATTTTGTGAACAAAACCTTAGTAGAAAGAGCCAGATGCATGAGATTGAGTGCAGGGTTGCCTAAGGTGTTCTAGGCAAAGACACTTAACATAGCAAGCTTCATTATTAATAGATCTCCATCATCAGCCATTGATTTCAAGATTCCAAAAGAGGTTTGGTTAGGTGGACTAGTTGATTATTCGAGTTTAAAAATCTTTGGTTGTCCAGCTTATGTGCATGTGCAGAGTGGAGAACGTTCTAAATTGGATTCAAAGTTAAGAAAATGCATATTTCTTGGTTTTGAAGAAGGTGTTAAAGGCTACAGGCTTTGGGATCCAATCTTAAAGAAAATGGTGACCAGCAAAGATGACATATTTGATGAAGCCTTTATGTTGAAACAGGATGAAGTAAAGACATGTGATGATAGTTCAAAAGAGAAATTAACTGTTGAAGTGGAGTTTGATGAGAATAGTTCACCCAGTAATAAGGGCTAGTTTTGAATCTCATCAATAGTGAAACTGCAACTTTTATGACCTTAGATATGGCTAATTAAAATTAATAATGAGCTTTTATTTTTTAATTAAACAACTATCACTTTGCAATTTAAATGCTTTTTCTTTTTTTACCAAAAACAAATTCTTTTGATAGATACAATAAAATTTTAAATTTATAGTGTCCATTCTATGATAATTGCTTCTTATCATCATGTCAAGATATTAGTTTTTAGTGTAAACGAGGTTTGAACCCCATATCTCTTATGAATCTTGTTAATGGGTGCCCTCAGGGTATTTGTTAATGATCCATTATAAGAAAGTTTTAATATCTCTTTCAAAAGAAATATAAAAAAATAACTATAAAAAAAAAGTTAATTGTTTTTTTCTTTTTCCGTAAAAAGTTTCTAAAAATATTTTCTTAAACTAATGCCCCTTAAGACATCCAATAATTTTTCCCATTTCTTATTCGACTGCAATAAATTTTATTAGTTGAATTAAATAGAACCCACAATCAAATGCAACTTAAATGTTGTTGATGTGGTAAAACTTAATCAATTTATTTCAAAATAAATATATAAGATTTTTAAAAACTCGATAAAGTTACCTAAAATCTTAATCCATTAGTGACAAACCGAATGTGACAACACGACACTTTTCAGTGTGAATGTTATGGCTAATTAAATAACACATATCTTGGTCAGGGTTTTAACTTTTAAGGGACCACGTTTATTCACATCCAATTTAAACTCTCTGTCTCTATGACACATATTTATTTGGTTGCAATCATATTTATTTTGATAGTGAGATAGCAGGTTGTATCGAAAACCTTTTTATTTGTTCTGTAAAGCAACATTTTCTACCACTAAAATGTAATTTTTTTTAAAGACTGGGGGTTTGGTTTTTGGTTTTTTGTTTTATTTTATATTTTATTCCCTACCATTATCAACTTTGGATGAATATTAAATGACAATTACGAAGTTTTTATACAATTCACCCTTTTTTTAGATAGTTTTAATTTATGACGTTCGCTCCTGATGATAACTCTTTATTATTAGAACAAGACATTAATCAATTTTTGATATAGGCGAGGATTGAATCTCAGATCTCTTATTCAACTATTAGAGACTTTACCAATTCACTTAAGAGGCAACAAATTTGTTCAACAAGAGAAGATAAATGAAAAGACAATAAATTTTTTTATTGCATGCTTAAAAAATTAAAATCACCAACGTGTGTCCATGAAATATTACTATCTTTTTATGTCCAAGTGGATGGAGAGGAACATGCATACTCTTTTGATAGGGCTTTTATTTCTGATAGGGAGAGGAACATGCATGCTCATCCTTATAATAATTTATATAAGTTTTTGATTTATAGGTAAAGATAATTTAATAAGGAACAAGATGAAAAAAGTGATCTTGGATTATATTAGTGCAAGCAGAAATAGAAAATTTAGAGCTATCATTTGGTAGTTTGCACTTTGCAACCCTAATATATGGGCCCAAGAAATCAAAGTAGTCTATATCGTATCGATTAGTCGTACCGGTCAATACTCATTTGAAATGCATGTATTGGATTAAATGCATTAGATATATATCAAAATGTAAATTTTTTACATTATTGCTAATTAATAGGAAAAAGGAACAATGATAAGTATAAGGTGCCTCCCCTTTGAGGACAAGAATTCACCATTTTTACAGAAATTCACAAGAATTCTCCAATTTGCTATGTGAAGAATTCGAATTCTTGGCTTAAATGTATTGTGGAGACAAATTTGTTATAACCCTTTAGCAACTTTGTGTGAAGACAAATATTGTCTTAGATAGAAATTTTATCATGCCTCTAAGCCATCAAATTTGCTTGTTTCATCTGTTTCTTTTATTGTTATTCTCATTATTTTTCCAACACCCATTGCTTGAGCCCAGTAAGAGTAGTTATTGCCATCGAGGATGACTTAAATGGGGTGAGAGAACTCATGGATAACGAAATCTCAGATTCTCAAATGCAAAACCAAACATGAAAAATGAAATCAATATGTGAAAATTAGTTAGAAAGTACCTAAACTAAAGAAGTCAACCTTGGAAGAAAGTGGATAGAAGTAAATGACTAAATAATTAAATTTACCATTTTCTAACAGTTTAAGTTTTTGAGACAATCCGTAATTTAACATGGTATTAGATCAAGAGATCCTAAGTTTGATCATTATCTTCTTCATTCTACCTCCCATTTAAAATCTCATGTATTTAAGTAAAAAAAAAATTCTCATGTACAGGGTCCTCACTTATTAAAAGGGAGTTTGAATTCACATGTAAGGAGTGTTAGAAGTATACAATTAAATAATTAAATTTACCATTTCTTAATAACTTAAAATTTTTAAGACAATCAGTAATTTAACAAATTAAAGTAAATGGTCAAAGTCAATGCTAGAGGTACAAAAAGAAGTACATAACTCTGGAGAAGATCATAGATATACATAACCTTGGATCAGAACGAAGTTATACTTTTTTATGAGTTGTAGAAACCTTCTAGGATATATCGTTAAATATTTTAGTTTTACTGAACCCGTTACACAGGTGAGCACACTTCTTTTCGTACCAGATTCAAATTTGGAATTCAAATACTCGATTTAATTGGACTAACTTCTTCTCCAAAAAAAAAAAAAAAAAAGGAACTTACTTATCAAATTCTTATGTTACTTGGTTGTACACAGTACACTTGTAAGTTGTAACTACGTAGTCACATGATAATATCACATATAGATGTATTTCTATTTCCTAGATGATGGTCAAATACGTACTGGGTCAATATGCTCACTACCCTACAATGAACAAAAACAGATAATCTGATAAGAGAGATGAATTTTGGAGCAAATGTTGTTTTTAGTGTGGGGTTGGTTATTAGAATTTAGAAAGAGATAAGACTGGGCAACCTAGCTAGGATTCATAATTATTGTATATACCTGGTCACCGAATTATTGTATATACCTGGTCACCGGGCGGTGTTACCTTTTGTCACTGTTTATTATAAACTCTTACCTTTTCAGTCAAAAAAAGGTTACACTTACACCTGGTCACAGGGCGGCGTTACCTTTTTTCATTGTTTACTATAAACTCTACCTTTTCAGTCAAAAAAAAAAGGTTATACCTGGTCACCGAGGCGGCATTACCCCTGACCTGGCCAAATTTATATATATATATATATATATATATATACACACATATAATTTTTAATAATTTTTTTTGAGCCCCTAAAATAGAATTTTGAACTCCTTGACATTAAATTTTGTTTAAACCTAACTAATATAAATTTGAATATGATCATTTTAATGCTACTTATACAATAATTTAACAATAAAGGTTAAGCGGCAAGTTGTAACTGGTTTTTATCAGAACTCACAACTAATATTACTTTTTTCTTACCTTTAACAATTTGTCACTTAGGTCTTGTTGTGAAAGTGTTACGTCAATAACATTAGTCTTAAAATATTTAATTTTATGAGAAAGAAAAAAAAATTCAAATTTTTGCTCATTCGTTAAAAAAAAAAAAAAAAATTTCTTTTTTTTCAGGACTTTGGCTTACTTTTCCATTGACAGTAGAATAAAGTTTTTTTTTCTCTGCACTTTTCTTCTTCATCAACAAAAAAGTACACCACTGTTACAACCAACAAATCTGTATTCTTTCCTCATTCTCTCTATCTTTCTTTTTCCCTTCCATGTTTTCTTAGTTTTTCTCTTTATTTGATCAAGTAGTTTGATAAATGCTCTATAGATTTCCAAATCCAAGAAGTCTTTTAGTGCTTACTCCAATTCCAAGAGACTAACCACGTGTATGGTTAGGAAGTCATACACTTTAAAAGTAAAAAACTTAATTATATCAGTTATTATTATTTTTTCTTAATTTCACATTTACCATTAGTCCAACTCCAAGAGACTCCCAATCACCAAAAAAAAAACTCCAAGAGATTGACCACATGTATGATTAGTTATTTAATTATATTTGTTTATGCATTCAATGGTTGTTGTCTTACCGATATTTATACTAAATTATATTTAGAATACTATTTTAGATCATTGTATAATGTATATAATATGGAAGTTGTACATATAAAAAAAATTAATTATTTTAGTTTTTTACTTGTCCCCCATGACAAATTCCTATCTCCACCATTGTTGACCCCCTTAAAAAAAATCCTGGAGTCACCAGTCACGCCTGTATTGATATAATTTTGGGCACATCATCCCTCTTATTTGAAATCATAGAAAAAGATTTTGTTATTATCTGTTAAGAATTGAGTTTGAAACACAAAGAAAACAAAAATGAGACAGTAAAATTTTTGGGAATTCTAGAAAAAGGATTCTCATTTCTTAGATACTAATACTAAAATCAAAGGGAGAAAAAAATAGAAGAATAAAAACTAATAATAATAAACATGTTTTTTAATAAAATAATAATACTATTAGTAGAGCAAAAGTTGATTTTCGTTAGATAGGCATTACAAAAGAATGAGAATAATTGACAAATAAAGATGATGCATTAGAATGCAGATAAAGAAAAAGGTGGTGTATATTAGGAGTAAAATAGTGACACTTAAAGTATTGAAAAAAAAAAAAAAGGAAAAAAGAAGAAGTTTATTAAGATGGAATTTCTTAAAATAAAACAGTTGAGATCAATAAAACGTAAAAATAAAAACAAGTTAAAAGAGAGAGAGAGAGAGAGAGAAAGTAATAAGAAGGAGAAGCGTGAATTGCAATAGGATAAAAAAAGAAAAAAAAAAAGAAAAAGAAAGTAAAAAGGAGAAGCGTGTATTGCACTAGGATAAAATAAGGGAAAAAGAAAGAAAGGAAGAAAAAAGTTAATATTAGCAATTAATCTCTATTTAAAGAAGTTGATAAGAATAATTAAGTTGTAATTTAATCTAAAAAATTAATAAAATTTAGTGCAGCTACTTCACATGTTTTGTTTTTCTTTCGTACCAAAGCCTCTTTGAACTATAAAAAGTTGGCCAATTGAAAATTTGAAAGTCAGGAAGGATTGGACACTGCACATTAATTCCAAAAGGCTTCTAAGCCCAACAACGGTCAAGCCCAAGCCAAACTCTGGGCAAAGCCCAAGACCAAGGTGAGGGCACCATGTTTGCATTGTTTTCAAGACTTAACATCACTAGTACTCTCCCCACTTAGGGCACAAAAGTCAAAGAGTCGAAAATTGAGGTTGAAAAAGATTTAAAGGCAACAGAATCTATAAGGGAATCAAGTAACCAAAATTTGCCAATATGTTTAAATGATTGATTTTTATTAGTTTTATTTATTTATTTATTTTTGTAAAAGTAACAATTCCTAAAATAGAATGATACTTTAAAAAGTCCCACATTCTTTTTTTGGGATGAAAATAAAGGTCCAATTGCACGTGATGATTCTTGTCAGAGAAAAAGATCATAAGACTTGTTCATACTTCGTAGATGAATAGAAATAGGGAAGAAGGCTAAATGCGAGAGATACCAATAGTGCAAACGTGAGAAAAATGGTACTTTGAATATATGGTATGTAGAGGTTCAATAGTAATACTTTTTATTTTTTTATTTTTTATAATTCAATAATTGGTCACTAATTGAAAAAGAGAATTCTATTAGTATCAATTGAATTTTAACCATATTTCATTGGGAAAATTACTTCATACTTGGAATGTCGTACTATTATATTGCATCCAGATTTGAAGAGCCGACATCCATTTAGAAGGAAAATTAAACTGGTAATTGAACTTTTATTACCAAACTTCTTAACATATTAAGATTCAAATATTTCATAGCCATGAGTGGACAGTACATTTAGATATACTGAAGCTGTCTCAAGAAGCTCCTAACAATAGTCAAACTAAACAAGCAATACCACCGAGTGGAATTATTCCCGCAAATAACAACAAAAAGAAACTGCTACAAGTGAAAGGTAATGAAATATGGCTATATGTAAACAAGAAGAAAGTAAACCAAAATCTGTTGGATCTGTCCATCGGCCGAGGTTCATGAAATGCTTATTTTGACACTGCACCGGCAACGCTTTTCTTGTTGGGTTCAAATATGTATTTAATCAGGGAATCCTTGATTGACAACAGCTCAGGGAATTCTTTCTTCAATTTAGATGCATCCATTTCATTGTTGCTTCGAGGTGCAACCAGAACTTTGGCCTGCTCTTCCAATGTAAAGTTAACCCACTTGAAATTAGGGTCAATATAGTTCTTGTACAGCTCCAGAACCTCATTATGACTCACAACACCAGGGTTTGTGAAGTTCCAAATGCCCCTGCGGTTCCTTTTGGCCAACTCAATCGACATGGGCAGCAGCTCATCCAACACAGTCATGCTGTTTGGAAT
This sequence comes from Quercus robur, assembly GCF_932294415.1. NCBI lineage: Eukaryota > Viridiplantae > Streptophyta > Magnoliopsida > Fagales > Fagaceae > Quercus > Quercus robur. The sequence continues at coordinate 46,768,423 of NC_065541.1, forward strand.
GTCAACTACTTTCTCATATTGTGTAATCTTTCGGACAAAGTTCCGGGGGTGGCTCAGATTGGAGGATATTGGCATTCGGGCTCTAAGGGTGCAAACATTGTCATATTCATTCAAAAGATCTTCAGCCTGGCAACAAAATGAAAAATAAAAACATTACTATATATCAAGAAATTCTCAAAATGGAATGGCTATCAAAATGGACAGTGAAAGAACTTACCACAGCTTTGGATTTGGAATAGAAAGAGCCAGTGTAATTAGGCTTCTCTTCCTCCTTAAACCCGATACCTGACCCCATTGGATGTTCTGCATCAAATTCAAAAATACAGCCACTTCCATAATTGATCATTAGGAGGCCATGTTCTCTGCAGACATCTGCCAAGTTTAATGTACCAACCACATTGGTCTGAATTGTCTCAACTTTATGACTTTCACACCAATCTGCATTAGGCCTGCCAGTCAATCCAGCAGCATTGAAAACATGAGTTGGTTTAACAGTCCGAATTTCTTGCATGAGTTGTGACCGTTCCTCCAAACGCCCCTTCCCATACACAAACGGTATCCCTTGCTTCTCACAAAGTTGCCCAAGAAGACCCCCAAGATAACCTGTTTTACCATAAATCAAAAACTTCAGACCTCGCTTCTGAGTAGAGGGGTTGTTCTTTGGACTTCGGGGACTTCGGACTACCATTCCGCTCGCAATAGAATTGTTTGCCACATAAGAGGAAGCAGAATTTCTGTTATGAGGTCCATCACACTTCCTTCCAATTCCAGGCACCATTAGCATTTTTGGATGAGGAAGCAATGCTCCAGAAACATCACCCCACCAGTCAGAATTGTTGACATACCATTCTGTGGTCTTTTTTAGGCCCTCTTCCCATGAAGTACGTTCAAACCATCCCAAAGTCTTCAACTTTTGAACATCCAAGAAGTATCTTTGGTCATTAAAAGGCCTATTCTCCACATACTTAATATAGGTTTCAGGGTTCAAAGAGAAAAGTTGGCAAATTTCCTTGGCCACATCAATCACTCTTCTTTCTTTCTGTGTGCCAATGTTGTAAACATGGCCAACTTCACCCCTATGGAGAATGGTTTCGAATGCTTCAGCAACATCTTCACAGTAGAGATAGCTCCTAACATTAGAACCATCCCCATGAATTGGTAGAGGCTGTCCCTTCATGGCCAAAAGAATGAATTTTGGAATCAACTTTTCAGGGAATTGGTTAGGCCCATAAACATTGTTACCTCTAGTAGTGATCACAGGCAATCCATATGATCTCCCATATGCCATGACAAGCATTTCAGCCCCAGCTTTAGTAGCAGAATAAGGGTTTGTTGGAAGGAGCTGAGAAGCCTCAATGTTTCCCATGACAGCATCCTCATCTGTCTCCCCATAAACCTCATCAGTGCTCACATGGATGAACCTCTTGATTTGACCAGTGACTTTGCAAGCCTCGAGAAGGACATGAGTGCCATAGATGTTGTTCTTTGTGAACTCGAAGCTGTTGCCAAAAGAGTTGTCAACGTGAGTTTGTGCTGCAAAGTGCATGATGGTGTCAATGGACTCAGAGAGGAGGACGTAGTTGACAAGGTCAGCAGTGGCAATGTCTCCCTTGATGAACTTGAAGTTTTGGGATGATATTGAAGGAAGAATGTTCTTCAAGTTTGAGCAGTAGTCAAGCTTGTCAACAACAACAATCTTGTAATCTGGGTAGTTTCGGATAAGCCGATTGCAGACATGGGAGGCAATGAAGCCAGCTGCTCCAGTAATGAGGATGTTCTTTGGTTCGTATGTGGTGGCCATATCTAACCTGGCTGCAGACAATTTGAAATACAAAACATTTACTCAAAATGAAACGTAAATACCTAGAAAATAAAACAAAATCCACGCTCGGAGAAACATGTATAGGAGAAACAAATAAATCATCAACTGCTGTGGTATAAATTTGATAAAAAAATAAAATAAAAAAAGTTGACTTCACTATCCTAAAAAAGGGTTTAGTATTCAAGTAGCAAAGAATCAAGAAGAAAGAGTTGAGGTGTGAAGACATGATGGTCAAAAAGACATCCGTATCAATGAATATTTAGTTCAATTTTCCGTTCAAGAGGCATAAAATTCTTCTCATAGTTATACCTACACACGTAGTGTTTGTGTGCACAAAAGATACTGTGTACACTCATGTGCACGTGTGTGCGCGCATGCATGGGTCGTAGATAATTTATTAATGTATTGGTCAACGGAAACTAGAAAAAGAAAAATTATATCAATAACAAGAAAAAGAAATTCCAAAATGGAAAAGTGTTAATTTTTAAGAGAGACTAAAATGATTTCAACCAATTATTCCTTAACGTAGGGGGGGAGGAAAAAAAAAAGAAAAAGTACAAGCCTCTGTTTGTTGTTTTCCCAAGAAACAAAAAAAAAAAAAACCTTTTTCTCTTGTGTGAATAAAGAAAAACTTATTTATTTATTTATTCGACCAAGAGAAAAACAAATGTAAAGTGAACCAAGTAATGTAATTTAAAGTTTAAACCCATACACCCGCAAACAAGCCTCGTTTTCAGAATTAAATAAATGAATACTTTTTCAATATATTTTGAACATATAAACTATTAAACTCACCTGCACCCTTTTCTTATAAGAAAAGGATGTGTTATTTGACTTAGAACTTGCTGACTCATTGATTAATAGTAAAGCGATTATGTTACAAATATAACTAAATTAAAGAATTAGTTTATAAATAAAATACCATTTAATTCAAACTACAAAAATATTACTCTTTACTTGAATAAACTTTATCAGAACTAAAAATCTAGGCTATCCTCACCCTACAAGTCTATTTCACTAACCCAAGCCTAAATATTTTTTGGGTTTGGGTGCCCAAGTATGGACACCCATAGATAGATAAGAGAATACAAATAAAGAGAGAGACTTACAAAGAGAACCGGAGTTGGAGTGAAAAACAAGAGAAGAGAAGAAAAAAGAGTTCTTTAATTTCAGACAAGGTGCAAAGAAAGAGAAGTAGAGATGTTTGCTTGAGAAATAAAGGTAGTAAGAATGGGGTATTTATATTGATAGTTCACTGAAGTGATGGGTTAGAAAATAAGTGGGCTTTGATTGCGAGTGAAGAATTTTGTGAGAGTAATGCTTATCGTCTACCCCCACTATGGGGGGGAAGACTAGACACGATGCATGCTGGTCTTCCCTACACTTTCATATCTTTCTCTGTTTTACAAGGAAATTAAGAAAAAGAGAGAGAGAGAGAAACCTAGGACCAATATAGTTAGTTTTAGTGAGTAATTCAAATTTAATTTCAAATAAGGCACTAACCAAAGTTGTACTTTCCTAATTAATCATTCATATACTGTATCATTTCTAATTTGTTACGTTTTATTAATTGATTCTCGAAGAAAAAAAAATAAAGAAGGGTGGGGGAGATATTTTTTCTTTTCTTTTTGTTCTTGAGAATTAAAAAGGGAGAGAATTGAACTTTGAGTTTTTGTGAGAGATTTCAATTGTAACTTACTCTGCAGTGTGTTTTTTTTTTTTTTTAGTTGATAATTTGATAGTTGAAAGAGGAAGATGTAAATCCTAAACCGTTTTAAACTAGATAATAAAAAGTAATCACTATGAAGCCGACCTCATAAAAAGCAATTACATGTATTACAAATCTTGCCATGTATAAATAATCTTTAGTTATTCACTTCCCAAAATAAACGGAGTAATTGTTTCCTTATTTGTGTACATATATATTTATTTTTGGGTTACTATTTGTCACGTGGTACATTAGCCAAGTGAGATTGGCTGAACCTTACTGGAAAATGCACTAATGAGAAGCTACAGATTCCAATTCCCAATATATTTCTCAATCTAAAAAAAAAAAAATTCCAATATATTTCATTATTTCTTAGCAGAACCTTTGTCCTTGTGTTCGCTGAAGAAATAATTGGGTGGTTAGGTTGAAAAAAATAATAATTGGGGATCATCAAAGATTTTGGAAAATACACTAATATAAGTGATAGTTTATTATGAATTTTATTATACAAATCTTATAAACCTTCCCCCCAAAAAAAAAAAAAATTATATATATACACACACCTGTGAGTCAACTTTTAAACATGAGAAAAAAAAAAAAAAATTTACCTCAAGCTTGTGTATTCTTTCCATCTCATACAAACCAAGTAATTATAAGGAAGAATTTCTTGGAGTTGATCTCAAGATGTTGGGTAATGGTTAAAAATTTTCTTATTATATGGTTGTGGGGCCTGATAATTCGTGGCCCAGACCCATTCTGCGCTTGGGCCCAAGGCCTAAGCCGAGGAGAGCTATTGCCGAGGACGCATAATGAAATCCCAAGAAAGGCACGAGGACATAGCCGAGGACGATCTTGTGCTCAGCACCTCTCAAAACGCCAGAAGGAAAGGACAAACTATGTACAGGGGTAGGGCAAAGGAGAAAGCTGCTAACATCGTAATACGGAATCCTGCATCTGACAAGCCCATGCTCCAAACCATGCCATTTAACTTTTTCAACAACCCCCAACCACTCTAGGTATGGGTTGACAGGACAGGTCTGTACCCCAGAAAGTAAGAACTTACACGTGGACACTAAAAGGGGAATGAACACTAGTATAAAAGGGAAAGAAAGCGAAGAAAAAAGGGAGGCCCCCCGGCTAGAGGCCCCCCGGCTAGAGGAGGAAAAAATCCTGCAAAGGAGAGGAAAAGGGAAGGGCACAGAGCTCCTCGGACGCTGTCTGAGGACTTAAACCCTGTAACTCACTCTAATGAGAGGCTTAGCTAGTCAAGCTAAGTCCACCCATAGAAGAGCTTCCACAGAAACCCCGACTAAACCGTTAACCTACGGCTAAGGTCCTATCTTTTAAGCCCACTCTCTACAAATCATATTGTTAGGGCCCTTTACTTACGAGCCCAACGTCATTCTTGGGCCGTTAAATAAATCGTGTCCCTACAATGGTTATTATGACATTATTCACATTAATTATCACATTACTTTATGAATAAAGCTGCATGCATAACAGTTACATAACAATTTCACAACAAAGCTTTTAGGTGACAAACAGTTAGTAGTAGATAAAAAAGTGATAGTAGTTGTGGATTTAGATGAGAACTAGTAACAATTTACCATTTAGGTTTTATTGTGAAATGATTAAGCTCATAGTCGTAGCACAACTCTTACGTTATAAGCTTTTATATTAAAATTGATAATATAACTTTAAAAGCTTTATATTAAAATTTAGCATTTTCCAAGCTTTATATAAGCACAGAGAGTGTAAGAAAAATAAAACTTTAAGCTTTTTAACTATTCAAATTGAATTAGAGTCCTCTCTATTTCAAACAAATACTTCACGGTTAAAATAATTTTATCCTTTCTTTTTATATTTAACAATATACATACATTATTTAAAATTTTAAATACCGTGCTATTATATATATACTTTTATTATTCATAAAATTTAATTTAAACAGTAAAATATATGAAATTGTGAGTTAACTATAATGATGAGTTGGAAACTTGGGTTGACGAAGAATTTGATAAATCTCCTTATAAACATTAAAAGGAAAAAAAAAGTACAAAAAAACTTACAAAATATTTATATTAAATTATCAGAGTTCTGTGGGTTCCAGTTACCTCAACTGGTAAAGTCTTTGATGGTTGAATAAGAGATCTGGGGTTCAATCTCCGCCTACACCAAAAACTGATTGGTGTCTTGGTCTGATGATAAAGAGCTATCATTAGGAGCGGACGCCATAGGTTGAAACTCTCTCTCAAAAAAAAAAAATTATCAAAGTTCTCTTATCAAGATAAATATACATTTAGCCCCATCCGCGTAATGCAATCGGTCAATTGTTAAGGATCAAGAACAATAATGAATCATGAGAATAAGGAACATATAATTTTTGGACATTCAAAGGAATACCTCAAATCAACTATATTGTGGCTGAAATGAGTATTACATGCACTTTTGGTCACATGACATTTTTAACACTAATACAACTTGTTTGGAGAGATTCGTTCAATCTGATTTGGAGGAGACTTTGTCCACAATTTATATAGACCTTTTTTTTGTCAAGTCCATAAGGGTCCATTTGGATACAGCTTATTTTGCTGAAAATTGAAAATATTGTAACAAAATAATTTTTAAATGTGTAAATAGTGCTGTGTGACCCATTTTTAATATATATATATATTTTTTTTTCTGAATAAAGTGGTTATGAGTCCCATGAACAGTGCATAATGTCTCCTGAACAGTGTAATCTGCATGCATAAAAAAAAAAAAAAAAAAAAGGAAACGCCAGACGTAGACACTGGCTTTTCATCTCGATCCAAACATATACTAAATATAAAAAGAATCTTAATCGATTAAGGCTTTTATATATATATATATATATATATATATCTTGTTACATATTTTGGCCATTCAATAAGTTGCGTATATACTAAGGGTTTTGCAATTCAATTGGCAATTCTTAATATTTCCTAGAAAAATGTCTAGGTTCAAATCCCCCCTCCCTTCCTTACTATGAAACTTTCAAAAAATCAGTTTAGTATATCTTTTATTACAATTAATAAAGTGAAATTTATAAATTAAACACTTAGAGGCTGTTTGGATTGAGTTTTTTGATAACTCAATTATCTGTTTCCATAACTCATAACTCAAAAATGGTGGGACCCATAGTAAAAAGGTTGTTTGGCCAAACGATAACTCTGTTTCCATCACTCAATTCTCTGATTTTTGAGTTATGAGTTATGGAAACTGAAAACAACAAAAGGCTGTTTTCAGTTTCCATAACTCATAACTCAATGACATTTCCGTAAATAAACACACATGAGGGACCCACAGCCGCAACTTTTGACCACATTCTTTTTTTTTTTTTCTTTTTCTTTTTCTTTTTCTTTTCCTGGGTTGGCTATTCGGTTTCTGGGTTGGCGTTGTTCTTTTTTTTTTTTTTTTTTCTTTTCTTTTTCTTTTTCTTTTCCTGGGTTGGCTGTTCGGTTTGGTTTTTTTTTTTTATTATTTTTTTATATATATATATATATATTAGCTTCGGTGAGTTGGGTGCTAAAAAAAAAAAAAAAAAAAAAAAAACTGTACTGGCTGACAGGTGTGGGACCCATGAATAGTGTGAAAAAATTGAGTGATGAAAATAAAAGTGATGTTGCCAAATGAGTGTGAAAAAATGAGTGATGAGTGATGAGTGATGAGTGATGGAAATTGAGTGACGGAAATTAAGTGATGAAAAATTCTTACCCAAACAGGCCCTTAATCTCCAATTCTATGATATTGGAGATTGGCGAAATTCTCCAATATATCATAAAATTAATTTAGGTCACCAACTGTCTTATATATAACTTAATGACATTACTTAGTTATTCTCTATAAGAGAACTGAAATTTGAATCCTCATTTCTCCACTTAATATAAAAATAAAAAATAAAAGAATTCATCTTAGCATTTTTTTTTTTTTGATAAATCGAATTGACTCTAGTTTCCAACATAATGAGATTGACTAGAGTTATTCAATTTTCCAACTCTAGCTTTTCATCCTATTGTGGAAGGTTGTATGCTATAGACCAAATTAAGTCTACAATATTGTAGAATAGACCCGAGTCTAAAATTTGGGACTTGAATTGGGTCTACTGTGAAGTTGCCCTAGACTTATCAGATCGATGGCACATGTTTACATCTTGACACTGAATCCAAGCCGTTACCTGCCATATATTGGAATTGACTGCAGTATTTCAATATGGGAGTCTTCTTACCATAACAGGATCAACCAAAGCCGACAAGATGATGGGCTTGGGCAAAGTCTCGCGCGTAATGAATGAACAGTAGTCTCCCACTATCAAAGTCTCCCATTATCAAAGCTTCGATTCACAGCCTTATAAAATTGACCAAAGTTTCCAATGTTACCGAATTCACACAAGATTAACTAATTAATTAATGTCTTCCACCCCCATTAATTGGATATATATTAACTAAATTTTCCAACGCGCCATTCAATCCCATGCCTCTTTGCATAAAGGATCTAATCAATGAACAGAAGACCGAAATTGGACTGAAAAATTGGGCGGCCTTTAAACATAAAGTAAACAACAAAAATCGATTAATGTCTTAGTCTGATGATAAAAAACTATTATTAAGAGCGTATGTCATAGATTAAAGCTTTCTTTTAAAAAAAAAAAAAAAAGAAATAAAAATTTCATAAACAATTTATGTTCATCTTAGAAATTGACTAGAAAGCCATGAGCCAAAACCTATAAATTAATTGCTTCCGTGAGGGTTCTTGTAATATCCTCACATTTTTTTTTAAAAAAAATGGTAGAAAAATATATTTATATTTGTAATAATAAACGCTTTACCTTAGGTTTTAATTTAAACTCAAAATATATGTACTTCCTAATATATACTTATTCCCTTCTAACCATGATAATTCTAATAACAATGTCTTTGTGATAACCTAAGAAGATTAAGATGTTGGAGACTTGACTTACAACTCAAATGGCATAATCTCCTCTCTGAGCATATGTTTGAAATTTTTTTTTCTTCCTTTTTGAGGAAAGTTTGAAAGTTGAAACAAGAATAATAGAACTACAGAGTATGAATTGTTGGAAAGTTGGGTGGATTTTGAGAGATTGATCAATGCGTGTAGAACACACTAATGTTTTTCCATAGAAAATTTTATGGAGAATAAGTTGTGTTTGTGTTATGTATACACTGTATTTGACAGTAGAGAATTTTACTCTCTCTAGAGAGATTGATCAATGCAATACGTGTAGAACACACCCTGTATCAGACCGACATGATTGTATTATTAATATTTCTTTTATATGGTTTTTGGTTTTGAACTAAAACTATTGTACGTTGCAACTCACACTCGTTTTGCACAAAACGAACCTAGATAATGGGTTACGTTACTTTGCTTGTGGTGAGAATCACGTTGGAAAGTTATTTTTAGGATATAAAAACTTGTTTTCCATGGATGACTAAGTCCATACCAAAGTTTCATTGGTAAAAGAGAAAAAAAAAAAAATGAAAAGTTGAAATCACGTTGGAGAGATGTTGAGATTCAAAAACTTGTTTTCCCAGGCCAAAGTTTCTATGGTCTTTGGTCTTTTCTTTGAAGGAAACATGTGACATGACATCACCTTTGGGATCCTTTGTGTTCTTTGTTAACATCAAAATGTGACTTTTCTTACATTTGTGTGTTCTTTAATTAACTTGTGTTCCTTTGTTAATGTGAATATGTTACCCTTGCCTAAAAGATTCCCAACTCTGGTCTCGGCTTGACCATTAAACCATTTCGCAGGTTTCTATGTTTTTTCAGTCTTTTTGTTTTTTGTTTTTAAGGGTCCGTTTGGATACAGCTGAAAACTGAAAACTGAAACTGAAAACTGAAAAACACTGTAGCAAACTAATTTTTAAATATGTGAATAGTATCGTGGGACCCACTTTTAATGAAAAAGTTGCTGAAAAATGTATTTTGTGAGACCCATGAACAGTGCATAAAAGCACTGTTCACAACAAAAAAAGTCAAAAAGTTACGGCTTGACCAAAAAAAAAAAAAAAAAAAAAAATTTCTGAAACGTAAACGTGCGTCTGGGAAGCAAAACGCGCTTCCCAAACGCACTCTAAGTACACCAAGTCTTTACCATTTTTCTTCTCCAAAAAAAAAAAAAAAAATTAAAAGAAAATAAAAGAAAAAGTCTATACAATTTTCAATTTTCCAATTGCAAACATATATTATAAAATATGTAAGTTCATTTAAACCAAGAACAGAGTTAGGACTTTGATTTAGAGGTCCAAAAATTAAATCAAATTTTTTATCATTAAATAATAATCAATACACAAAATTTTAAAACAAAATTAATACATGAAAAGTAAAACTAGCATCCACTATTAACAAAATAACAGATACAAATAACTGTTTTTACTATTCTCAACCCCCCCCCCCCCCTCCCTCATTTTTTGATTATCAAAAAAAAAAAAAAAAACTTAATAATTTATGATCAATCAAAATGAAACTTGATATTCTTTTATATCATTAGATTCATTGATGACTAACTTTGTACTAAATTTCACCGCAATTCCCTTTTGATGTACAAAATTAAAGAGTGTGTTAGATTATAATCTTTTATGTACATTATTATTGTAAAACCTAGTTTCGATAATATTTATGATTGAAGATGCTCATTGCATAGTTATAATAAATATATATTTTTTTTTAAATCTACAAGAAAAATCATTCTATAAACAAATTGGTAGACTATATTGATACTTGCCATTGGCAAAACAGTCAAAAAAAATTAACAATTTTTTTGAAATCTAAAGTATGCTAATAATGGTGAATATCCATTTTTAACAATAATTTTTTTTTTAATGAATTGTGAATTCTTGTGAATGAAACTTGTTGACTAACAAAGAATTTCATCAATTCTAAAAGGATTAATGTGTCTGTTGAAGATCTAGAATTGTGTTAAGATAAAAAACTTGGCTAAATTTCAAACTATATCTCTAAAGTTTGGGGTGGTTTAATTTTACCCTAAAATTTTAGAATTTAAATTTTATCCCATGGAGTTTTATTTCAGCAGCCTCTCCACCCATATTTTCTAATTATCATATAAGCTTGCAATGAGTGTTTAATTCAACCAATAAAATGATGCTCATTTTTATTATGCCATGTTATTTTGAATTATTGAATTTTTTTTGGCTACAAAAATGGTGTGACATCATTTTATTTGTTAAACTAAACACATGTGATAAGCTTATGGTACTTGACGAAAAATGGATGGGAGGCTACTGATGCAAATATAATAAAATTTTAGTGAAGTAAAATTCAAATTTTGAAATTTTAAGGTGTAAAATCAAAACACTCCCAAACTTTTGGGGTATAGTTTTCATTTTAGATTTTTAGCCAAAGAACTTTATTATATGTTTATTAAATCAAAGATTTGATTCTTTGTAATATGAGAATTTTTTGCATTATATCTAATCAATAATGATGCTCTTCTATCAAAAAAAAAAAAATAATAATAATAATAATGATGCTCAATTGCAAAGCCATTTTATTGCTGAATCCATAAAAAATAAAATTAAAACACTCAAATAATCCTTTATGTGGAGGTAGACAACTTGGGAACACCCAAATTTGTAAGTCTCAAACTTTTATTTATTTTCTAATTTGGGTTCTAAATAAGTGAACTAACAAAATTTCTTATGAAACACATAGTTACAATGCATACATTTCCCTTTTTTTAGTATAGATTTTTATAGGAGATATATATATATATATATATATATATATTTGTAAAAACTGATATTTATATCTGTTCAGGAAGGACTTCACTGTTCACATATATGAATTAGGGGGCCACTTTAATCTTTTGATGTTATTTAGAAGTTTTGAATATCAAATTGTCTTAGGAGTAGCCATAGCATCTATAGACATTGATAGTTCTAATAGGAGCAAGTCCTCAAATATCATTGTGAAGTAAGAGGAAATAAAAATTTAAAACTGAGTCACTTTCATGATCCTTAATCATGAAGAACTTGTTACATCAACGTAACAACAACAACATTTACTCTCCTTACATAATTGATGCACGGACAAGTGATCAAATGAAAATTTTGGAACTCTAAGAATATTTCTAAATTAAAGTTGTGAGAATTTAAGGTGAAAAGATGTAATTTCTCCAAGTTTTGGCTTATCTAAATAGGTTATCAGTTCCATATTTCCCTTCAATTAATACTTACAATAGGCATAAAAGATTCAAAAAAGAAAAAAATGTTTTCTCTTATTAGGATATATAGTTATATTTATACACACACGTATGCATTGTATGTGCTTGAATATATACATATTTGTACAACTGCATGTGAAAATACACAAACGTATATATGAGCGCATGAATACATATTTGTGCACATGCATGTCTTAGTTAACAAAAAATAAGGGAAAAAGATTATTAAAAAAAAGAAAAGAAAAGGTTTTTACCCATAAAAGTTTTATGAGATCAGCACACAATTACAACAACCGGCTATGCCTTTGTTTGCTATCCTCCAAAAAAATAATAATAATAAAAAATTTTCCCTTTTATTTTTAAAGTAAAGAGAACCCTTAAGTAATTCAGTAAAAAAAAAAAAAAAAAAAAAAAACTGTGGGGCCCAATAACTCACGGACCAGACCCACTCGCTCATGGGAAGTCCAAGGCGCAAGCTAAAGAAAGCCACGGCCCAAGCCCAATAATATAAAACCCAAAAATCCAGAGAAGCAGCCGAGGACAGTGCAGTCCTCAGCTGACCCAAGGCTCCACTAAGGAGAGGGGCAAAAGCGGTATAGGGACAAATTTAAAAGAAAATCTGAAATATCTAGGAAAGGCTGCCCTTACTACCTTCCCCGTACAGGGCTCTGCACCTAACAGAGCCGTATTCTTTGGCTTTATCAACCATCCCCAGCAATTGCGGGATTAGACTGACGGGACAAATGTCAGTCCTGGAAAAGTTGACCCTACACGTGGACGAGGGACAACGAACGTAGGCTAGTATAAAAGAGAAGATAAACTAATCAGAAGAGGGTGGGGGGATCCCCATCTCACTTCCGGGAAAAACTCCAGGGATGAGAATGCCCGGACAATATATGTACACCACCACGGAAAACCCACCGTCGGGTAACCGGAGAAAGGCATTAGTGCTCCTCGGACATAATCCGAGGAGTCCAATCCCTCAAGTTACAAAACTGTAGGGCTTGGATATCCAGGCTGAATCCTTTTCTTATTTGAGTTTCCCTGAAGTCCGATTTGGACCAACACCTTGTGACCAAACGCTAGCCTTTCAAGCCCACTCTCTACAAATCTTATTATGAGGGATCATTCACGTGCGAGCCCAACGTCCTTGTTGGGTCGTTTGAGAATCGTGTCCCTACAATTGGCGTCGTCTGTAGGAAAGCTTGCGCGTTGGCACGGGTGGCGCATGAGTCAGCTCTCTAGCAAGCAGAGATTCGCGAGTTTTTCCCGTCTCCGGTGACCTGCAGTTGTCGCTCCGATATAAACTGGTGCCAGGGCTTACATCCTGTAGTGCCAACGGCACGGGCAGCTCTAGGGGCTTCCGACCCCAAATCAGCTCTCCCCGTCAGGGTCAAGGGGCTGACCTGCGAAAAAACATAAGTTTTGGACAGAACCAAGGCCTTGTATGGTCCTCGGACCCAAAGCCTATGGGGAAACCAAGTACAAAAAAGATATCTTACAAGTTTTGGACAGAACCAAGGCCTTGTATGGTCCTCGGACCCAAGCCTATGGGGAAACCAAGTACAGAAAAGAAATCTCACAAGTTTTGGACAGAACCAAGGCCTTGTATGGTCCTCGGACCCAAGCCTATGGGGAAACCAAGTACAGAAAAGAAATCTTACAAGTTTTGGACAGAACCAAGGCCTTGTATGGTCCTCGGACCCAAGCCTATGGGGAAACCAAGTACAGAAAAGAAATCTCACAAGTTTTGGACAGAACCAAGGCCTTGTATGGTCCTCGGACCCAAGCCTATGGGGAAACCAAGTACAGAAAAGAAATCTCACAAGTTTTGGACAGAACCAAGGCCTTGTATGGTCCTCGGACCCAAGCCTATGGGGAAACCAAGTACAAAAAAGATATCTTACAAGTTTTGGACAGAACCAAGGCCTTGTATGGTCCTCGGACCCAAGCCTATGGGGAAACCAAGTACAAAAAAGAAATCTTACAAGTTTTGGACAGAACCAAGGCCTTGTATGGTCCTCGGACCCAAGCCTATGGGGAAACCAAGTACAAAAAAGAAATCTTACAAGTTTTGGACAGAACCAAGACCTTGTATGGTCCTCGGACCCAAGCCTATGGGGAAACCAAGTACAGAAAAGAAATCTCACAAGTTTTGGACAGAACCAAGGCCTTGTATGGTCCTCGGACCCAAGCCTATGGGGAAACCAAGTACAGAAAAGAAATCTCACAAGTTTTGGACAGAACCAAGGCCTTGTATGGTCCTCGGACCCAAGCCTATGGGGAAACCAAGTACAGAAAAGAAATCTTACAAGTTTTGGACAGAACCAAGGCCTTGTATGGTCCTCGGACCCAAGCCTATGGGGAAACCAAGTACAGAAAAAAAATCTCACAAGTTTTGGACAGAACCAAGGCCTTGTATGGTCCTCGGACCCAAGCCTATGGGGAAACCAAGTACAAAAAAGAAATCTTACAAGTTTTGGACAGAACCAAGGCCTTGTATGGTCCTCGGACCCAAGCCTATGGGGAAACCAAGTACACAAAATAAAAACCATAAGTTTTGGACGGAACCTAGGCCTTGCATGGTCCTCGGACTCAAGCTTATGGGGAAACCAAGTACACAAAAGCGCAATCGGAGTTCCCTACTTCCCAGTCGACTGCTTGGATGGATTATTTAGAGATTCAGCCTTGGACGGTATTCACGCGCTTATCACAGAATATTCAACTGTTACCCCGGTTAGTTTCCTAAGTTTGACTTACTGTGAATTATCGGTATAATGCCTGGTAGTATTGGTAGATTAGAGTTAGTTAGATTATGTTTCAAGGTATCTTGCTCTAAATATTCTCGAAGAAACACACACATGGAGCACACCCATTCACAAAGTAGTGTTGCTAAAAGATCAGTACTCAAAACATGTAAATAAATTTCTATTTTTACTAAAACAAGGAAATAGTACAGCGTACAATGAAAAGCTGGAATCAGCCTATGTTAAAGCTAACCACTCAATCAAAAGGAAAGATACAAGAAAATAAAACAAAGCCGAGGAAGTGGATCAGAGGAGAGGTTGGCTACTGCTCCAAGACCTTGTCCTTCCTCAATGCTTTTACGTGCCCATAACTCAGGCAGCAAAAGAAACCCAACTTGAGCCTCACACCGCTGAAGGAAAGGTGCAGGGAGCCGAAAGTTGAGGGGCTTTCTCTAAATATTTGCCAGCCACAAGGCAGAGGCACTGATGGCGGAGAATCTTTCTTCTGACACGCCAAGATTCTGGCATGAACAGAACCTGCTTCAAATTTTGACTAAAAGGGGGAGAAACACCCTTTCCCCTCGGTCGAAATGGAGTATTCCCCTGAACTTATGCTCCCTGTGCCCATACCTTACTATTTTGAGTCTCATGAGGACACGGCGCTTCTGTGGCGGAGAGAGTTCTTCCTTCCCAACCTTCGCCTCAAACATGTTATGTTAAGGGAGGACGGCACTGAATATAGGAGTTGTGATTTGGGAGGAAACTGAAGGAGCTGTGTGTATATAAAACAACTTTCTCTCCCTCCTATTTATTTGAAAAGACAAGGTGGTGGCAGTTAACTCACGCAGCGTCCCAAGGAACGCTACAGACAAAATGGCTCTGGCCCAACTTCCAACGTCAATTGCAACCACAAGATTAAAAGAGCCTCGTAAAGGCGCACCTCGAACACTGGGACATCAGAAAGTACCGCGTGGCCAAAGATTGCATAAATACCTCTTAATTCATGGGCCTAGTGAATTCGCGGCCCAGACCCGTTCTGCATAAGGGCTCAGGGGCTATGGCCCACGACGAGGAATAGCCGCTGCCGAGGGCAACCTCCTGCTCGGTGCCTCGTGATATACTTGAAGAAAGGGAGAAATTGAACTCAAAGGGTTTTGGACAGAACCAAGGCATTGCATGGTCCTCGGACTCAAGCCTATGGGGAAACCAAGTACTCCAAAAAGTTTTGGACAGAACCAAGGCATTGCATGGTCCTCGGACTCAAGCCTATGGGGAAACCAAGTACTCTAAAAAGTTCTGGACAGAACCAAGGCATTGCATGGTCCTTGGACTCAAGCCTATGGGGAAACCAAGTACTGGAAAAAGTTTTTGGACAGAACCTGGGCCTTGCATGGTTCTTGGACTCAAGCTTATGGGAACGCCAACTACTCGGACGGGAAAGTCCTCGGCTCCAATACTGTAAAATGTTAAGGCCAGTATGTTAAGATGGCAAAATGACCCCCTATTCAATAGCCTAAGGAAACTGTTTGTTTTGCGGACGACATGTCCTCAGATAGTTACTTCTTACACCGTATCGAATACTCAGTCCTCATCTTGGCTAATTTTGAGGTAAGTGTCGTCCCTCCCTGGTCGGCATTGCTATGTCAAGTAATTATGTTAAAGTTATGGTGACATCTTTTTATTAGCAAGTATTTTGGCCTTAGCTGTCATTGATTCGAATGCTATACTATTGTGCCGAGCAGTGTTTGCAAATTTATTAAAACATATAAACAGAGCATGCGAAGTAGAATAACGATAACTTTTATTAATATGAAAAATTATTACAACGTACAAAGAAGGGCTTAAACAAGCCTATACAAAAAATGAATTGCTAAAGCAACAATAGCATCCGCAATATAGATCAGTAAACAGTCAGGTATCTTTTAAACTCGCCTTCAAAGTCTCTCCAATCTCTGCCTCAATACTGCTCATATCAGGAGAAGAACCTTCTTTAGAAAAAGATGAAGGAGAAGGAAGAAGAATTGGAACACATGGAAGCACTTCAGCAAGCTCTTGTTATCAAGGAGCGCAAAGGAAGAAGAAGATGGAGGACATGAGCAGAAGATGGAGGAGATGAATGAAGAAGATGGAGGACATGAGTAGGAAGGAGGAGAAGAAGAGAGAGAGGCAAAGGGGGGCGCCAGTGAACGAAGAGAGGAAGAAGCAGGGGCACTTAGTCCCTGCCCCAGTCCTGACTCCTAACACGCTGGCGCCATGTTAGATATGCTCATGAGAGAGCGGGTGGTGGTAATAAGGGATGTCTTTGACTCAGTTACGCCGAAAGTGCAACGTGACGAGTTCCTGCTTCGGATTTTGGCTGAAAGGAAGGCGGGACAAATCTTAAGTCTCCGCCATCCTTGCCCTGACCGAGCCATCTCGAGCTTCGTCAAAACATGGAGTTTCCGAAAGGAGAATGGCTTTTTCATTGCCTACTACTATGGCGAGGGTGTTTCAGGTTAAGATATAACCAGAGAGTGGAAACAAAATCTGGAGGGAACCTAAGGGTTTCAAGTTTCTGGGTGATTAAAGGGATTCATGTATGGGGAAACAGCTCCTGTCTTTTCTCTTTATATAAGGGATGAAAAGGATGGTAATCAATGCGTCCAGATCTCCATGGCAACCTGCAAACAAGAATATGCCCGTTCCGCTCTCCCACATCATCAGTAACCGCTAAATCTGAGGGTCCTCGTGAAGAGAAACCATTAAAGACACACCTCGGATAACCAAACGGCATGAGCGAATCGCACGTGAATTAAGATGAATCTCCCGTGGACCGGTGCATTTCCTATGCAGGTGGAAAGTCGCTAATGCCAGTGAGATGCAGAATTAAATGAGCCATAATAACGACTCAATATTGCCAAAACCTCCTTCTCCAACCAGGAGGCCGGACAGCAGGGTTTTTGAGGGGCTATTGTGGGGCCCAATAACTCACGGACCAGACCCACTCGCTCATGGGAAGTCCAGGGCGCAAGCTAAAGAAAGCCACGGCCCAAGCCCAATAATATAAAACCCAAAAATCCAGAGAAGCAGCCGAGGACAGTGCAGTCCTCAGCTGACCCAAGGCTCCACTAAGGAGAGGGGCAAAAGCGGTATAGGGACAAACTTAAAAGAAAATCTGAAATATCTAGGAAAGGCTGCCCTTACTACCTTCCCCGTACAGGGCTCTGCACCTAACAGAGCCGTATTCTTTGGCTTTATCAACCATCCCCAGCAATTGCGGGATTAGACTGACGGGACAAATGTCAGTCCTGGAAAAGTTGACCCTACACGTGGACGAGGGACAGCGAACGTAGGCTAGTATAAAAGAGAAGATAAACTAATCAGAAGAGGGTGGGGGGATCCCCATCTCACTTCCTGGGAAAAACTCCAGGGATGAGAATGCCCGGACAATATATGTACACCACCACGGAAAACCCACCGCCGGGTAACCGGAGAAAGGCATTAGTGCTCCTCGGACATAATCCGAGGAGTCCAATCCCTCAAGTTACAAAGCTGTAGGGCTTGGATATCCAGGCTGAAGCCTTTTCTTATCTGAGTTTCCCTGAAGTCCGGTTTGGACCAACGCCTTGTGACCAAACGCTAGCCTTTCAAGCCCACTCTCTACAAATCTTATTGTGAGGGATCCTTCACGTGCGAGCCCAACGTCCTTGTTGGGCCGTTTGAGAATCGTGTCCCTACAAAAACCATTACATTCTAAATAAGCATAATAAATTGATCACGTACATACGCGCATGCAAGCCTCATTTTTAGAATTGCATATAATTAATTCACCATAAACACGTGCACAGACACATAGAGTAATCAAACTACAAATCTTATTAAATTAATGATAGCCTTTTTTATATGTAAAAAAAGCTCATATATATAATTCTACTTACAAAGTGATCAAACTTACCAGTGGATTCAAGTTAATTTATTTAGCTGGTAAAATATCTTTCATTCAATAAAGGATTTAAGATCGAACTATGCTGATATAAAAACGAAATACATTGATGTTTCGGCTTGATGCTGAGATAATTTATGTGAACCCCAACTTTGGACAGCTTAAGACTGGGCCAAATATTGTGCAACAACTAGGGGCCATGTTGTGATGGTTTCGTAAACAATAATTTCATTATTTACATAAAATTCTCTTGGAAAATTTGTTAATGACATTTTTTTTTGAGCGAAAACGGTAGAAATTTTATTAAGAGACAGTATAAACATGTACAGGTATCACTAGATAAAGCTCTAGTGTTGGGGGACAATCAACAAGCTAGACAACATTGTGATGTCCCAAGAAAAGCAAAATTGGCAAAACACGTAAAGTAGAGTCAAGCCTACACTCTTTGTGCTGCATTTAGACGTTGATATTCTTCCAGTAGTCCCATTGCGCTGTTAATAACATATTTTAAGTTGTTTTCTATTTGGTAATTCTATAATATAAATTCATATATAAATGCTCTAATTTGTACAACAATAATAGCAACAAAGCTTTAATCCTTACCTTTTAAAAACTTCTTTCTATGTCATTAAAAACGGAACCTAATCTTTTATAACATCAAAATATCAAAGCTTTGTGCATTTATAGTTGTGGGGGGTAAAAGACTAGTAGGTGCATGTCAATGTCTACACTAGGCCAAGGGCCCAGCCCAAGGGAAAACCCCTCCTCGGTCATGGGGAGAACCCTCCTCGGCATGGGCGTAGCTGAGGATGAAGGAGGCAACTTGCAACTAGTAGTGACACTCCCTATCATCCCACAGAGTAGGAAAAGTACTAAAGCAGAAAAGGACAACGAAAGTGTCTAAAGGAAAGGCTATCATTATTACATTCATTGTCTTGTGCCTGATACGGTCATACTTTTCTATCCTTACAACCACTCCCAACAGTTGGAGAGAAGGGCTGATGGGACAAGTACCTACCCTAGGGACCCCATTCAGGAGGAAGAAAACTACTATAAAAAGAGAGTAAAGAGAGACAGAGAGGTGGGGCGGAGACCCCTCAACACACTAGAGGCCCCAAAAAAGGGCTCATCAGGCCGGGTTGAGGACCAACCCTCTCAGATGAATCCAGCCCATCACAAACTTGATCGTAAAGAACACCGTGATAACTGTTGTTCATACGCTAAAGCCTAGCTCTTTGGCCCACTCTTTACAAATTCATTGTACCGGACTCACTGGCTTGAGGTTCCATGCATCTTGGGCTTAGCTTGAAAAACGTGACCCTACAAAAGTAATCAAGCTAATAATAAGTATATAAATCCCTAAAATTATTCATGCAATTAAACCGGAATGTTACATAAAGTACCATCTTTGCATGCTTATTTGAAGGTTTGTCTTGAGTTTTGATTTTTGTGTTCTTGCTATTGTTGGAAGGCTTGTGCAAAGCACCTTTTGAAAGTCCCAACTTTTTGCAATTTGGTGTAGTGTGCAAAAAGTTATGCATCTCTAAAGTTAGGTGGAACAAATGGGAAAAATTCTCAAAGTTGGTTTTTGTCATTTTTGCACAAGCAATTTCTAACAATCCAGACATTGTCTTGAGATACATTTTTTTCAAGATGTATATAATCATCTCTAGTTTAAGAAAGTACCAATTTTTTGATTTTCTTTTTTTCATGAGCAATGAGAAATTTGTGTGCAAAGTTGATACAAAAACCTAATTTTGGACATTTTTTTATTGGTTTCCCATGATTTGTCATATTTTTATGAACATAATTTTCGGCCTTTTCGACCTCCGTTTTGTTTAAATGTGATGCCGTTGAAAAGCTTGTGATGTCTACTTTCTAAACATGTCAACTTCATGGTTCTAATTTTCAAATTTGAAAAACTAGATACCTTGGAAGTTAGAATTAAACTCATCTTTTTGGCTCAAAAATCCCATTTTGGTATTTTTTTTTTAAATTATTCGAAGGGAATTTTTGGCAATCCAAGCATACCAAAGTGAAGTTTGTCATAAGAACTTTCCAACTACTCCTTATTCAAACCAAAGCCATTTGATTATAATTCAATTAAGATTAAACTATAATTAAACTTTAGGACACTTTGTCTAAAAAATGACCTAGTGTTTTTTTACTTTTTCATTGTTTTTGCTCTTGCTTGTTTTAAATCCTATCTTTGCCCGAAAGCTTTCATTTTAAAGAGAATTTAGTTATTTTCGATACGAGTTCAAATTTATCTCAATCATATTGTCGTATTTTTGCTCAAATTGTGCTCAAACTCGGTTAGTTGTTGTCAAACTTGAAAAAGTGTTTAGAAATATAAATTTTGATGTAAAATGATGAAATTTAGAGGTTGGTGTGAATTTTTGGGTTTGTTTGATTGTTGATCAACTAGGTCAAAGTTTGGCCTACAAAGGACATTTTGGTCATTTTGACTATTAACTTGTAAATTTAACTCATTAGACATCCAATTTGGATAGATTAAGTTAATTTTGACATTCCCTTAATCCCAAGGTCAATATTGTAAAATTTTTGAATATTTTAGTTTAAATTAGGAATTTTGCATGCAAACTAAGGTCGAATAAAATACCTATCAGGTCAATAAGTTAAATTTTTCTTCAATCCATTTCACATGTTATGGTTCTATCTTGACCAATTTTCCCAATGATCGAAAATCCCTTATATATATATATATTCATTCATTCAAGTTTAGATGGATTAATGATTTTGGGTCCAATTTTGGCAAATCATAGTGGATTATGTTTAAGAGTTTAGCTCTCCTCTTGTTTTCTCCTATTTAAATATAGATGAATGACACCCAGTAAACTAAGAATCTAAAAGGCAAAAAAGGCCCACGTTGTTCTCTCTTAATTCTCTCTCTCATTCTTTTTCCCAAAAAAAAAAAATTGCTCGTGGTAACATGTATACATATTTAGAGGTTCATAAAAAAAAAAGAAAAGCATACATATTTAGAGTTACATAAGTGTCAAATAATTACCATCACTCACTTTTAATATGGTGGTCATTTCATAAGTAATAAATTTTTGTGGGATAGAGGAGCAAGACGGCAAGAATCACACATCAGTCAAATTAGAGTAGAATTTTTAACTTGTATAATTTTTTTTTTTTAATAGAATTTTTATTTTGTATTAACAAAAAAAATTTGACACCTCAACTCATCATGCATATAGTGCTTGGGTTTTTTTTTTGGGAAAATGAAAATCACCTGGGATTTTGTATAGTTTTTCTTTCCCTATTAATTAAAATCAAATGAATTATTAACTAACTGATAAATACAAAAATCAATGTTTATACCAAAAAAAAAAACCTGAAATTTATCCGTTTTTGTTAAACAGAGTCTAGTTGAGGAGTAGAAGAGAACAGCAGTAGTAGTCATAATAAACATAGCGAAACGGATGTACTACCTAATAAAATGTTGACAAATAACGTATTATAACGTAGGCTCTTTCAGATTGAAACTTCACTCTTTAAAACTAGATCTTCGCCTCTCTCTCTCTCCCTCTCTCTCTCCGATTACTCTTTTTCAAGGTACGTTTCCGTTTCTGTATTCACCGCAATTTGTATAACTCATTTCATGTGTTTCTCTGTTTGGTTGCTGAGAAAACCAAGGAAAACAGTGGAAAAAGAAAAGGGAATCAAGAGAAAATTTGGATTCTTTCTCTTTCCTGCATTTTTTTTTCTCAACAACCAAACAGAAACTTGGATTGCATTATTATTGTATCAGTTATTGGTTTTTTTTTGGATATTTGCTGTTTTGCTTCAATTGCATCTTGAGCTTTATGTATATATATGTGTGTATTTTAGAAGATCAGGCAATTATTTGATGGAAATGTAGAGCTTGCAAATTGTAATTGCGTGTGAAATTTTGTCAATGTGTGTTTTGAATTTAGAGTGAAGAAGATGAAGCTTAAGCCTTGTAAACAGTAACTAGAAGTGCTATAGGTCACAGTTAAGCTGCATTTTGGTTTAGGAAAGACTATGATTTTAGGGTTCATAGGGTGGAAGAGGAGGAAAGAGTTTTATAAATGAATTAGGTGATTTATAAAGTTTTATGGTCTTGATTTGTTCAGTTACCTTAACGAAAAAGGTGGACTTGGGAAAAACATTTGGGTTGTAAAATTAGGTTGATGGTTTGAAAAATGAGTGTTACAATAGTTGGTTGTGGTGTGTAATCGTCTATAAAGAAGACAAATGAGAGAAGGAGAAGAAATTCTAAGCCTTGGGTTCAGTTAGTCCATGCACTTGGGGCTAAGTTGCATCATGAAATCGTCTTTAAGCGTATAAGTTTCCATTGAATTGAGAGTACATAGGTACGGGTATTAAACATCTCTCATTTCCATTAGGAATAGGATTGAAAATTTGTAAGTATTCAATTCCAAAATTACTGTCTTTGCAAAAATTGTACTACAAAAATTAAGTATAAAAGTTGAATAATTAAATTCAATTGCTAAATAATAGAACTGTAAAAGTCTCAGGCTATCTAAGTCAAGTGCACAGGTTTGATCTTGAGAGTGGCCATTCCTGCAAAAACGGTTAAAGGTTATGTTATTGCCAAATGTTGCCAACTATGACCTTGCTTGGCATGACAGACTCTGATTGAGGAGTGAAGATCTTTTGTTCTTGCTAACAAATGGAAACCGCAAATATTTATATATATAAAAAATGGAAACCACTAATACATCCCACTTATAAGAAATTATTGGATTATCAAAATATCATTGACTTAAAACAATTTAAGAAAATGTATACAAGCAAAAGTATCGACTTCTAACATCAAGGAAACTTAAAAAACCCACTTGAACTTAAATGATTTTTCTACTGTTCGTTAGCCTCGAAACTTGCTCTTTGTTAATTCTTTTTCTCATTTGCATCTTTTAAATGTGGCTGACCCTAACCAATTTGTTGAGGATCTATAGCTGATCCCAAAAATTTGGGATTAAGGCTTGTTGTTGTTGTTGTTGTTTCTCATCTACATCCTACGGATATTTTTGATCACCTGATGAAAGAACATTTTAGATTTATCGGTTTATAGTAAAACAAATCTGCTTTGTTTAATGCATTAATTTTCCCTTTGTTAACAGTTTCATGCTCTTGCTGGAAGTAGATATTATTTACTTTATGTTTGTTTGGCTTGTGAAAGTGAGAAACTCAACCTGACTAAGCTAAATGGTTTTGTTAGGGATAGCTGGCTGGAGGTTTTTGTTCCCATTGGTTTTGAATATTGAATATTGAAGATCAATAAATCTCATTTTAAATATTTTGCTGCTTGCAGCCATAACAGCTATAAATGTTAACAAGCTACAGAAATTCTACGTCAAAATATAGCCTCCATGTTAAATTTATGTCATATCTTGTTATTTTGAAAATTCATTCAGAAGAATCCTCAATTCTCTGTATCTTACTTTGCAGTAATGTTGAAGCGTGGAATCAAATCAAAGGCTTGGAATGGGCCTCAAAAGTTTCGAATCGCAATTTTACTGTCTGTTATTCTGATTCTTGTACTTTTAATATTGTTAGTTCATGATAATGGTAGAAAAAACATATTATCATCTGGACTTCTGAAGCAGAAATGGAATAGCTTTGAGTCTTTGGTGCAATTTAATCCAACAATGGAGGTTCTGAATGGGACAGAATTGATTTGGCAAATACCTGATACACCTAAGGCAGTTCTTTTTCTGGCACATGGGTGCAGTGGCAGAGCTGTAAACTTTTGGGACAGATCTTCTACCTGCCCTAATTGTGTTGGTTTGCCTGAAGAAAGGCTACTCGTCCTTCATGCTCTTACTCAAAAGTTTGCTGTTCTTACCATATCAAGTGCAGGTAGATGCTGGACATTTGGGGAGGAGATGTTCATTGTTAAAGATATTATAAGGTGGTGGGTTGAGAAAAATAAGCTTCAAAAGCTTCCTCTTGTGGCTTTGGGGGCCTCCTCTGGAGGGTACTTTGTTTCTGTTCTTGCCACTCAGTTGAAGTTCAGTAGTATTACACTTATGATTGCTGAAGGCAGATTTGATCAAATGGATATCACTGAGGATTATCCACCTACACTATTTGTGCACATGCCCAAAGATCAATCAAGGCAGCAGAAGATAGATGAAAATTTGGAAATTTTGAGAAATAAAGGTGTTGATGTCGCAGAGATTGAATGCATGGAGTTCCCCTTGTCTTCACACTTTTTTGCGGACAGAATTCCAGGTATTGACCAAACTTTTTCTACTAAGTTGTTTGAACTTTTCCAAGAGAAGGGCTTCATTGATGAAAATGGATATATGAAAAATGATGGACGTGCTACACGTTGGAAACTAGCACTTAAGGAGAGTAATATCCATTTGCCAGATAAGCATTTAGCACAACACATCCAAGAGGAGTTGAATCTTGCATTTGCCTACCATGAAATGATTAGCTTACATTCTGACCAGATCTTTAAATGGTTTGAATCTCATATAAGCTGATCAGAACCTATATAGAGCCACATTTTCCTCGGCCTTTAAGATTTATGTGGAATAAAGTCTGGCCAGAATCTGAAGCAATTTGGTTGTACAGCATATATATCACTAATTTTATTGGCAATCTCTCAAATGTGAATGAGAGTTGGAAAGTTTACCTGGTGAGATCGTTCTTCCGAATCAATTAGAATTTAAGTGAATCACATGAAGAAAAAGCTATGGCATTTTCCCAAATGTAGACGCCTTGCTAGAAGCATGCACACTGAAGTGTTAGGTAAATGATGCTATCCATGGAAAGTAAAACAGTATTGAATGTAAATGCTTTATTATTCAACATGTTATGGAACTACAATAGTCTCTGTTGCTTTAATAGGATCTTGGCATGATTGCTCTGATTTAGGATACAATTTAAATTTCCATACTTGTCCAGACTAAAAATCCATGTTGAACATGTAAATTGATGGGCAGGATTTTATTACAATGGTGTAAAGAGATTCAATATCCACTGTTTATTCAGTCATTTTTCTATGAAGAATATTCAGTAAGTGAACTAGATATGCTGACATCAATTCCTTGTTCTATGTGTGTTGAATTTGATGGATATATTGCCTTGGACAATATTTTAAGTGGTAGGTACTATTATGGGTTGCAGCGCTGTATCTGGCGGTGGTTTGGGGGGCTGTGAGAATTTTTATTTTTATCTTTTTTTGTTGTTTGGTGTATCTGTGGGTTCTGCTGTTGGATAATGGGGATAGAAGAAAGGTAGGTAGATAAAATAGAAAAATGACTTCCTAACAAAATTTAGGTAGAACCTTTTAGCTCTTAGGACTTCTAGTTTGACTAGTAAACTAAAAACCTAATGAAAAAACTAACCTGGATTCAAAGAAACTAAATCCTAAGATACTTAGGATCTTAAAAAAAATTGTAGACATATATAAATTTTTTAAATACCCTTAGTTTGAAACAGTTATTGAAATTATAGTTTTGCCCCTGACTACAAAATTGACCATAATTTATTAAATAAAAACCCAAATTAAAAAATGTTTTCCCTAAGACGCATATAACTAGACCTTTGAAACCACATGACTCTTACTTCAATTGAACATTACTTATGGGTCCCATAAAATAAGTCTTGAATAGGTAAATTAGAAGCAAATTAATCTTCCATGGAGAATTTACAAATTCATGCTTTGTGGGACTGTGGAGCTGCCCAAGATGGTTGGGCCAGCTGCTCTGTGCATCTCCAGAAGTGTTCCCATGGTCAAGAGGACATGCTTCAACTGGTGGAAGAGCTGATTTCTCCCCTTGAGCCTTCGGAATTGGAGCTGTTTCTAGTACTGACATGGGTCATCTGTCACCAACAAAATGCAGTGACTTGCGGAACTGAATTACAACAGCCACAAACTCTCAATGCTTGGGCTAGGGACATCCTTGAGGAGTTTCATTGTGTGCAACAATATAATTCAAGACCAGCTCTACAACAGTTGCTGTCTTGGTGGTTTCCCCCAACACCAAATCTCCTTAAAATTTCGATGCTGCTATTTTCAAGGAGTCTAGAGCAATGGGGTTTGGTGTGATTGTTCCTGATGAGAAGGGAGAGGTTATGGCCTCCATCAGTGTGAGATAGTGAAGAGGCAGAGATCCTTGCCTGCAGGAAAGACAATCATTTTTGCAATGAAAGGTGGCTTTTTAGAGCTTATAGTCGAAGGTGATAGTTTGTTTGTTATGAGCTCATTATCTTCCTCAGGACCACACTTCTCCGGGCTGGGATGTATTCTTCATGAAATCCTATATATAGGATCTGTTTGGTTAGACGTATTGGGAGATTAAAAGAGAGTTTTTAAAACCCAAAACTCTGTTTTGCAACCACAACTCCTCGTAACTTTTTTCTACAAATGCTCATTTTAAACTCAAAACACAGTTTCCAACGGCTTATACAAACGCATCCATAGTAGTAGATTTAAGAGTTTGTCAGTTTTCTTTGTATAAAGCACACTGGTAATTCATTAGGCCACTCGTTAGCAAGGCTTGCCAAAAATATAGATGAAGATCTTATTTGGATAGAAAACTCACCTCCGTGCAATGGAGACTTTGTATTTCGATATTTTTGTTGGGCAATGTGGAGCCTAGTTTATGTTTGATTCGAATTATGACTTGAATTGATATAAAAGTATTATGCCTAGTCCATGGAGCAGAAGCTTGGGCCAATAGCCCAAGTCGGCCCAATTTTGGCTCATTGTGAATCGCCTATGTGGGATATAAATACTGTTGTTTCAGATTAGGGTTTGGTTTGTGTTGTTAGAGAGACAAAAACACTGTACTACCACATCTTGTATTGTCACTTGAAAATAGTAAATCACCGCAATTTCGTGGACGTAGGCAAATTGCCGAATCACGTAATTTCTTGTGTCTTATGATTGTCTCGTGTGTGTGTTATTTTTCCTATCTATTTTTCGCCTCTCACAAATATGAGAATTCGTGTATATTCCCTACAATTTCTTCTTCTGATTAATGAAATAACAACTTTCCTCCAAAAAAAAAAAAAAAACCTTCCAGGTGGCTGCATCAATATAACACATGTTTATCTATGCTATTGATACATCAAGAGTCAACCAAGCTTGCTTAGTAGTTAGTATATGTTGCAAACATAAACAGTTTTGATAAACTATCATTAATTCAAAAGCATAAGCTATTAGGAAATAGTGAATTTAATCATTTATGCATTTATTCTAAGACTATTCTTCACTTGTGGGCCCTAACGGATTTTTTAACTTTTTAAATGGGAGGCAAAATAGAGATAGAGTTTGAACTTAGGACCACCAGCTCTACTACCATGATAAACTACCACTAACCCCTAAAGTTTAGGGTATTAGGATATGGTAAATTTAATTATTTAACAATTTATGCTGACATTTCAACCAAGATACCCATGAATTCAAACTGTTATGGGAGTCTATGTACCCTTTTATTGCTAAATCTTCGACAATAAAATAATTTTATTGTATTGTGTTGGGTTGTCAACCCAAGCTAAATCCTAGGTCCAAAATCCTGAGCCCAGTTGTACTTCATGCTTAGGTGAGTTGGTTCAGCTGTTTAAGCTGATCTTTGTATACAATATACATGATAGGTAGCTTATGCATTGTCCCAGTGGAGATCCTCAGACTTCTGTCATCTAATCTAATATAAGATTTATTTCAGTATCAATAGGAGCTGGCATGTGTTTTTCCATGTATGTTGCTGCCTGTATTTATTCAAATATCATATCCATATTCCTCGAAAGTAATTTTCATTATAAAAGTTGCAGTTTTGCCATGTTCTTTTCAATTAAAAGGCAGGTTTCTGGCATTTATGTATATGCATGTTAATTGTACCTTCAATATTGCAACTTCATGTTGTTCATATGAGATAATGCCAACATGCCTAATCTAACTATATTTTAACTACTTATTTGTATTCACTTGTCAAAACTTTAAGAAAATTAATGTTTATTGTGTGATCCAATCATCCCAACTAAAAGCCTCTTCACTCCATTCTTTTATTACCCTGGTTATCTTCTGATTATTATAGAAGCTTTTTTAAGTTCTGCAAGCAGTTCAAAAAGTTGCACTTTTTTTTTTGGGTCAAATGTTGGTTTTGAGGTTTGTTTAGATCAGGGTGAAAGCATTGCTTTTATTAAGTATATTCTTTAGCCCATAATAGCAAGGGCAATACCTGGTTATTGTCTAACAATGCAAGGTTTTTGGAAGGGAATATCTGAATATGGTGTTCCTTCAGCAAAAGTAGCCACTCTCAAGAATTAGACCCATCCATTCCAGTTGCATTTGACATCCTAAACCTTTAGTATTTCATTTTTAGCCTTTTGTCTTCTAGAAATTGAAAAAACAAAAAAACATTTTGCATTACCTAGCTACCTTTTATTTGCTTTATTTATTTTTTTATATTTTTGCTGAGAATCATTTGCTTTAATGTTAAAGCTATATTTGAGAGGTGTATGTGTATATAAAGTTGCTGGGTTCACCAGAAAATGGTTAACAATGGAGGTTATACAGAACCTTATAATCAGCTTGACTAGAAGGTTGAGATAATATAGTTTATTGATTCTTTGAGTTACAAATCATGCTTACTCTATTTAAAACTATAGGTCAAGAATATAAATCAAGATTTACATTTGAATGCATAAAATTTCAGCAATTAATTGGAATTAGTTTAGGTCTTATTGTAAAAGCAGGTGAAGATTGGAACACTTTCGTGGATTCTTTCACGATGACAGAAGAATCTCCCCCCTTTTTTTTTCAGTAACGTTTTCCTTGAAATATTTCAGTAAGTCCTGAAATTTTGCGTGATAATGACTATCAATTTTATCTAGTTGGACACTCCAAAAAAAGAAAAAAGAAAATAGAGAAGGTTTTAGGCAGTAGGATTCTGATTGAATTTGAAAAAATTTGAATTTGACAGCTTCACACCACCTTCCTTTTCTTTACCAACCACAACACGGTACAGTCGGGAATTAATGTCATACTTAGTACACTAGGGCCTAGGTACATAATACATATTGACCAAACCTGGTATGGCTTTGCAAAGGACATCTCCTATTTATTATTGATATTATGCTTTAATAGAATTTGCTACATCAATGTTAGACATTCTCATGCTCCTCTGGTGGTGGTTGTGTCCCATTAAAATATTTCTCAATATACACATGCAATTCTCATAACTTGCGTTCCAGCTCTCTGTTCTTTTGGCTTTCTCTCTTTGATTATAAGTAAATATCAAGTTTGTTATTCAATAAACTTCCATTCAGCTGATTTTTCTGGGTACCAACTTGAGGGTTCTACTTGCCAAATTTCCTATTATATTTGCAAGTAGTCTTCATATCTGTTGATGTGAAATAATGTTTTTCAGATTATAACTAGCTTGCTGCTATTTTATTTTTGCTGTACCTAGAAAGCATTTAGTGCCACTGAATCATGGTCTTCCATCAAATTAGTCCTCTTCCCCACCACCTCCCCCACATTAAAAGAAATAAAAAAGAAAATGGAAATGAAAAGGAACTAGAATCGTGGTCTCAATCTAGATCTAATGAAGCATTGCATTAGCCATTAGAAGTGTTCCAATCTGGGACCACACTATATTTGAAGAAATTGTAACTGTCCATTATTAGAGGTATTTCCTTTCTTTGGTTGTCTTGTTTGTTTGGTTGATATGCATTTATTGTTATGTTAAATTACTTCATCTGTTCTCTGTAGATATGTCAGATGTGTTGTGATGGGAAACTATTTTTGATCTAGGCATGCATTTTATTTATATTTAACAAAAGATTGCAGGATTGTCAACTGTTATAGTTTAATTTGGAGTTCTCTTTAACACATGACCAGTAGTGAAATTAATCTTTTCACTTCAATCATATTGTTTGCTTGCTAATGGTTCTATTTTGGTAAAGATGTCTATAACAGGGAACCAATTTATCTACCCTTCTTTGAGTTGTTGAAATTTGTTTCTGTTGGTGTAGAGAGTTTTGTTCATGGTTGGTTTTAATATATATAACAGTAGAGAAAAACAGAGAAATTATCCACATAATTATTGTTATAAGAAAAGTCCTGAAAATCATCATCGAATTGAAATCATTAGCACATTGTATATGTGAATTGGGTTCACATCATACAACCTCCATTCAAAAGATTCAAACTGTTGTTGGAACCCTTCATTAGATAGCTCTAATATCCATAAATTGCTGCAAGTCTATATTAGGGAACAGTGAGATGATAATGAAGCAAAATTATTACATTCTTGCATCTTATAGCTGAAACCCTATCTTGATTTTAAGGATATTAAAATCTTTTATACTACTATAATCATTTTTGCATAAGTTGCAGCATTGGGCTGCAGGCATTAACATGATAAAGGGTGTGGTGAAAATCAACACCCACCCACCCTCCACCTTCTGTTCTCTGCCTTCCCTCACCCACCAAATGGTGGGAGTCGTAGTTATAAATAAGATGGATATTTTGACAGATAAGGCTTGTATTTTCATTTTGTAAGTTCTTTGTTATGTTCCTCACATCTTCATTGAAGGAGAATTTACTGTTTATTTACAGTCAAGATATAATGAACGTTGTCTTGAAACAGTGGAAATTATGAATGATTAGGAGCGACCAGAACCTATTGAATTCTAAGCTGACACACGAGTTATGTGGTAACTAATCTATGATTTAATAACGCTAAGATTTAGTTTTGCTAGTACTGTAATAGCATTAGTGACCTGAATCTTAGGACTTTCTTATCCCCAAGCTGCTTAGAGAACTTGAATGGGTAATTAATGGCTTTCCTAATGCTGTTCTAGATGCTAATGCATACCTATGCTTGAGTCTAAATTTTTCTTTTTGCTGTCATTATAGAGATACTCCCTTCAGTGTATTTATCATGCCACTATGCTGCCATTGCTTTGGATAACAGCTAAGATGGCTCTGTGTAGTTTTGAAAAAGAATATTGTAAATATTGGTCTGTTGAAAAGTGGACACTGCTTCTATTCAAAAAAGAAAAGAAAAGAAAAGTGGACACTGCTTTTATGTGAAATGTGCTTGTCATGCTAGCACTTCTAATGCTTGCACTTCATGTATGACAACCACAGCTACATCTAATTTTTTTTTTTTTTTTGGGAAGTTATTTTGCAAAAGAAATGCTTTAGAGGGTGTTTGGTACATGCATTTAAAAACTGAAAACATGTTTTTGAAAACATGTGTAAAAATACGTGTGGGTGAAAAAGTGTGTAAAAATACGTGTAATGTTGTTTAAAAACTGAAAACATGTGTTTGAGTGGGTGTACCAAACAGGGCCTTTTGTTGATTTAGCAGCCTGAAGCGTGGAGTGATTTGCAAAAGATTAAATTGTTCCCCAAAGTTTGAATTTAAGTGTTTCTATTTTTAGCTAATCTAGCTGTGCCTACCAGTATGCAACTTTTGGCGAGACTAGTGATTTTGATAGGCTATATATCTCTATATATATATATATATATATATAGAGAGAGAGAGAGAGAGAGAGAGAGAGACACTCAGAGTTCTAGTTCAACGAAAATATTAAATTCAAACTAAAACATGAATTTATTTATAACTAAGAAAACATAGGCTAAGCATAAAAATTGTTGACATGGTTTCCATCTTAACATGCTATGACATCACAGATATAAT
Source organism: Quercus robur (assembly GCF_932294415.1). Classification (NCBI taxonomy): domain Eukaryota; kingdom Viridiplantae; phylum Streptophyta; class Magnoliopsida; order Fagales; family Fagaceae; genus Quercus; species Quercus robur. The sequence goes on from NC_065541.1 coordinate 46,800,531, forward strand.
AAGATACTTAGAAGACACAAAATCCTAAATAACACCACACTGCTAGAGTCTAAAGATAAAATGCTTTCACAAACTGATGAACCAAATACTTCTAGTCTCTGGGCTTGAGTTTGCCCTCATTTGCCTGCTTGAAAAGATGAGCCTGAGCTGCTGCGGCCTTGTTTGAGCTGAGTGCTGCCATAAAACTCTCCCTGACCTGCTTTGTTGTGAAAGGGAATCTATTGTTCACCATGGAGTTGAGCAAGGAAGCAGTCCCTTCTCTATATAGTGCCCCAAGCCCATCAGTTCGTGTGTTGGAAAGTGCTTGCTGCAAGGTGAGGTGTGCTCCAAACCCTGGAACGCTAGTCACACCAAATGCATTGCCCATAGTTCCCCACCAGCCTAACAGACCCCAGATAATTCCTGGGTGAGTCCTCCAGTAACTGCAAATCAACAAACATCCATGACATTGTTAACCTAGTTACCATTAGTATGTTTTGTGTATATTCATGCAGGTGTTAAGTATAGTAACTTACGTGCATGTACCAATGATGGGTGAATTAGGATCAGGGAGGAATGGAGGTGTAGGTACGAGGGGGCTTGGTGGAGGGGTGGTGGTGCTTGGCGGGGTTTCGATGATTGGTGTTGGGGGGCTACCTTGTGAAGTTGGTGGGGAATTGTAGTAACCACCGCCTCCTGAAGGAGGAGTAGATGGTGTTGATGGAGTTGGATCATGATGTGGGGGGGTTCCACAATTTGAAGGGCTTGGTGGTTTTGGGCTGTGGCCTCCGTGATGTGGTGGATTTCCATGAGAAGGTGGTGTGCCTCCATGTGGTGGATTTCCATAAGAAGGTGGTGTGCCTCCATGTGGTGGATTTCCATAAGAAGGTGGTGTGCCTCCGTGTTGTGGTGGTGTTCCGTAGCCTCCATCTGGTGGTGGTGTGCTTACATAGGGAGGACTCCCTGTAATCGGAGGACTACCTGTAATCAATGCAGTGCAGATTGTGGGATGAGAGTGAAAATATTATAATTCGAGTGACGTTAAGCTTGATGCAATATATTTCTGATATAATTACCAAATAAAAAGTGACATACTGCTAGAAACATGGCCATCATGTTGACTGTGGCTACACAGTACACACTAGTAAAGCATAGAAGCTGAAGAAATTCTACTTGAAAAATAATCAGCAACTTTAAGCTTGATGCAATATATTTCTGGTATGGCCATTACATTGACTGTGGCTAAGCTCTAGTAAAGCATAGAAGCCGAAGACTTTTTACTTGAAAAACTAGCCATCTTGAGGGGAAATGCTTTGACTTTACTTAACTACAGTTATTTTATACCAAAAACACTTTAATATTCTATAAAGGGTAATCAATAGCACCAAAACTTGTCCCTGTGTGTGAGGATGTAAGAGAAAGATGTACCTCCGGGGAAATGTGGGTCTGGAGGGAAGTGGAAGTAGTTCTTCTGATCTTCAAAGCTTGTTGACACTACATGCATCACCAAGTTCTGAGAGAGCAATGCAGCGACCAAAGTCCATGTGAACATAGAACTAAACTTGCTTGTCTGCCTCTCCATCTCTGTGTGCTTCTAAAGAACTAAGACTGAAGGGAAAGAGGAAAGTGTAGGATGAGAGTGTTTGAGACAAGGAGGAAGTGGTGAATATAAAGGCAAGACACGGTGAAGTAAATACAAGCAGGTGAAGGAGGGTGTGGTTAGTTGATGCGTTGCAGGAGCATTTACTCCTACCATTTACTACTTCAATTGCTACAATAATGCTTGGGTTTAAAACACCAGCCAAGCATTCCATTCAGCTTTGCCTAACACTGCTATTCCTCTAATATAATATTTATGTCTTCCACGGTAAATTATGTATTGAGGTTGATTGTCTCGTCTGGTGTGGGTTAATTTTGGCTATGGATGCATATAAGTTGTCACTCTTGCTAATAGTAGTGGAGCTGAGCTTCGGCTAATAATTGCATGTCTCTTTTTTAAGGAATCTAGGGCTTTTCCTTTTCCCCCTTAAGATTCAGTGTATGTGAAATAGTGAGAGCTTAAGCCTTAAGCTTATACATAATTAAAAACTGGAAAACATGAATATTAAATGTGGAACAACAACAACCAAAAAAAATCCCATTGTCCCATTCCGCACTTATAGAATGCATGAAACCTAGCTAAAGCCTTCAGAAAATAATTGACTTTTGGTAAATATCATCACAAAAACAATTCATAGATGCAAAAATGCCGGGGGTAAGTATAAGCAGATAGATATGGCATATATATATTGGCAAGACCCGATATTAAAAAAAAAAAAAAAAAAAAAAAAAAAAAAAAAAAAAAAAAAAGGGATATCAGGATATGGCTAGACCTAAAGACTAATTAACACTACTAATAAAACTTCGAAGCAAATACAAGACGAGCTAAATTTGTTTCTGAAGAAAAGGCTAAATTTTTAATGAAATAGCCGATATGAGAGGGGAAAAAAAAGAAAAAAAAAGAAAAGAGATATAAAAATTTTCAAACAACTAACCAAAAAAAAAAAAAAATCTGTTATATGACTTTTACGAGTATTGACATACGTAAGCATGGAATGTCGTTATGTTGAGTCCTAAAAGTTGGTGAGGGCGTTTAAGTTTGTAAGTTCCACATTAGATCTCACCATAGCAGTGTTAAAGAAGACAACTACAAATCCTTTATGGGTGCAATTACTTTAGAAGTATAGAAGTATAGATGTTTTAAGAACTTCCTTTTCCTCCCATAAAAAATAGAAAAAGAAAAAGAAAAAAGAACTTCATTTTCCTCTATTTATGTGACTCATTTAATTTATTGGACTATGTTAACATTGTTAATAAATTATATTAGGAAAGTTTTGACATAATTTTCATGAAAAATATAAAAAGTCGTTAATAAAATTAATTGTTTTGTCATCTTCCTATAAGAGTTTAACTTACCTCCAATACTTTTTTTAATAGGAATCTCATTTTGTTTAAACAAGAGACTATTACATCACTTATTAACTAAATAAAATATGAAGATTAAAACTCATTATCACTTGTTATTGTATATTTAAAATAAAAGGACATGTCCAGTTAAAAAAGTACTAAAAATAAGTCAAACTCTTCCCATAAAATGTTTTTAAAAATAGTTCCTAAACCAATATTCTTAGGGCATACTTTAACATTTCTCTAATTTGTTAAGGTGAGCATGGCACAGGTTGCTTATCACTTGGACCATAAAAAGTCAACAATAATTTTCTAATACTTGCATCCAACACTTTTCTCTCACTTTCTTGTGTTCTTATTAATTTGAAATAAGATGATCGGGTCCCAATTCGAACATCATAGATTCATTTTTCAACAATATATAGTACTAGCTTTAACTTGGTAAAATTTAAGCTACCTAGTGGCCTTGATAAGAAGGGGCAAATTGAATTTGGTATCCACACAGCAATACTGTACATCAAATATTTGTAGAAAGATCTAATCTAATCATATTGTAGTACTAGTGGGATTAGGTTACTTGTCTTGGAACAAATTTAGGCTCTTGAACCCTAATAGATCTAACATTCCATCTCACGCTCAAGGTTCCAAATCTTTACCAAGAAATCAATGCATCACCTACCAAGATGCATATCCAGTGGTTGAACAGTGATTAGCAAATCCTTTGCCTAGTCAGCATCAAAGTAGGTCTGTAGTACTAAATCAATGGTAGAACGGAAGGAAAGCCCATAAAAAAGTATGCCTTTGAGATAGTGCATGATGCGGAGAACATACGTTCGAATTTTTAACAAAGCATGGGGCAAACATAAACCGGCTGATGAGGTTCATAACATGAGAAATGTCAAGACAGGGTGACTGTTAAGACTTAAGAATACAAGATTGCCAATTCATTCCCTGTAGCATCATGAAAATTCTTAACATTCGTGACACAAAGCTTGATAGTTGTGTCAGTAGGCATCTCAGCAAGTTTACAATTAGCGAGACCCACACGAGATGAGATCATAGGCATATTTTTCTTAAAAGTGATAGTAACTGTTATTAGAACACATGACCTCGTGGCCAAAAAAATAGCTAAAAGTTCCCAAATCCTTTTTTTTTTTTTGAGGTGATGGCTGAGTAATAGTTTGAGTTCCTTAAACCAAGCAAGATCCTTTTCAGTAATAATCTTGTCATCATCATATAATACAAATAAAGTAACACCCTCATCTGCGAGACGAAGATTAAGGGTAGAGTCATAAGGATTGAAGGAGAAGTGGAGTTATAAAATTATAAAACTAAATTAGAAAATATTAACGGATGCTTTAAGGGCATCAGTTCATGAACTATTTTTATAAACATTTTATGGAAAAATAATAAAGTAATTATTTTTTTGACAAATATTTTATATTTTTCATATAAGTGGTGTCAAAACTTTCTAATATGGTTTACTAATAATTGTCCTAAGGGCACTTATTAACATGATCCAACTAAATTTGGCAAACCAAGCTCAAAGGGTATGTTTGAGGCTATAAAAAGTTTTGCAAAAATAGACTAATGATATGTGATGAACACTTATAGGTAAGAGGAATTTACATGTAGATTTCTTTAGTAAGGTTGCCATTAAGGAAGTCATTTTTTGAGGTCCATCTATAACAAGGAGGGACCAGATTGAGGTAAGTCAAGTAATAACAGAAAATGTTTCTCAAAAAAAAAAAAAAAAAAGTAATAACAGAAAATGTCATCATATGGTATAGACAATACTCCAAGGTGAAAATTTTAGCCACAAGGCAAGCCTTGTACATGTCCAAAGTACCAGTAAGTGAGTTTTAGTGTGTGTTTGGCATTAGTTTAAAAAGGCAGTTTTTTTTTATTATTCAACTTATTTTTGCTATTATTTATGGGTCCCATTGTACTTTTTGGTACTATTCATGGACCCCACTGTACTGTTTTAACTACCTCTTAGCTTTATTTATAGTACTTTCATTTAAAAAATTTTCAATTTCAACTAAATAAGCCGTTCCAAACAGACACTAATCTTATAAACTCATAATAGCCAACTATAAACTTTCCCAAAGGCAGCTCAATGAGATCTCAGGTATGATTTTGAAGATGAGCATGAAATTCTTTTGCCATGACAATTTGCCATACACAGTTGGAAGAAGCCTCAGGATAGGAGTGAGGTTCATGAAGTGTAGCAAGGGCACAATAGCAATGATTTTTTTTGAGAAAGCAAGGAGATGCTTTTATCTGAGTAGGGTGAGATGGAACATGGGAGCTATGAGGTTCCTCATGGTCATAGGACATCGATGTGTAATGGGAGAAGATGCTAGAGCCGACATGGTGGAGGGAAGACCATCTATAGAAGATGAAGGGTCTTCAGTGAAAGAATTTCTAAAGAGAAAAGAAGGATACAAGGCATGTGGAACTTGGATAGGTTGGAGAAAGATGTGTTTTCCCAAAAGATCACATGTAGGGAAATATATAGGGAGTCATCATATCAAGAATTCAGGAAGGAATCTGATTTACGAAACAGATTGTAGTTATGTAAACTTCACCCCATAATGATTCGAGTATCGAGTCTGAGATGATTAGGGTACAATCAAAAGTGAGTATTTGTCGATGCTTTATTTGCTTATATTTAGCTAAAACCATTATCTTGGATGTCTCCTAGGCCAATAACAGTGAGATAGATTCCCATAAGCATTCAGAGATTGATAAAATTAGTTTGTTTTCCATGACATTATCAGAACGAAATATTTTAATTGTTTCGGAAAATTGTGTAGCAATCATTTTTGTGAAATTGCAATTAATATCAAGCACTTTAGACATATATTTCATTAGATAAAATCATGTATATATAACGGGAATAATCATCCAAAGATTATAGAATATTAAGGGACTTCCGTAGTGGAAATACATAGGAGAAGGCTCCCAAAGAGATCAACTAGTCCTAAAATATAAGGTCGATCCAGTGATGCACCCTCAACTTTATCTAATTTTATATTTGTGGCTGTACGGATAAATAAAAAATATTGTACTATAAATTATATAGTTTTTTTTTATTGTAATTGTAACGTGATAAAGTATGAATAGTAAAAAAAAAGAAAAAAGATTTATGTATAAATAATAAACATTTACTTATAATCTGCGACATCATAATCGTGATAAAAAATTGTGTAATAGTCTTTGAAATGAGAATCAAGATCTATAATGTATATGATGTTGATCGGTTGGGGTCTCGGATATTGGACAGTTGGCCTTGGCCCTAGACTTTACGACTATTTCCTCGATCAACATTTGTCTTTGGTTACCGTCAAAAAAACAAAAAAAATTAACCTACTATGTAATAAATACTCTCTTTACATAATTTTTTGCCATCTTTACTTGAGAGGAAAACGAGGTACAGAGAAAAGGGTCCAAAGGGCTGAAAGTATTAGTTAGTTACTGTCTCAAAATTTAATGACATTGCCAGAGAAGTAGGTGAGGTTACACAAAATTGTTGGGAGAGGAGTAAAGGACAGCACATGTAGTATGTAGCCATGCAGGTTTGTGTCTTTGGGGTTTGTAAAGTTTATCAATGTCAAACCTGTGCTTGACTAGTTCATTTTTATAGCATGTGAGAGGGAAAGCTCATTTTTAATTCAAATTTATTTGCTGTGTAAAGAGACAGGTTGGGAAATGCCACAAAGTGCTTTGTGAGCTGTCTCAATTTACAGCCTAAAATGAATGCCAACAGTAAATTTAATGGAAAGAAAGGTAATTAATATTGTATAATGTTGTCATCCAATGAGAAACCACCTAATTAATATTGTTTGATAATTTATACTATAAAAAAAAGCTGTCAACCTTCTTGTGAGTTGTGACAGTGTTACTATTATAAGAAAGGAGAGAGAAGAGAAGACATTGTTGTCACAGTTTTGGAATTTTAGTTTTGGATTTAAATTTGGCTGCAAATTTGATAAGATATGAAATAGTTCATCTGAAGATTGGTCGAACTAATTATAAAGAAAGTAAAAAAGAGATTGAATCTGTTTGCATTCTTTTGGTTAATTTTCTTAGTACAACTTTGGATTCTGCCTACAATTGCCACATGGTGTACTACGAAACCTTGTGGACAGCTCATTTTAGACTCTGCCACTCTCCAAATCTAAGGTCAAGATTTCCAGTATACTGGAATATAAGATGGGATATCACATCGACATGAAAATGTGGTGTGTCAAGTTCAGTGCTCAAATGTGAACAGTGCTAACCTGTAATAGGTTGTGGACGCACCTTGTTTATTTGTACAATATACATACTTGTACTACACACTTTTTTATTTTATATAAAAGCACTTTTATATATTTTATTATTTGAAAAATACAATACATTCATTCAGTATTTCTAACATGGTATCAGAGCAAAAAGCATTAAAAGCACCTACAAACTTGTAAATAAATGTCCTAAACCTAAAATAATGAAAATTACATTAAAAAAAATACCAAAAATAACAAATTACATAAATTAATTTGAAGATTCCATCCTATTTTTGACACTGTTCTTGCTCTCCTTTTTTCTGCCAAAGTTCCTACTCCTTTTTGGGGCGAAGCTGCACTTCATGCTGTTCATGCTATTAATCGCATTCTCAGTCCCGTTATCCAAAATCAAACTTGTACGTTTTTAGACCCCTTAAAACACAAGTTGATTAACCTAGTTATTTAGCCAAGTAATTACTTAGGTAAATTATTCAAATCTAGATTAACACAAGTAAATTATATTATGTAAACAATGCGGAAAATAAAGAACACAACGATATGATAACCCAGAAAAACCAAACAGTAAAAAACCCGGGGAGGATTTAACCTATTTATCCTCAAGGTAAAATAGATCCACTATGAAAGAATTGAAGTTTTACAATAGCGACTTAGACTACTAACATCCTATTGTTACCTTGAGTAGAAAACTTACTACCACGATCACGTGACAACTTCGAGTCCACAGACTACTTCTTTCTTGGATTCATAGTAACCACAAGTACTCCCACTTGTGTTTTTCTTTAAGCTCTTTGTGCAGCAACTAAAGCGATCACCAAGCTTTCGACATCAATCTTGATCTTGATAACTCTAAGTGTGTATAAAGGCAAATATCTCTAGATCTCATAAGAGATTCACATACACAGCATAAACAACAACCTGAGAACGTGGCTAGAATTTTTCCTTTTATACTTAAGGCAAAATATAAAACCCTACATGTCATATAGGCTTGGGCTGAGTTGGAAAATTCTACAAAAAAATATTCTGCATGAGCTTCGATCGATCGAGTCTAATTTTCGATCGATCGAGCATTGTAGAAAGTGAATAGTAATTTTTTGCAATTACTCATTTCCAACTTCACAATAAACATATTTTGAGTAGCCTAAATCTAGACTCTAAGTTTTGATTATAGTTTGCCAACATTACATATTGAAGTTTTAAAACATTTAGATCCTAAATCCTTAGAACCTAACAAAACTCTATATGAGTGCCTTTTTAGGTCGCCGCCAGACTATTACCATCTTTGCTCCTTTGGTTTTGCCTGTTTCGTTATTTGTTAGCCACATGAACATAACAAATTTGAGCCTTGATCTAGATTTTTTTGTTTTCTTGGCTATGGTGAAACTTAAAAGGGGTATCGGTGTTATGATCCTGTCTCTCATCGTCGTCGTATCTCCCGCAATGTTGTCTTTTGGGAACATCGCTCATTTGTTGAGCTCTCTCATTTTTGTGCCTCCCTATCTACCTACTCTGTCTTAGATCTTTTTCCAGATAAGCCATATACTTCTTCTATAGTTACTTTTGATTCTCCTATAGACTTCTCTATCCAACCACAAGATATTTTTGATGCCTCTCTTGGATCACCCTCTAATGAACAAGTGGAAGATGAACAGGTTGAAGATGAGTCACCCAACCCTGAGCTTGGGTCCCTTGCTCTTACTCTTGCTCCACCTGAAGATCTTACACAAGACATTCCACCTCGTCACTCAACTCAGGTAAGATCCATTTCTACACATTTACTTGACTATCATTGTTATACTGCCCTTGTTACACTGCACGAGCCTCACACCTATCGTGAGGTTTCCACTAACCCTTTATGAGAGATTGCACTGAAAGAAGAACTTGATGTATTATCTAAAAACCATACATGAGATTTGGTGACTCTCCCCCCCGGGGAAATTTGTGGTTAGTTGTAAGTGTAGCTACAAGATCAAGACTCGCTCTGATGGATCCACTGAACAATATAAAGCTCGTCTTGTTGCTAAAGGTTTTACACAGGAGTATGAAATTAGTTATGAAGAGACCTTTACTTCGGTTGCTCGAATCTCATATGTTTGTGGCCTTTTAGCTGTTGTCGCTACCAGTAAATAAGACATTTTTCAGATGGATGTCAAAAATGTCTTCCTTAATGGGAATTTAAGTGAAGAAGTTTATATGCAACCTCCTCTTAGTCTCTGTATTGAATCGAACAAGGTTTGTCACCTTCGACGTCTACTTTATGGCCTTAAACAAACTCCATGAGTTTGGTTTGCCAAGTTTAGCTTTACCATCTCTCACTTGGGTTACATTGCTAGTCATTATGATTCTGCATTATTTCTTTATCGCACTGACAAAGGCATGATTTTGCTTCTCCTATATGTGGATGATATGATCATAACTGGTGATGACCTTAGTGGCATTCAAGAACTCAAGGATTTTCTTAGTTAGCAGTTTGAGATGAAAGATCTTGGACATCTCAACTACTTCTTAGGTCTTGAAATCACTCATTCCATAGATGGTCTTTATATTACTCAGGACAAGTATGCTTCTGAACTTTTGTCTCGAGCTGGACTCACTGATAGTAAGACTGTTGACACTCTAGTTGAACTTAATGCGCATCTGACTCCCTTGAGGGGGAAACCATTATCTAATCCATCTCTTTATAGACAATTGGTTAGCAGCCTAGTTATCTCACTGTCACTCGTCTAGCATTTCCTATGTTGTTTACCAAGTGAGCCAGTATCTATCTACTCTACGATCGACTCATTATGCTACTGTTTTGCACATTCTTCGATACCTGAAGGGCACTCTTTTCCATGGTATTTTCTACTCTGCTCAGACTCCTCTTGTTTTCCATGCATTCTCTAATGCTGATTGGGCAGAAGATCCCACTGATCGCAGGTCCACCACTAGTTATTGCTTCCTTCTTGGTTCTTCTCTGATTTCTTAGCGAAGCAAGAAACAAACCCTTGTGGCCCGCTCCAGTATTGAAGCAGAATATCATACCCTTGCTGATACCACATCTGAGCTCTTTTGGCTACGATGGCTTCTTAAGGACTTAGGTGTGTCCACATTCTCTGCTACTCCTCTTTATTGTGGCAACCAGAGTGCCATTCATATTGCTCACAATGATGTCTTCCATGAATGGACTAAATATATCGAGATCGATTATCATTTTATCCATTATCATCTTGTCCATGGTGCTTTCAAGCTGTTCTCAATTTTCTCTAAAGATCAACTTGCAGATATCTTCACAAAGTCACATCTTAAGGGACACCTTTGTACTTTGGTTGACAACCTCAAGTTGGTCTCACACCCACCTTGCGTTTGAGGAGGGTTGTTAACGTATAATAGGTTGTGGGCTTTAGACCAACCTTATTTACTTGTACTACACACATATTTATACTACACATTCTGCCTCTTATATAAAGGCACTCTTGTATATTTTATTACTTGAGAAATACAATACATTCATTCAGTATCTCTAACAGACAAAAAGCAAATTGTTAGGATCTTTAGATTGTTGGCAAATTCTATGACAACTTTGGATGTGATTTTTGAATGCTCTCTTTGTATTTCAATACTTAACATGAGGTATATTATGTATTGGGTTCAAGTAGAAGTTAGAAAGTGCATTCTTAAGATTCTCAGTGGAGCTTTGAGGGTCAAGCAAAAGTGTCTGGTAAAATCAGATTTTGAAAAACAGCTAGACTATTGGATTCACCTGAAACTTTGCAAACACTTTGTCAAGAAAAAATGCCAGGTTCACGTGAGAGAAATTTGTTACGATCGAGTTTATCTGCCGTGCCTGCCCTTCGCACATCTAATTAAGCCTCATTTCCCACGAAATTTGACACTCAAAAATTCCCCAATTGAAGTGTTAGGGGATCAAGATAAACTCTAGATCATAAACCTCTATCTTTCGAGCTTCTCCCTCTCTACAAAGCCATATACTATGAGAGGACCATCATTTTCTAAATTACTTCAAAGTTGTGTGAGTTAATTGGTGATCACTGGGAACCACATCGGAGCAGCCCATAATTAGTCATAATGGCTTGAAGTTGCAATTGGAGAACAATTGTGGATTCAAATGCTAGAGTACGTAGAAAAAGGACTTGTGAGTCAGTTGCATGTAGGAACATAGAGGATTTGAGTACATCTTTACTATATTGTTTAGAGGGTTCTGTGAGTAAATTGTACTACAACTATCTATTATCGTGCATCATTTTTGGTAGTGAGACTGCGGAGAGACTTTTATGCCTGATAAGGTTTTCCTTTTTGATAACATATCTTTGTGTTATGGTTTTATTATGATTTTCTATGGATTGTTCATTTTATATGCTTATTGATGTTTATATTATCATTCATGCTTATGTTAAGTGGTTAACCATTTTAATTTAAAATTGGCTAAGCTATTATTTAAAAGTTGGGGTCTAAATCATAATCAAGTTAAATTAATTTGATTGTTCTTACAAACTCCCAAATTACTAGCATGCTTTGAATTTTTTTTTTTCCACTTTTTATTTCTCATATCTGTCGCAATGAATGGAAGTGGAAGAGAAATTGGAATACAAAGGCTGTGATTTAACTTTTACTCAGTTAATATCTAACAAACAATTAATTTCCTTTTTCAATTATTATACATGGCTGAAAAACACCATGTGCCCTTTCAGAAAAAAAAAGCACCTAACCTACCTGCCAAGGCATAATTAAGTGAGAGCCATATGTAGTAAACATATATATATATATATATATATATATATATACGATGTGTACAAGTGGTAAAGAATCAATGTAAAATATATGCAGAAAAATCTAAACATACTATGGTTTATTTAATTTGAAAATGTGCCTAGCTAGCTAATTTTATGCAGATTGTAACAATCCATCTCGTAATAAGTGGTACTACAGTTAAGCAAATAATATTATATGATTTAATTAGAGAAATTGCGGTGTATATCTTAACTATAAAGTATAAACTCAAGAATTTGGACTGTGAGGACATTAATTGGGAGAGTGTATTCAAAGTCTCACATTGGATATATACCGACTAAATCAAAATTCCACCAATTAATGAGTACAATCATGGCTAATTCATTTGAAAAATTGCATACATGCATGTGACTAATCCAACCGACAAATGTTATTATATAGTAACACTAGTGAGGAACTAGACCGACCAATGATTTGTTCATTCTTTGCTTCTTACTATGCTAAATCCGTGGTCCTGCCAGGCAGGCTTGACTTGATCCTATTATGGCCGTACATTTTATATTTTGTTAGATATATTAGTATTATCGTATAGAACAATTATAAACACAAGTGAAGGATTTTATAAATCAATAGATGTATAGAAAAGTGTCTATCAAAATTAATAAATATGTGATAAGATAAGAAAATATTAGATGCCTTTTACCTATTTTTGTTTAATTATCATGCAGATACTATGTAGCATGTAGGTATATAAGAAAAGAAAATTTCAAAAAATAACCATTCCAATTATAAAATCGTAACTTAATTACGTCTATTTTAGAAAACTAAACTGTTTTAACTTTGACTTTTATTTTTATTTATGAGGGTGTTGCGGATGAATGTAGCCAAGAGGCTTTTGACATATACATTTCCTCCTTTTGGATTTCATGAAAAAAGCAATGCAAACGTTTAACTGTTTAAGAGACTTTCTTCTCTAAAAAAGAAAAGAAAAAAAAGAAGCTGTTTAAGAGTTCTAGTTGAATCAAGAGAGAATGGGGCTAACAGCCTAAAACAGTGGTGGGCTTGACAAAGAGACTGAAATGTCTCTTCATATTAATCCAAACCCTGTTGTTAAAAGAAACCTTTAGCCACTAATCTGGTCTTAATTACAAGTGGCAATAGAGCTATCACTATGACGTTTCAATTTGTAGATCCACTTCTAGTCCACAACATTTTTACCAACTGCAGTTGGATCTAAAGTCCAGGTCTGTTGATGTTACAAGGCACTAAATTCTTCATAGCCATTAGGATACTTGCTGGAATCACCCAAATATGGGAGTTGTATAACATTATAGTCTATTGAAACTTTAAAACATTGTTTAGGTTTGAAAATACCACTCTGGGAGTGGGTTTGCATAGGATGGACAATATTGGTAGCAAAAGGGTTAGGAAAACTTGATGCAGTGACGGTGAGGGTAGGACAGGTGGGGGCAAGAACACTAGAGGGTTGAGAGGGCATTGAATGATTTGATAAAATATGAGGGTAGTTTTTATCTTTTGTTCTGTTTTATTTTGGTTTTTTTTTTTCATATGTAATTTTCATAGTTTTAGAAGATAGGATTTTATATTCTTGATTTAGGTGTTTTTATTTTTTAAGGGGTTGTTAGTCAAAATAGTCTTATTATGGTATTGTATTAATTATAATATGTTTAGGAATATTTTTACTTAAGAAATTAGTTTTTTAGAGCTTCTAAATAGGCATGCAATATGCAAAACAAAAATTTAGAGTTCAAAGTATCAATAATATTTTTAAAGAGGTTTTTCTCTTTTTTAGTGTATTTCAAAGTTCTATCTTGTGGCTTCAAGAAAGCTCTTTTATAGATTTAAGGGCTTGTGTCTTTGCTAGAATGATATCTTGTCTTGTCACGCTTTCCATTATGCATTAATTGGTATCAATGAACTTGCTAGCATCCTGGTACCCATCTGATCATGCTTTCCGTTATGCCTCACTAAGTACATATTCATACACCCAGTGGTGAAACCAGAAATTTGGGTTAGGGGACAAGATAAAAGACAAAATTGAAAGTAAAAAAAATTAATCTGAAAAAAATTAATCAATATTAATAACAAAGTAAATAACCAACTATATGCTAATGAAATTCTCATACAAAATCTAACATAAAATGTAAACTTTAATTTATTTTTTCACACCTATTTTAATTTACTCAATTGCTATCGATGATTTTTCTTATTTTGAAACCGCTGTATGATTTTTTTGCACTCAATAGTCTTAAATATATTTTTATCAATATATGTGACTAAGCAATTATTTATCCATTGATCTCCCATTTGATTGTGTAATCAATTTTTAATTATGTTTATTGTTGAAAATATTCTTTCAACAGTAGCTGCTGCAACTTGTAAGATCAATGTTGAGATCGCTAACATGTAAAACAATGGATACAAAACATCCTTTTTCATTTCTACCGTTATTTTAATATACTAGTTGTTGGAGTGTAGGTCTATTTATGTGAGAGCATTAGCATTGATGGTGTCAAAAAGCCATATTGCTATTTTTAACACTATCAATACTAAAAAGCCACTTGCAATGGTGGAGGAAAAGCTAAAAAATTTGGTTGTTGAATTACAGTGTATAGCCAAAGATGTTTGTGCACCGTAGCTAAGATGGCAAAAAAAAAAAAAAAAAAACAATATTTAATTAGAAGTTATATTATTTTATTATGGTGGTGGTGGTGGTTGTCATTTATTATAGTAAATATTTTATTTTATTATATTATTTATATTATTTTATTGTGTTGAATGTTAAAATAAAATCGCTAATGTTAAGTGTTTTGTAAAATAAAATGGTAAAATAGATAAAACAATTTTTTGTAGTGTCATATTGTGAAATTTTTGGCACCACCAATGATGCTATAGGAGAAGCAGCCGTAGAATTAAAAAAAATGAAAAAAAAAAAGAGAGAAAAGTTATTTGTCCTTTTATGGTGTAGGGGGCAAAAAAGAAGAGAAAAGTAATTTGTCCTTTTGTGGTGTAGGGGGCTAATAAGACATTTTCATATAATATAGTAATATTATACTATTATTAGAGAAATATTTGGAAGTTCGGGGGCACTTCCCAGCCCCCACTCCCCCCCTGCATACACCTACATGCAAATGCATGTATATAAAAATTACAAAAACAGCAAACATGTAATCTTCATTGCATGCATATCCCCACTTGTATAGATACATCAAAAGTCAAAACATCTGATTGCGTAGATAATATATACCGAATATATGCAAGTATATGTGAAATCTATTTACTCGTATATACAACTACATTTGACAGTGGAAATGAATACTACTTCCTAGCTAGTTGTTATTCATCCTCTAGCTTCATGCTGCTTGTTTGACTGAGATTGCATGATACCCATGAATCCATTAGTCATGAGACTTAGTTTTATGAGCCTTATCTTTTAGATGGCAATCCACATATATAGATCCAAAAAATCTAGCTCCTAACACATGGGTGTGTGATACTCAAGGCGCTCCCCATTTATTGCTTAGAGCCACCCTTCACTAGCTAGCATTTGAAAAGTGATTTGTCAATTACCTACATTCTTATCAGTGACAAAACCTCAAAATTCAGGAGGTGCAGAAAATCAAAACTGAAAAAGCAAGAGTGCAGCTGAGTTCCAAGGTGGATTATCCCTGCTTATCTAAGCAATGTTGTAATCAGCAATAATGGGGTACGGTAAAAGATTCCATTTTTCTGCGTTTTGACTTCTGAATGAAGAAATAAACATTTTCAAGAATTAGACTTTACCAGATATTTAGGGATCCTTGATTTATTATATTGTCAACAACAAGGTTTCAGAAAGAGGAAGAGATTGTATAATCTTTCAGATGAATTTTTCAGACACACTATGATGGTGACGTGTCCTTTCAGGTGCTTATGAAGTGCACATGCGAGGTCCATTTGCACTGTTACGATGCTCTACTGGGGATATTCTTCACTGATAGTCAACTTAATCAAAACATCACAACCGTTAATTTGTAGATTAAATTAATTTGCTGGACGGTTATGACTTCATGATTGGTTGACTTTTGTGATAATCAACTCGGTTTGACTTACAAATTTTCTTCCTATGAGCACAATTCTTCTAATTATTTATCCATGCTCACCTGAGAACATGCTGGAGCTACTATAAATTTCAAAGTTGTGTCAATGTTCCTCACACCAATAACAATGGCTGCACAACTTGGCTATGTTGTTTCTTGTATATTCTCTCTCTTAGTTGCAATAGTCTCTATCACTTTCACTTTCTTGAAACACAAAAAAAACTATAAAAAATCCAAGAAGCTACCACCTGGGCAGATGGGACTTCCTTGGATAGGTGAAACAATGGAGTTCTACAAAGCTCAACGTAAGAACCAACTTTTCGAGGAGTTTGTTCAACCTCGGATTACGAAGTATGGGAAAATATTCAAAACAAGGCTAATGGGGTCACCGACAGTAGTGGTGAATGGAGCTGATGCTAATAGGTTCTTCTTGTCTAATGAGTTCAAGTTGGTGATAAGCTCGTGGCCTTCTTCGTCGGTTCAGCTCATGGGCAAGGACTCCATCATGGAAAAACAAGGCGAGAGGCACCGGTGCCTTCGTGGGCTCATAGGCACAAGTCTTGGCTATGCAGGGCTTGAGGCTTTAGTGCCTAAAGTTTGCAACTCTGTTCAATTGCACCTAAAAACAAAATGGCATGGCCAAGAGAAGGTTAGCCTTTACCGTTCCACAAAGGTTTTGACATTTTCCATAGTGTTTGAGTGCTTGTTGGGGATTAAGGTAGAGCCAGGAATGCTTGCAACTTTTGAGAGGGTTTTGGAAGGGGTTTTTGCTCCACCAATTAGGTTTCCTGGCTCTAAGTTTTCTAGAGCAAGAAAGGCAAGGCTAGAGATAGAAAAGATGTTGATAAGTGCAGTGAGAGAGAAGAAGAAGGAGATGGAAGGAAGGTTGGAAGGAGGAGACGAGGATGGGTTGTTGATGTCAAGATTGGTGTCTGGGATGATTAAAGGGGAGA
This sequence comes from Quercus robur, assembly GCF_932294415.1. NCBI lineage: Eukaryota > Viridiplantae > Streptophyta > Magnoliopsida > Fagales > Fagaceae > Quercus > Quercus robur. Next base: position 46,817,529 of record NC_065541.1, read on the forward strand.
TTAGTGAAGAAGAGGTTGTCGATAACATGGTCTTGCTAGTTTTTGCAGCTCATGACACAACTTCTTATGCCATTGCCATGACATTCAAAATGTTGGCTCTGCACCCTAACTGCTATGCCCTCCTCCTTCAAGGTACTATTATTTTTGAAGCTTTTATATGGTTCAAAGTGATTTTTTAAAGAGTAATTATTCAGTGTTTCAGGAGTACAAAAATAATACTCTTTCATTATATAATAGTAGGTCTCATTATTCACGTAAGAGGAGGGGTACTACGTTTGTCACTATATTGGGAGATTACTTCATAAATTTTCCTTTTTTTATTAGCCATTATACGAGTTTCTAGCCAAGATTTGAACTTTAACTAACTTATTATATTTGAAGTAACTTCTATCTGAGTTCCTACTCACATTAGAGTATCTCATTTCTTGCCAGAACATGTTGATATAATGAGCAACAAAATACCGGGTGAGAATCTAACATTGGAGGATATGAAGAAGATGAAGTATACTTGGCAAGTTGCTCGTGAGAGCATGCGGCTGTTCCCTCCTATCTTTGGTTCATTCAGGAAAGCAATTGCTGACATTGAATACGAAGGATTCACCATTCCCAAAGGATGGAAGGTGCATGCTGGATTTCTTCTTTCTTTATTACATATGATAGACCAATTGAAGTTTGATAGCAATCCAACACCATGATTTTGAAGTACTAAGCACCTAGATTGATACTGACAACCATTATTACAGGGCAATGATATTTTTACATCCACTTTTAACATTAGTTTTCAGTATGGACATTTTTTTTTTACTTTTTAAAATGTGTATATATTAGCACATCAATTGTGGATATTGTGTAAAATAGTGGATGTAATATGAGCTATGAGCTTTTAAGTGGGAAGTGTATATATGTTGGTTCAATCTAATCTATTCAAGTTTCAATGTGATATGGACAAATCGGTGAATCTATGAAAACTTGAGACATAATGAAAATAAGACAAAATTAACCACATAAAATTTTGAAATTCTCCCTAAAATGTTTTTGACATTTGGTTGTGGTTCTCTGCAGGTACTGTGGACAACATATGGAACTCATTATGATGATGATTATTTTCAAGACCCACTGAGTTTCAATCCAAGTAGATTTGAGGAGCCCATACCACCATATGTATTTGTTCCCTTCGGAGGAGGCCCAAGAGTGTGTGCAGGGTACCAACTAGCCAAATTGAATATCCTCATCTTTGTTAATTTTATTGTAACCCATTATGATTGGTCCTTACTATATCCAGACGAGACAATCACCATGGACCCCCTTCCATTTCCTTCGCATGGAATGCCCATAAAGATTTCTCCTAAGTTGCTATAAAGCAACCAAGGATACTGGGGATTCATATAGTGTAATTATGCAGTTCGATTTAGCGCACACCAGTAAATTACTTCAGTTTATATTAACAATCATGGTTATTGGAAGATCAAGTCTTCATAAAATTTAGGTTGGGCTACTTCTAATCAATTCATCAAGCAGTAAGGCCAAGTCTATAATCTAATACGTCTACTATTGAATTTTTTCGTTTTCAGTCGTCCCATCGTGTGAATTGAATTAAATGGCTCTTAAGTAATAGTGAAATAAAAAAAAAATTACATAAGCACCAAGAAAAAAAATTCAGACCAACGTGCCAAATTTACCTAGATAAAAAACATGGGACAAGATTGATCAATACCTATAATAAAATAGATATCGCAACGTCATAATAAATTGGAAAAATACAGGAAAATTAAAACAATGTCATCGCAAAAAATGGAATCTGATGTAGTTATATTTGAGACTCTCTCTCTCTTTCTCTCTCTCTCTCTCTGTGGCAACGCTCTCTGACTTGCTGCATTGGACTCTCTTGAGGTTTTGTAGTGTTCTCACATTACACCACACACACCACGACTTTATATAAAGAAAAAAGTTGCCACCTTACTTCCATCCTATTTCTAATAGAATAATATGGCTTTTGGATTAGAAAAACAACAGAGACCTTGATCAAGCTTTCAAGTGACCTTGAAGTGTTGAAGAGATCACATTGGTGATTAGTGTCTCAACTTCCGTTTTGGAAACTATGAAGAGAAACCGCTATGGAGACTATGGAGGCTAGAAGGAATTCTATCTCCGGTTTTGGCATTCTAAAAATTTGCTAACTAAATATAGGTTTTATTGTCGTTCTTATATTGAGTACAATCATGAGTCGGTTGGCTACTAATATAAACTGGAAAAATTGATATGCGTAGTCATGGTAAATCTCGCTCAACCAATGTTATGGAAAACTTGATAACTGAATTTCAAATCACGATAATCTCGCTTGTCTTCTCACATGTTCCCTTAAAAGTTGCTTGATCAAGTTCCTCAACATAGCGCTTTGAACCTCTTCTTTCAGCTCTTTAAACTTAAATAAAATGAATACAGGAAAATATTGCAATTACATTAGAAACATTTACACCAAATTTTCCAACGCACTATTAACCTAAATAGATTACTTAAAAAAAAAAAAAAAAAAAAAAAAAAAAGGGAGAAAAGATGCACATAATTTCTACATCAAGCATTGTTCAATCGTAAACTGAAGGTAAGCATGTCGACCACCTCCAGTGTAGGTGCTTTTTCAATAGATAGCTTCTTGGAAACCTCTTGCATGGTTGGCCTAGATTTTGGATTGGTTGCCAAGCATGCCAATGCAAGCTTTGCAATCAAGACCACTTTGAATGCGACTTGATTTCTAGGAGATTTGAGGCATTGATCTAAAATGTCCTTCAATTGTATATCATGGGTGGTTGAAGTTGTTGCTGATGATGAAAATGATGATGAGAGAAATGAAATGAGGTCTCCTGGATGATTTCCCATGATCACTTCCAATGTTAACACTCCTAATCTATAAACATCACATTTTTCATTCACTTCCATTGTATATGCAAGCTCTGCAAAATATAAGAATCTAACTTGGTATGGTACTGTGTAAACCTAAAGTGTAGTTTAGTGTTCCTTCCCATGTAAACTTATTTTTTTCACCCTAAATTAAAACAGTATTTATAATGTGTACCATAAAAATCATAACATTTCAACCAACACCTTGATTCAGGAATATAATTTGTGATATTCGCCAACCATCCAAATTAGTGGTGTAAACTAATGGTCTCATTGTACAGGGTGCACATTTCTAATGCAATCAAAGTTTGGATTGGATATTACCCAATAGAGTTTTAATTAAGACAGTGTGGTGAAAAATACATTTTAATGTCAAAACAATGTTGATTGTAAAATTTTAAAATTTCGGATGCATATATTCATATAATTTATGCATATGCTTATAATTAACCCTTATTTTTATTTTTTCTTTTGGGTTAACTCACCCTTTTTACTTTATTTTTATACACAATTACTTTCAATGAAACAGTGTTGATTGTAAAATTTTGAAAGTTAGGATGCATATATTCATATAATTTATGTGAATGCTTATAATTATCCCTCATTTTTATTTTTATTTTTCCTTTCGGGCTAACAAACCCTTTTTACTTTATATTTATATACAATTACTTTCAGTGCATGGGGTTAAAGCAGGGGGCTTTTCAAATTCCTCCCTTTTATCTCTTTTTTATATTTTAATAATATTATATATATATATATATATATATCACTTATTAAGCCCTTCATCTTTTTTCTTTTTTTTTCTCAAATGGATAAAAATTCATTTATGGTACATGTTAAATGAAATGTTAAAGCATAACTTTCAAAAAATATAGGGGAAAAGCAATATTCCCCTTTTATGTTTTGACTAGTTCACATTTCCCCCATTTATGTTTGGAACTACCCAATTTTTCTCTCTATGTTTCAGAAATGAGCAACCCCAATTTTGTTACTCTCTCTATTAATTCTAATGGAATCGTCTGATTCCTAAAATTTTATATTATGCAAAGTCTAAAATACTCTAAACTAAAAAAAAAAAAAAAAAAAAAAAAAACCTCCAATGCTCTCTCTCTTCCCTCCAAATCCGGATATAGTAAAGCCAAAAAATACAGAAGCTTGATCTGTTTGCTAAATGGGCATGGGAAACATTATTCAATTCATTTTGTTTAATATGCCTGGGTTTTGGGGGAATAGAGTTTGGATTATGATGAGGTTCAACACAGTCCATCGGAGGACCAATGCCAATCTCAACGCCAAGTTATACAATTTGTTTTGTTGAATATGTCCCCGGCGTGGGCGGAGTTGTTTTACAATAGTTGAAGACATTCAAAGAGTTTAGTGTCACAAAGCTGGGTGATGTGAGTTTACAAAAATGAACTTTTGTTTTTCAAGATACATTGTTAGTCATTAACCCTTAGCCTATTTAGTTCTCCAAACTTAAATTGATCACTTTTAATTCCATATAAACTTTAAATTACTGTTTTAGTCTGTAACAAACTTATAAGCAATCTTTTTTAGTTTCCATAAGTGATTGTTAGAAGTTCTTAATTTGTCTATTGGAGTGATGACATGTCAATTTTAAGTTAGCCATGCCATCTAAAGGACTAAAAGAGATTAGTTTAAAATCTCAATGACCAAAATCACTCCTAAACTAAAGTTTAGAACAACGATGCATTTTTGTCCTTTTTTTTTTTGTATTTAAAGATTTTTTTTTTTGGTGAGTAAACAGTAATATTTATTAGAACACACACGAAAATAGTGATATTAGTATTTTAAACTAGGTTTATAATATATTATTTAACCAGAGTACAACTACAAAAGGGCTTAACTTTTATAGTTGCAAACTGAGGTTATAAACAGGAGTTTTAACTTTTAGCGTTTACTCTTAATAATAGCTCTATTATCAGACCAAGACACCAATAAATTTTTTGTGTATTTAAAGACTTAGGCTTTGTTTGGGAGTTCATAAGAGAAGGGAATGGAATGATCATAAGGGAATGAAAAAAAATGGAATAGAATGAAATGTATTTAAGCAAGGGAAATGAATGGAAAAGAATGGAATGGAATGGAATTAAGTAACCTTGATTGGATGTTTTAAAATAAAGGAATGAAAATAAATAGAATGTAAATAATCTTATTTGGGAGCAACATAGAGGGAATTAAATGGAATCATTTTATAACAATATTACTATTAGACCCTTATTTTAAAATAAAGAGTTAAATATACAAGGGTATTTTGAGAGTTTTAGTAAAAAAATCATTAAATCTAATTTCATTCCCTCGCATTCCTTCTAATTTCGGGGGAATGAAAATTTGAGGTTTTAAGGGAATAAAGAGGAATGAGTATTCCCTCCCACCCATTCCATTCCCTCATACTTAAACTCCCAAATAAAAGAATAGACTTTCCATTCCCTCCATTAAAACTCCCAAACAAGAGAAAGTAAGAATATTCTAAAATGGTTCTTTTAATTCCTTTCTATTTCATTCTATTCCCTCCTCCCAAATGAAGCCTTAGGGGTATGTATGCATTAATTCTTTTATCTTTTTCCATTAAACAAGTTGAAACATGTTCTAAAGTTGTCATCCACCGGTAGATAAAAAGTTTTATTTAGTATTGTTAATATTACATTTATCTTATTTTGCGTTGTATAAGTGAAGACATTTAAAAGACACACTTATTGTTTAATTTATTTGAAATTATTTGATGTGTATACATTTTGTATTTTCTGAAAATATTATTATAATATGTAATCTATAATTTATTTAACTAAAAATAATTAATTTAAAATATTCAAAGAATATTAATTGTGATTACAATTAATTAAAGGAAAATTATTCATAACTAGTGAGATAAATATTTTTGTCTTGCAATATATAGAGTTGATTGAATGAAATTTATTTCATACTAGTTGCTAATCTGTGGATGCACCGGAATAACTACTAGATTAGTTTTAGGAAAAAAAAACTATAATTTTTTAGTTGGAGTAGTGAGCAAAAATGCACAAAATTAAATAAAAAGATATCGAAATAATAACACAAAGTTTTATTAGTTAAGTAGAAGAAAGTAATGTTATTTTATTTATTAGTTTTTTGTAGGAGAGATAGAATATTGCATCTCTAGTTTAGTTTGTGTTATATACAAGATAGGTTGTAATATATATATATATATACCAAAATAAGCCTATTGAAAGGTTATAACCTTTTAAATTGGATATACCAAAAGGTGCTTATTGAAGTGTTATAACCCTTTAAATTTAATGTACCAAAAAGTGCTTATTGAAATGTCATAACTTTCATATTAGATATACTAAAATGTGCCTATTGAAAAGTTATAACCCTTCATATTAGATATATATTAAAGGTGCCTATTGACGCAAAAGGTGTCTATTGAATTGAATAAAAATGTATCTATTGACTGAAAATATGTCTATTAAATGAAAATGTGTCTATTGATCAAAACGTGCCTATTGAATGAAAATGTGCCTATTGAAGGGTCATAATCCTTTGGATATAAATAGTAATTCATATTTATTTGATAACTTCTTCTTAACTTCTTCCTCTTTATCTTTCTTAGAAACATAAGAAACTTGCGGGTTTTCTTCTCATATTTCTCATTCTCTTCCTTACATCTTACAAATACTTCTCTCTCAATGACAATTTTTTGTTTTAACATATACATCTTATGTGAAATAGTGAGTGTATAGTGAAACTTAACGGGTAAAATAAAAAAGGTACTATTGTTCGGTGTTTTTAAATATACATGTGACACAAATTTATGTAATCATGTGGCGCAATGAGGAATAATCAATAAAAAGTCAAATATTTTGCTTTTATGTTATATATAGATAATAAGTATTATTATATATATTTAAAAGAATTCATATTAAAGATATGCTTTCAATATAGATTGTACATTAATATATATATATATATATATATAAAAGTAATTTTGTTGTTTTAAAAACTATTGATACATACAACTTGACCCCATTATAAAATTTATGACTACTGTTTCGTGAATTATTAATTTCATAGTAATTTGTAATTATAAAAAAATTATTTTGAGTTATCATTTCATATTGAAAATGTTGTAAAGTATTCATAAATTGATCACTTAGCTATTACCTAAGAGATAAATATTTAGAGCGAGCCATGATACTCATGTTTACCTTCATGACGAAGCTTCAACAAAAATGAAAATTTGGATAATGAAATGGCTACAACATTGAATATAGTGAAGGATAAAGTTTAGAAACAAACTTTTTTTTTTTTTTTTTTTTGAGAAATAGTTTAGCAACAAACTTGATTACACATTCTTCTTACATTCTCCATAGTTGTAAAATTTTCAGAATATAAAAAATTAATAATTATATCATCAATCAAATGTTTATATTCAAATTTTTGTAGTCTAAAATTATGCATAAAGAAATAAGTTTAAAGATTGATAGTGAATAATATCCGATTGACATAAAATTTGACATGCATGATAAGGACATAAAGAACATACAATCTATTAATTAGATTTTCAAAAAATGTGTAACCATATTAATTTTTATAGTGGGAGTTGTAACCATTAGCTACAACCATGTTTGTAGCCAAACTTTGTCCTATTGCGAAATGAAAAGCATATTTTACCACTATTTATTATGATTGTCACTACATTAAATAAATTGGAGACAAGTATTTCTAGAGGGCTAAGCATGCCAACAAGGAAAAAATTATATTAACTGGAGCTGTGTATCCAAATGTTCCAGCAAATGAAGTCCAATTGGATGAATCAGGCTTCAAAAACTTAGTTGTGCCAAAATCAGAGATATGTGCCTCATATTTTGAATCCAACAAGATGTTCTTGCTAGATATGTTTCGATGAACTATGGGAGGTGAGCAATTGTGATGCATATAAGATAAAGCTTCAGCCATGCCTCTAACAACATTTGCCCTTTTCATCCAATCAAAACTAACTACCTCTTCTTTATTACTCAATAAATCTTTCATACTACCCCCTTCTAAAAACTCGTAAACTAGAAATGATTGTCGTGATGTGAGCAAAAGCCAAAAAACTTTACCACGTTCTGATGCCTAATTTCTAGAAGAGCATGAATCTCATTTTTGAAACCCTTTGCATTGGTAATATCACCATCTTGTATTGAATGAAATTTTTTCACAGCAACAACTTGACCTAATTGTAACTTTGCTTTGTAAACACTTCCACACCCTCCCACTCCAACACAATGTTTAGAGTCAAATTCCTCTATTGCTTTAATGATACTTTCATACACCATTTTCCCATCATAACTCCAGATTGCAAACATATTACCATTTTGTGCTTCTCTTGTATTATTTAGCTTGTTCCTTAGTCGGCGCTTCAAAACAGCGTAAAGAATTCAAAATACAATAATTGAAAGAAACATTATGCTTAGGATAGGAACAATAAAGATAATCACAACTTTATTTTGCCTTTTTTCACTGGGATTCTTGCTCCAAGTAATGGAAGAGGGACAAGCCTTTAAACTAGATGCATTACCACACAAACCTTTATTATTTCTTAATGCTTCAAATGGAGCCTCGCTAAAGGCCTTATTGTTGGGTAGAGGACCTTCCAAGCAATTGTATGATATATCAACATTGGTCAAGCTTGACATTTCACCAAAAGTGGCTGGAATGGAACCAAAGAGCTCATTATAGGAGAGATTCAATGTTTCTAAACTTTGCAATTCTCCAAGCTGTGGTGGTATTTTTCCAATCAAAAAATTCTCACTCAAATCAAGCATTTGAATAAACTGTATGTTGCCAATCTCAGTGGGAACACTCCCCTAATTTTATTTTTGCTTAAGTTCAAGTTCAATAATTTTTCACACTCCAATATTTGTTTGGGAAATGATCCTGTTAAATTGTTGGATGAAAGAATAAGAAATTGCAGATTGGATAGCATCCCAATTTCTGATGGAATACTACCAGAAAGTTGATTATCACCCAAATGAAGGAGAAACAATGATGTCAACTTTCCTAATTCCTTTGGAATCTGCCCAACTAGATGATTGAACGAGAGATCAAGTATGTGTATCTCAGTGGATCTTCCAAGCTCAAGAGGTATTACACCAGAAATTCTATTATTGGAGATTTTTAAGCTTTGCAGACTTTGGCACTGCCCCCACTTTTGAGAAAGTTCCCCATAGAAATGGTTATAACTCAAATCGATATACATCAAATTTGGGTATATGCCAAAGTCTTCTGATAAATTTCCTCTTAACTGGTTCCTCTCAAGCCTTACTCGTACTAAGCTAGTGTAATTTCTCAAACTTATTGGAATGGAACCTACGAAATTATTGTCAAATGCTGTGAAGTTTTGAAGGGACCCACCATTACAAACATTTCGTGGAAGATAACCAGTCAACATGTTTTCCTCCAATCCCAAATACTTCAGGTTTGTAAGATTATTAAATTCGAATGAGATGGAGCCATTAAGCTCATTCGTAAACAACTCTAAAGCGGTAAGAAGTTTGAGCTTTCCTATTTCTAGTGGGATATTGCCTGATAACTTATTCATAAAAAGTTCCAAGGTTTTGAGATTCTTCATGTTCCCAAGAGAGGATGGGATAGATCCCCAAAGATTGTTTTCAGCAAGGGATAGCAGATACAAGTTGGTCAGGTTTCCTATAGAAGTAGGAATCGGACCAGAAAGATTGTTAGTATACAGGCCCAACTGAAAAAGAGATCCCAACTTGCCAATTTCTTGAGGTATGGGTCCAGAAAGTTTATTGTCATTGAGGAAGAGAGCACTCAGGTTGCCTAAATTTCCTATAGAAGTAGGAATTGAACCTGAGAGATTGTTGTCTTGCAGAGCAAGCCGAGTAAGAGATTTAAGCATCCCAATTTCATTACAAATGGATCCAGAAAGCTTGTTATCACTGAGATATAAACTGGTTAAGTTGCCCAAGTTTCCTATAGATATAGGTATCATGCACGTGAGGATGTTACCATCCAAAAAGAGTCCCCTAAGAGAGGTTAGATTTCCAAGTTCTTGAGGAAGGGAACCAGAAAGTTTGTTCAGACCAAGATCCATATAGATTAAGTTGCTTAAGTTTCCTATTGATAAAGGAATTGAACCTGTGATGTAATTTGAATAAAGATCTAATATGTGAAGGCTTGTTAGTTGGCATAATTCAGATGGAATTCTTCCAGAGAGATGATTTTCTGATAAATTAAGGTAGATTAGCTTCGAAAGGTTGCCCAAGTGGGAAGGCATGGTACCGTAGAGTAAGTTGTGGCTGAGATCAAGACTAATATATATACTGAGACAATTTATTTTTATTATACTTCTATTGAGTCATATTATCTACATATTTTCAACTCTCTTATTATTATTATTATTTTTTTAACTCTTTTTCTTCTTTTTAATTTCCAAATTATTGTTATACTTTTTCCATTTTTCCTGCCTTTTCAGTTTTCACTCTATTTTACATTTTTATCTCTCAATTACTATCTACGATAAGATTACTCTTCCTCTATATATACTAATACGATATTATTCTATGGATAAAGGGAAAAAGGGGAACCGTTTTGTCAGTAAGGCCACACTATTAAAACTTGACCTTATGTCAATAAAGCCTGAAATTGTGGGGAAATTAAATTAAAGCTTGACTTTAAGTAGCCATGGACCATGAGCTTGACCTTTAGTATCGTGAAGGGTACTAATTTTGTAACAACCATTTTTTTAACAACTAATTTTGTAACAACTAATGAGCTTGAGATACAAACTAATTTTGTAGCTACTTTGTAACAACCCTACCGTGACTACTTTGTAACAATTAATATTGAAGTTAAACTTTGTCTAAACAAGAAAGAATAATGCTAGAGATATAATTTAAAAAAAAAAAAAAATTTACAAATGACTGATGTAGTGATTAATTATTGGTAAATTAAAAAATGATGTTAATGGTAGGCCTATATAAAAACCAGTAATAAGTTGACCACATCAATAGTTTGTAAAAATGTTATAAAGTAGTTTGTAATTGTAATGTTACTCAATAAAAAATTATACTTAGTAAACACTAAATTATAGCCTAAGGTTACAACAAAGTTTGTAACTAAACTTTGTTCAAATAAGAAAAAATAATGCTAGAGATAGAAACTTTTTTATAATTTTTTTACAAACTGTTAATGTGGTGAATAGTTATTACCCTATTGGTAAATAAAAAACTGATGTTAATGGTGGACTTATATGAAAATCAATAATAAGTTAGTTATATCAACTGTAGGGACACGATTCTCAAGCGGCCCAACAATGACGTTGGGCTCGCGCGTGATGGATCCCTCACAATAAATTTTGTAGAGAGTGGGCTTGAAAGGCTAGAGTTGGGTCACGGGGCGTTAGTACAGGCCGGACCTTAGATAAACCTAGACTAGAAAAGACTTTAGTCCGGATATCTAAGCCCATTAACTTTATAAATTGAGGGATTGGGCTCCTCGGATCCTGTTCGAGGAGCACTAGTGTTTTTCTCCGGTTACCTGTCGATGGGTTTTCCACGGTGGAGCACATATACTACCCGGGCATTCTCATTCCTGGAGTTTTTTCAGGAAGTGAGATGGGGATCCTTTACTTCGCTACCCAACGTTTTCTTTTATACTAGCCTACGTTCGTTGTCCCTCGTCCACGTGTAGGGTCGACATTTCCAGGACAGATATCTGTCCCATCAATCTAATCCCGAAATTGTGGGAGATGATCAATAAAGCCTAAGAATCCGGCTCTGTTAGGTGCAGTGTCATATCAGTGAAGGGTATTAAGGACAACTTCCCCCAAGATATTTTCTGATCTTTTAAGTTAGCTTGTAGGCCACTCTCATCCATGAGACTTCGGGCCTGCCGAGGACTAAGCTGTCCTCGGCTGTATCTTCGGGCCACTTTGGACTTCCTATTTTTGAGCTTGGGCCCTGGCCTCCTTCAGTGTGGACCTGTGGACTCCCCATAAGCGAGCGGGCCGGGCCCATAAACTATTGGGCCCCACAATAGCCCCTCAAAACCCTGCTGTCCAACGTCTTGGTTGGAAAGGTGGGTTTTGGTAATACCGAGCCTTTATTGCGGCTCATTTAATTCGGCCCTTGATCAACGTTGGCGACTCTTCACCTCCCCGAGGAATGCGCCGGTCTACAAGATGTTTCCCTCGATTTACGCGTGATGCGCTTATACCGTTTGGTTATCCGTAGCACGCCTTTAATATCTTCCTTTTACGAGACCTCCCAAATCTAACGGTTACTGATAGCGTGGGGGAGCGAAACGGATGCACATTTATTCGCAGATTTCCTTGGGGATCAGAACGTGTTACGTGCCCTTGTCTTACTCCCTTATATAAAGAGAGAAGACAAGAGGTGATTCTCTCATATCTGAATCCCTTAGGCCCTTCTCATAGTTCACTTCTTCCGTCTGGTTATTCCTTATCCAATAATACATCCACCATAGTAGTCAGCCATGAATAAATCCTTCCTTTTCCAGAAACGCCATGCCCTAACAAAACTTGAGATGGCTCGGTCGGGGCAAGGGTGGCGGAGACTCAAGATTTGCCTCCTTCCTCTTTTAGCCAAAATTCGAAGCAGGGACTCGTCACACCCCACTTCCGGTGTGACTGAGTCGAAAACCTCCCTTGTCATCTCCATCTGCTCTCTCATGAGCATACCTAATATGGCTCCAGTGTGCTAAGAGTTAGGATTGAGGCAGGGACTAAATGCCCTTGCTTCTTCCTCTCTTTGTTCACTAGCGCCATCCTTTGATTCCCCTTCTCTCTCTTTTGCTCCTTTCTATTTTCTTCATCTCTTCCCTCTTCTTCTCCTCCTTCCTGCTAATGTCCTCCATCTTCTTTTCCCTTTGCTCTCCTCAACGACAAGAGCTTGCTGAAGTGCTTCCATGTGTTCCAATTCTTCTTCCTTCTCCTTCTCTTTTTCTATACAAGGTTCTTCTTCTGATATGAACAGTACTGAGGTAGAGATTTCAAAGAGACTTTGAAGGCGAGTTTAAAGGACACCTGGTGGTTTACTTATCTGTATTACGGATGTTATTACTGCTTCGGCAGTTCATTTTTTGTATAGGCTTGCTTAAGCCCTTCTTTGTACGTTGTAATAATTTTTATATTAATAAAAGTTATTGTTATTCTATTTCGCATGTTCTGTTTATATGTTTTAATAAATTTGCAAGTTCTGCTCGGCACAGTAGTATAGCATTTGAACCAATGACAACTAAGGCCAAAATACTCGCTAATAAAAAGACGCCATAATAACCTTAACAAAATTATTATTCGACATAACAATCCGACCAGTGAGGAACGGGACTTACCTTAAAATTAGTCGAGATGGGGACTAAGTGTTCGATAAGGTGTAAGAAGTAGTTATCCGAGGACATGTCACCTTCCCAATGAACAATTTCCTTAGGCTAACGATCATTAGTTCGTTTCGCCATCTTCTTAACACACTGGCCTTAACTTTTTCCCGTATTTGAGACGAGAAACTTCTCCATCCGAGCAGTTGATTTCCCAAAAGGCCTGAGTCCGAGAACTTCGCAAAGCCTGGGTTTTACTTAAAACTTACGCTTTTTCTTTTATGTACTTGGCTTCCCCATAGACTTGAGTCCGAGGATCATACAAGTCCCAGGTTCTGTCCAAGACTTTTATGTCCTTGGTTTCCCCATAGGCCTGAGTCCGAGGACCATACAAACCCCAGGTTCTGTCCAAGACTTTTATGTCCTTGGTTTCCCCATAGGCCTGAGTCCGAGGACCATACAAGCCCCAGGTTCTGTCCAAGACTTTTATGCCCTTGGTTTCCCCATAGGCTTGAGTCCGAGGATCATACAAGTCCTAGGTTCTGTCCGAAACTCTTCGAGTTCAGATTATCCCTTTCATCAGGCATTTCATAAGGCACCGAGCAGGGGTTGTCCTCGGCAACGGCTATTTCTCAGTGTGGGCCGCAGTCCCTGGGCCCTCACGCAGAGCGGGCCTGGGCCGCGAATTCACTTAGCCCACGAATTAAGAGATATTTCTGCAACCTCTGGCCATGCGGTAATCTCTGTCGTCACAATGATCGAGGTGCGCCTTTACGAGACTTCTTTAATCTTGGGGCTGCAGTTGACGTTGGAAGTTGAGCCAGAACCCTTTTGTCTGTAGCGTTCCTTGGGACACCGCATGAGTTGACTGCCATCACCTTGTCTTTTCAAATAAATGGGAGGGAGAGAAAGTTGCTTTATATACGCACAAATCCCTCAGTTTTCTCCCACATCACAACTTCCATATCTGGAGCTCTCCTCCCTTAGCATAACATGTCTAAGGCAGGGGTTGGGAAGAAAGAATTTTCTCCGCCGCAGATACGCCATGCCTTCATGAGACTCAGAATAGTACGGTATGGGCACAGGAAGCATAAGTTCAGGAGAGTACTCCATTTTGACCGGGGGGGAAGGGTGTCTCTCCCTCTTTCAGTCAAAATCCGAAGCAGGTTCTGTTCATGCCAGAATTTTGGTATGTCAGAAGAAAGATTTTCCGCCATCAGCGCCTCTGCTTTGCGGCAGGCGGATATTTAGAGAAAGCCCCTCAACCTCCAACTCCCTGCACCTTTCCTTCAACGGTGTCAGGCTCAAGTTGGGTCTCTTTTGCTGTTTGAGTTGTGGGCATGTGAAAGCATTGAGGAAGGACAAGGTCTTGGGGCTGTAGCCAACCTCTCCTCTGACCTACTTCCTCAGCTTCATTTTATTCTCTTGTATCTTCCTTTCTTTTCGGTTATGTAATGAGCTTTGACGCAAAATGATTCCAGCTTTTCATTGTACGCTGTACTATTTCTTTGTTTTAGTGATAATGGAGATTTCTTTACTTGTCTTGGATACGGTTCCTTTGATAACACTACTTTGTGAGTGAGTGTGCCCCATGCGTGTGTTTCTTTCAGAATATTTAGAGCAAAAAAGCTTGAAACATAATCTAACTAACTCCAATTTATCAACACTACCAGGCATTATATCGATAATTCATAGTAAATCAAACTTAGGGAACTAACCGGGATAACGGTTGAATATTCTGTGATAAGCGCGTGAACACCATCTAAGGCTGATAATCTCTAAATAATCCATCCGAGCAATCGACTGGGAAGTAGGGAACTCCGATGGTGCTTTTGTGTATTTGGTTTCCCCATAGGCTTGAGTCCGAGGACCATACAAGGCCTAGGTTCTGTCCAAAACTTACGGTTTTTATTTTGTGTACTTGGTTTCCCCATAGGCTTGGGTCCGAGGACCATGCAAGGCCTTGGTTCTGTCCAAAACTTGTAAGATTTCTTGTTTGTACTTGGTTTCCCCATAGGCTTGGGTCCGAGGACCATGCAAGGCCTTGGTTCTGTCCAAAACTTGTAAGATTTCTTGTTTGTACTTGGTTTCCCCATAGGCTTGGGTCCGAGGACCATGCAAGGTCTTGGTTCTGTCCAAAACTTGTAAGATTTCTTGTTTGTACTTGGTTTCCCCATAGGCTTGGGTCCGAGGACCATGCAAGGCCTTGGTTCTGTCCAAAACTTGTAAGATGTCTTGTTTGTACTTGGTTTCCCCATAGGCTTGGGTCCGAGGACCATGCAAGGCCTTGGTTCTGTCCAAAACTTGTAAGATCTCTTGTTTGTACTTGGTTTCCCCATAGGCTTGGGTCCGAGGACCATGCAAGGCCTTGGTTCTGTCCAAAACTTGTAAGATCTCTTTTTTGTACTTGGTTTCCCCATAGGCTTGGGTCCGAGGACCATGCAAGGCCTTGGTTCTGTCCAAAACTTGTAAGATCTCTTTTTTGTACTTGGTTTCCCCATAGGCTTGGGTCCGAGGACCATGCAAGGTCTTGGTTCTGTCCAAAACTTGTAAGATCTCTTGTTTGTACTTGGTTTCCCCATAGGCTTGGGTCCGAGGACCATGCAAGGCCTTGGTTCTGTCCAAAACTTGTAAGATCTCTTGTTTGTACTTGGTTTCCCCATAGGCTTGGGTCCGAGGACCATGCAAGGCCTTGGTTCTGTCCAAAACTTGTAAGATCTCTTGTTTGTACTTGGTTTCCCCATAGGCTTGGGTCCGAGGACCATGCAAGGCCTTGGTTCTGTCCAAAACTTGTAAGATTTCTTTTTTGTACTTGGTTTCCCCATAGGCTTGGGTCCGAGGACCATGCAAGGCCTTGGTTCTGTCCAAAACTTTTTTTTTGTTTTTCTTTTGTAGGTCAGCCCCTTGGCCATGAAGGGGGGAGTTGGCTTGAGGTCGGAAGCCCCTAGAGAAGCCCGCGCCGTTGGCGCTACAGGATGTAAGCCCTAGTGCAAGTTTATATCAGAGCGATAACTTCAGGTCACCGGAGATGGGAAAAAACTCGCGAATCTCTGCTTGCTAGAGGGTTAACTCATGCGCCACCTGCGCCAACGTGCAAGTCTTCCCACAGACGGCGCCAATTGTAGGGACACGATTCTCAAGCGGCCCAACAATGACGTTGGGCTCGCGCGTGATGGATCCCTCACAATAAATTTTGTAGAGAATGGGCTTGAAAGGCTAGAGTTGGGTCACGGGGCGTTAGTACAGGCCGGACCTTAGATAAACCTAGACTAGAAAAGACTTTAGTCCGGATATCTAAGCCCATTAACTTTATAAATTGAGGGATTGGGCTCCTCAAATCCTGTCCGAGGAGCACTAGTGTTTTTCTCCGGTTACCCGTCGATGGGTTTTCCACGGTGGAGCACATATACTACCCGGGCATTCTCATTCCTGGAGTTTTTTCAGGAAGTGAGATGGGGATCCTTTACTTCGCTACCCAACGTTTTCTTTTATACTAGCCTACGTTCGTTGTCCCTCGTCCACGTGTAGGGTCGACCTTTCCAGGACAGATATCTGTCCCATCAATCTAATCCCGAAATTGTGGGAGATGATCAATAAAGCCTAAGAATCCGGCTCTGTTAGGTGCAGTATCATATCAGTGAAGGGTATTAAGGACAACTTCCCCCAAGATATTTTCTGATCTTTTAAGTTAGCTTGTAGGCCACTCTCATCCATGAGACTTCGGGCCTGCCAAGGACTAAGCTGTCCTCGGCTGTATCTTCGGGCCACTTTGGACTTCCTATTTTTGAGCTTGGGCCCTGGCCTCCTTCAGTGTGGACCTGTGGACTCCCCATAAGCGAGCGGGTCGGGCCCATAAACTATTGGGCCCCACATCAACAGTTTGGAAAAATGTTATAAAATAGTTTATGACCGTAGTATTACCTAGCAAAAACTTATATGTAGTAAACGCTAAGTTATACATATCCCTTTAGAATGTAAAATATACTATTCGTCTAGTTAGTTTTCTCTCAAAATTGTTTAGTTGTTCCTTGAAATTCATGTGGGCTCAAATTTCAAATTGATTTAGAAAAAACCTATATATAAAAAAATAAAAAAAAAACCTTTGTTTCAAGGACTCCTCTTCCATAATAAAGGGAAAATCCTTAGTCGGTGGTCACCATTTTGACTTCTAGCCCACCTCCGTCCAATTCAGTAATTACAGTTTGGTCTGTCTCTCTTACTCTCTCTTTTCTTTTCTTTTTTTTTTTTTTTTTTTTTTTTTTGCTATGTTCTCTCTCTCTCTCTCTCTCTCTCTCTCTCTCTCTCTCTAAGCAATCAACTGTGTGGTTTTATTTGTAAATAAAACCGCACATAAAAGACTTCGATAACTGTTTGGTTTGTGCTTTACAGCTTGCTTGCACTTAAATGCTTTGATGATATTAATTTTTCAATTATTTTATTTTGTGTATGGTGTTTTGTTAACCAAGTTGTGTTACCTGTGTATATGTTTTGTAACCATTTATGTTTTACTTTTACAGCTAAATCTCTTCATTTTATTTTATTTTAGGTTTTAATAATTGTAATATGTGTAACTATTGTATTGAGGTATTGAGAGATAAAGATGAATTCAATTTACTTGTTTAATTTTGTTTGATTGCATACACTTCACTGTTAACACTTTCTTTTGTAAAAACAAAAAATTGCTATATAAGTAATTTATAAATTTTAATAGTTTATATTTCAAAATATGAGTAATTAAAGTGGAAAATATTCACACGTGATGAATATTAATAAAGAAAAAGTATTCTTAATCCTTTATCACAAATGTTAAAACTTTTTGAACCCTTAAAAATGCTCAAAGATGTAAACCTAAAGAAATAGATATTGCTTCCTTCACCTTAAAACATGGTTGAAGATTAGGACATGAATATAAACACACACACACAAGAATTTTGTTATAGTTAGTTTGGTCCCCTTTGAAAAATTTATTGGCTCCGCCACTGATACAAGTACAACAATTATTATGACACAAAGAAGACAATCTCCCGGCCAAAGAATAATGAATCTCTTTGTTAATTTTTATTTAATTATTGCCTCAAATTTGTTTTGTTATTCAATTCAATTCTATTCTAGACTAATCATCTCAACATATATTGAGATTTTTAAAATTTTTTTTTTATTATATTATAAATTTGATCCAAACGAACAATATTCTAATTTACATAACTCATCCTAATACAGTACAATAAATAAAAAAAATAAAAAGTGTGGAATACACTTGAGCATGATCACACCAACAATTGTCCCAAGGTAATCTCACCAAACATCTCGGATAGAGGTGATCTTTTGATAGATAGCTCCCGAGAAATTTGCTGCATGATCGGACGAGATTGAGGATTAGTTTCCAGGCATGCAAATGCAAGCTTTGCAACAGATGCCACTATCCTTGCGACTTGATTTCTAGGAGGTTCAAGTCGTTGATCCAACACATCCTTCAATAGTATACCATGGGCAGTTGAAGTTGTTGCTGATGACGAGGATGATGATGAGAGAAGTGAGATGAGATCTCCTGGATGCTTTCCCATGATCACTTCCAATGTCACCACTCCAAAGCTATAAACATCGCAATTCTCATTCACTTCCATCATATATGCAAGTTCTACAAAACCAAAGAAATCAGCTCATCCATTTCAAGTATGGTTAGAATGTAACCTCTAGTTGCTATATATCTTATTGTTGGATTGCATCCCTTTAACTTCTTCATTTACTATGATGGTGGATAAGTTGAAAATAAAAAATTTATCTCAGTAACAATTTTCCTCATCTTTTGGACTAAAATGGTGGTACCTATATTCTTGCACCATGCAAATCTAGGGAACAAAGCACATTTAAACCCAACCATTGTCTTCAATAAATACTCTTTTCTTAATGAAAATAGACTCTTTGCTAAAACACACTATCAGTCCCTAAACTTTAGCGTATTTTAGTTCGTAAGTGATAATTTTTAACTCTTTATAAAAAATTTTTACTCCAATAAGAAGAAAAGAAAAGGCGGGGGAAAACAATTATATGAAGGGGATGGTACGAACCCACTTCACGCCGTGTAAGGGGGCAAGGGATCTCCCCGGAAAACCAATTGCCGCGCACCCTGACGAACTCCCCGGCGGAGTTCCTGTTCGAATCGGGTAGGCACGATATCAGCCGTACCCGAGCATCCCTTGTCTTTAGGTAATAATTGGTGGATTTGCTCCCACAGAGGCTGTACATTTGGTTAATATCATGGTGGTCTAACTGTAAGTTAAAGGTGTGGTTCAACTTACTGACACAACTAACTACCTGGTAAAAATTGGGGGGAAGCTGGTCAGGGCACAGCCCATAGTAAGTGAGTGTGCTTATCAAGAGGGGATCTACGGGGAACCTGACCCCACCTTCTAAAATGGACATCAAAGGAAAGAAGGCTGTACCTTGCCCTCGGTGGAGTTCCATATCACTCTCATGGCAGTAAGCCACGTCCACGTCATCGGGAATACTAAATTTACTCCTAAAGGTGGCCAAAGCAGCCGGGGATTCTAGAAGGTAAGAGTAACCCATCTATAAAGCCTAAAACTACAAAAGTGAACTCAAAGAAACAAAGCTGAAGGAACAGGAAGGGGAAGAAAGACTTACTTTGGGTTCTAAGGAGGAAAAGAACACTGAGCAAGCAAGCACACAGAAATGTGGTCGGCAGAGAGTAAGCACTAAAGATCAGAGGCGAAGGAAAAATGGAATGGTGTTCAGAGAGGGACTATTTATAAAGCCAAAAAGAAGTGGGGGGAGAAGAAACGTTTATTCAAGCAATAAATGGGCACAATTTACGAGCGACCCAGCGACTGCCAAACGTAACCGATTCGCGCGCCGCTTCGGTTCACGAACCGTCAGGCAATAATGACGACTGCGCCTGGCGCCGCGAGACGGCGCGTCTTTTGAGAATATTAGTAAAAAGTAACAGTCATAAGTCCCAGACAAGAAGGTTCCCGAGGTCAAGAGGCCCAAACAGCTCCTTGATTCTTCTCGGCGACCGAGTATGAATCAAGGAGGGGCTATTGTACGGCACTGAGATCCTAGGCCCACACAGGCCCTGGGCCCAGTCCCATACAGGCCCTGGGCCCAATCCCACACAGGCCCTGGGCCGAGTCCCATACCAGCCTTGGGCAAAGGTCCAGCAGAAAGGTCCAGTTGTCCTGCGCCCTTCTTGGAGCTTCCTTCGTGTGCGAACAAGCGTAGGGTATTGAATTCCGAGAGGTGATCGGACAAACGTTCCCGGTCAAATATACGAACTGTTCTCGGGAAATTGTGATATTCCCAGGGAACTGAGTTGCCGAACATAGTCGGTCAAAATGGAGCCAAGTTCCAAGATCATAAATGCTGCACCGCCCTTTCACCTAAACATCCACTTCAATCAGATAATATTGGACCTCCAGTAGCACTAACGGTGGCTGTAATCATAATCTCCCCACTAACCTTAGCTATAAATAGAAGAAAGTTGGGAGAAAAAGTGGTTCAGAAAAATTGAGAGAAAACAGTCAAGGAGAGAGTATCAATTGAGTGTTACTTTGAGTCTCTCTGCCGAGAACGACCCATTGTAGGAAATCCTTAAGCCCACTACAAATAAATTGTGAGCCCAAGTGACCTAAGGCCCAGAAGTCTTGTACTTGGTTCTTACAATACTAATAATGCTAGTATCAAGAATCAATGGAACCCTAAATGAAGAGTAAATCAAAGAAGAGCATTTGCATCCAATGTTCTAAAAGATAATAATTTTATCTTTGCCATGCTTTTATTTCCTTTTGTTTTGTTTTGTTTTTTTTTTTGTTTTTTTTTTAATGATATTGGTTAATGGGTTTTGATTAATTTTGATAATTGCATTATGCAATCACTACAAAAAAAGAGGGCTATAGCCGCATTTGAAAAATGCAGCTATAGCCAATAAAAACGCAACTATAGGCTATAGCTGCGTTTTTATAGCCGCATTTCCAAACACGGCTTATGTGGCGAGGCTATAGCTCCCTGCGGGGACCTAGAGCTGCGTTTCTAAAAACGCGGCTCTAGACCGTTCTATAACTGCGTTTATTTTGCCCTATAGCCACGTTTTTCACACCCATAGGTTTGGGACCTATAGTTGCGTTTTGTAGAAAACGCAGCTATAGGGCTGGTTTGGGCTGCATTTCAAACGCGCTGTGTTTTTTAAAACACAGCTATAGACTATCTTTGGGCTGCGTTTAGAAACGCGGCTGAATCCCGATTGTAAGATTCTTCATGTTCCCGATTGAGGATGGGATAGATCCCCAAAGATTGTTGAGACAAAGGGATAGCATATACCGGTTGGTCAAGTTTCCAATAGAAGTAGGAATTGGGCCAAAAAGATTGTTCGTATACAGACCCAACTGATGAAGAGATCCCGACTTTTCAATTTCTTGAGGTATGGGTCCAGAGAGTTTGTTGTCGTTGAGGTAGAGAACACTTAGGTTGCCTAAATTTACTATAGAAGTAGGAATTGAACCTGAGAGATTGTTGTTATGCATACAAAGCCAAGTAAGAGATCCAAGCATCCCAATCTCATTACAAATAGATCCAAAAAGTTTGTTTTCACTAAGATCTAATTAAGGAGCTCAGGTTTCCAAATGATATAGGTATCATGCCCGCAAGGATGCTTCCATTCAAAGGAGACTCCTAAGAGATGTTAGCCTTTAGAGTTCTTGAGGAATGGAACTAGAAAGTTTGTTTTCAAAAAGATCTAGAATGATTAAGTTTCTGAAGTTTCCTATTGACATAGGGATTAAACCTGTGAGATTGTTACTATACAAAGATAGCTCATTGAACAAGTTGAGTTTTCCAAGTTGATGAGGAATGGATCCAGTGATGTTATTTTCATGGAGATCTAATATGTGAAGGCTTGTTAGTTGGCATAATTCAGATGGAATTCTTCTAGAGAGATGATTGACTGATAAATTAAGGTAGATTAGCTTAGAAAGGTTGCCCAAGTGGGAAGGAACGGTAACAAAGAGTAGGTTGTGGCTGAGATCAAGACTTACGGGACTGTGTAAGCATGAGAAGCTGAAAGTGTGGAGCGTACCTTTTAAAGCAGAACGAGTGAGGCTGATATGAGAGATGCTGCTAAAGTTGTTGCAAGAAATTCCAACCCATTGGCAAGGGATGTTTCCAACCCATGAAGACAACCGAAACTGGCTTTGGTTCTCAAGGCTCACTTTCCATTCCAGTAGAGCCTCTGTTTCTCGTCCCATATTGGAAGGAGAAGTTGCAAAGGAAGAAATAGCAAATTGGGAAGAAGAAGCCAACACAAGAATGATAATTAGGACAGTGGTGAACATAGCTTGAATTAGATTATTGATGCAATTGGGAAGTGGTTTCTCTAGTAAGTAGATCATGACTTTTATAAGCTGCATGCTAGAACAGAAACAAATTGGGTGATCAGAGAAGGAATGGCTTTATGGTTTTGTAGAGATGCATGGAATGAACAAGTTTATATAGGAATGGCTTTATGGTTTTGTAAAGATGAATTCAATTTACTTGTTTAATTTTGTTTGATTGCATACACTTCACTGTTAACACTTTCTTTTGTAAAAACAAAAAATTGCTATATAAGTAATTTATAATTTTTAATAGTTTATATTTCAAAATATGAGTAATTAAAGTGGAAAATATTCACACTTGATGAATATTAATAAAGAAAAAGTATTCTTAATCCTTTATCACAAATGTTAAAACTTTTTGAACCCTTAAAAATGCTCAAAGATGTAAACCTAAAGAAATAGATATTGCTTCCTTCACATTAAAACATAATTAGAGATTAGGTCATGAATATATATACACACACACAAGAGTTTTGTTATAGTTAGTTTGGCCCCCTTTGAAAAATTTATTGGCTCCGCCACTGATACAAGTACAACAATTATTATGACACAAAGAAGAATATCTCCCAAAGAATAAATCTCTTTGTTAATTTTTATCTAATTATTGCCTCAAATTCGTTTTGTTATTCAATTCAATTCTATTCCAGACTAATCATCTCAACATATATTGAGAGTTTTTTTTTTATATATATATTTTTATTATATTATAAATTTGATCCAAATGAACAATATTCTAATTTGCATGACTCATCCTAATGCAGTACAATAAAAAAAAAAAAAAGGTGCGGAATACACGTGAGCATGATCACACCAACAATTGTCCCAAGGTAATCTCGCCAAACATCTCTGACAGAGGAGATCTTTCGATAGATAGCTCCCGGGAAATTTGCTGCATGGTCGGACGAGATTGAGGATTAGTTTCCAGGCATGCAAATGCAAGCTTTGCAACAGACACCACTATCCTTGCGACTCGATTTCTAGGAGGTTCAAGTCGTTGATCCAACACATCCTTCAATAGTATACCACAGGCAGTTGAAGTTGTTGCTGATGATGACGATGATGATGAGAGAAGTGAGATGAGATCTCCTGGATGCTTTCCCATGATCACTTCCAATGTCACCACTCCAAAACTATAAACATCGCATTTCTCATTCACTTCCATCGTATATGCAAGTTCTGCAAAACCAAAGAAATTAGCTCATCCATTTCGAGTATGGTTAGAAGGTAACCTCTAGTTGCTATATATCTTATTGTTGGATTGCATCCCTTTAACTTCTTCATTTACTATGATGGTGGATAAGTTGAAAATAAAAAATTTATCTCAGCAACAGTTTTCCTCATTTTTTGGACTAAAATGGTGGTACCTATATTCCTGCAAAATGCAAGTCTAGGGAACAAGGCACATTTAAACCCAACTATTGTCTTCAATAAATACTCTTTTCTTAATGAAAACAGACTCTTTGCTAAAACACACTATTAGTCCCTAAACTTTAGCCTATTTTAGTCCGAAAGTGATAATTTTTAACTCTCTATAAACTTTAAAATGATAATTTTTGTCTCTAACAAACTTTTTAGTCTTTAAATTTAACATGATTGTTTTAGTTCTTAATGTATAACGTGGAGATGACCTGCCATGTTTTAGTATGGTTACATCATCTAAGTGACTATAAAAGATTACTTTAAACCTTAGGGATATGCATGCATGGATTTTATTTTTCATTAGAAGAATTGATGCTATGATCTTATAAGTTTGCAACATGTTCTACGCTGTTATCAATAAACAAATATATATATATATATATATATAGTATTGTTATTCTTATGTATATCTTATATTACATTGAAGAAATTAAGCCCAAAAAAAGAATGACATTTATTATTTAATTTATCAGAAATTATTTGATTTGTACACATTTTATGTTTTCAAAAATGTTATACTCAAATATGTAAATTATAATTTATTTAACAAAAAAGGCTTAATCTAAAATGTTCAAAGAATATATTAATTGTTATTAATGTAATTTAAGGGAAAATTACAAATAACTAATGAGAAAAAAAAATGTTTATCTTTAATTATATAGAAGTAAGTGGATGGAGTTTTTTATATATGAGATAATAATAATAATAATAATAATATTAAAAACATGATTTAACTCTAAATTCTACATACATACATACATACATGTGTGTGTGTTATTTTGTATTTTTAAAAATTTGTGAGATATTTAGTTTATTGCTGTGAAAAATTTTGTGACTCTTCTATTGTTTTAGTGACTAATTAATTTTATAGTAAAGTTTAATTATCATAAAATGGGTTCATTTTTCATACATATTGAAGATGTTGTAAGGTATTCATAAATTGATCACTTAGCTATTAACTGGCCCATAAACTAAACATAGCCATATTTGGAGTAAACCATAATTTAACAACCACTATGCACTTTGATTGGCACATGATTACATGAACTAGAGGCAAATATTTCAAGAGGAATATGCATGCTAGTAGGGAAAAATTAGGAAAAGGTACAAATGAATTACCTGGGGCAGTGTATCCAAATGTTCCAGCAAATGAAGTCCGATTCAATGAGCCAGGATTTAAAAACTTAACTGTGCCAAAATCCGAGATGTGGGCCTCATATTCCAAATCCAACATGATGTTCTTGCTTGATATGTCTCGATGAACTATCGGAGGTGAGCAATCATGATGCATGTAGGATAAAGCATCAACCACGCCTTTTACTACATTCACCCTTTTGACCCATTCAAAATTAACTACCTCTTTTTTATTGCTCAATATCTCTTTCAAGCTTCCCCCTTCTAAAAACTCGTAAACTAAAAATGAGTGTCGTGGATGTGAGCAGAAGCCATAAAGCTTTACTACGTTGCGATGCCTAATTTCTAGCAGAGCATGAATCTCATTTTCAAAAGCCTTTGCATTAGCAATCCTATCATCTTGTATTGAATGAAATTTTTTCACAGCAACAACTTGACCTGTTCGTAGCTCCGTTTTATAAACACTTCCACACCCTCCCACTCCAACACAATGTTTGGAGTCAAATCCCTCCGTTGCTTCAATGATACTTTCATAAACCATTTTCCCATCATAGCTCCAAACTTCAAACATATTACCATTTTGAGCTTCTCTTAGACTGTTTAGCTTGTTCCTCTTACCTTGGCGCTTGAGAACATGGTAAAGAATCCCAAATACAATCAATGATAGAAACATCGCGCCTAAGATAGGAACAATAAAGAAAATCACAACTTTATTTTTCCTTTTCTCTCCATAATTCTTGCTCCTGGTAATAGAAGTGGGGCAGGCCTTCAAACCACTATTATTTCTTAATGCTCCAAACGGAGCCTCACAAAAGGCTTTATTGTTGGGAAGAGGACCCTCCAATCGATTGTATGATATATCAACACTGATCAAGCTTGACATTCCAGACATTTCACCAAAGGTGGAGGGAATGGAGCCAGACAGATCATTGTGGGAGAGATTCATTGTTTCTAACCTTTGCATATCTCCAAGTTGAGGTGGTATTTTCCCGATAAGTGAATTCTCACTTAAATCGAGCATTTCAAGAGAGTTTAAATTTCCAATCTCAGAGGGAATAGCCCCCCTAAGTTTATTTTTGCTTAAACTTAAGTTCAACAATATTGAGCACCCTTCTATTTGTTTAGGGATTGATCCGGTTAAATTGTTGGCTGAGAGAATAAGATGTTGTAGATTGGATAGCATTCCAATTTCCAATGGAATACTACCTGAAAGTTTATTACCACCCAGATTAAGTAGAAACAATGACGTCAAACTTCCTAATTCCTTTGGAATCTGCCCGACTATATGATTGAAGGAGAGATCAAGCAAATGTAGCTGGATGGATCCTCCAAGCTGAGGAGGAATTACACCGGAAATTCTATTATTGGAGAATTTCAAGCTTTGCAAACTTTGGCACTTCCCCCACTTTTGAGAAAGTTCTCCATAGAAATTATTATATCTCAAATCAATATATATCAAATTCGGGTAAATGCCTAAATCTTCTGATATATTTCCTCCTAAATGGTTTCCATGCAAGTTCACTCTCATTAAACTGGTGCAGTTTCTCAAACTTTTTGGAATGGAACCTATGAAATAGTTGTCATATGCTGAAAAGTTTTGAAGTGATCCACCATAACAAACATTTTGAGGAAGATACCCGGACAACATGTTTTCAGAAAATGTCAAGTACTTCAAATATGTTAGATTATTAAATTGAAAAGGGATGGAGCCAGATAATTTATTTATGTACAAACTCAACACAGTGAGCTTTGTCAAGTTTCCAATTGAAGCAGGGATTGAACCAGTGAGTTTGTTTTTGGCAAGGTCGAAATTGTCTAAATTTCCTAAGTTTCCCATAGAGGAAGGGATAGATCCACAAAGACTGTTCTCCGATAATACAAGAATAGACAAGTTGCTCAAGTTTCCTATAGAAGCAGGTATTGGACCAGAGAGATTGTTCATGTACAAAGCAAGCTCACTAAGAAATCCCAACTTTCCAATTTCTTCAGGTATAGGTCCAGAAAGTGTGTTATTGCTGAGGTCTAAATTGGCTAAATTGCTCAAGTTTCCTATAGAAGAAGGGATAGATCCACAAAGACTGTTATCCCATAGATAAAGAGTAGACAAGTGGCTCAAGTTTCCTATAGAAGCAGGTATTGGACCAGAGAGATTGTTCTTGAAAAGAGAAAGATAACTAAGAGATCCAAGCATCACAATCTCTTGACAAATGGATCCTGAAAGTTTGTTTTCGCTAAGGTCTAAACCGGCTAAATTGCTCAAGTTTCCTATAGAAGAAGGGATAGATCCACAAAGATTGTTCCTCCATAATAAAAGAGTAGACAAGTGGCTCAAGTTCCCTATAGAAGCAGGGATTGGACCAGAGAGATTGTTCCTGTAAAGAGAAAGAGTACTAAGAAATCCCAACTTTCCAATTTCTTCAGGTATAGGTCCAGAAAGTGTGTTATTGTCGAGCCATAAAACACTCAGGTTGCTCAAGTTCCCTATAGAAGCAGGAATTGGACCAGAGAGTTGGTTGGTAGATAAATCAAGGTATATCAGCTTAGAAAGGTTTCCCAATTGGGAAGGAATGGTACCGTAGAGTGAATTGTTGGTGAGATTAAGACTTATGAGACTGTGTAAGAATGAGAAGCTGAAAGTGTGGAGTGTACCTTTTAAACCAGCACCTGGGAGGTTGACATGAGAGATGCTGCTAAAGTTGTTGCAAGAAATTCCAACCCAATGGCAAGTGATGTTTCCAACCCAAGAAGACAACCGAAACTGGCTTTGGTTGTCAAGGCTGGCTTTCCATTCCAAAAGAGCCTCTGCTTCTCGTCCCATGATTGTTACTATATTGGAAGGTGAAGTTGCAGGAGAAGAAGAAATAGCAACATGGAAAGAAGAAGAAGCCAAGGCAAGAATGATAATGAAAGGCGCGGTGAATAAGCAATGGGAAATCGGTCTCTCTATTAAGGAGATCATGACTTTTATAAGTTGCATGCGAGGATATAGATTGTTGGTAGATGGCAGAAAGGAATTGGGTGATCAGAGAACAAATGGCTTTATGGTTACGTAGGTCAGTAGGTGCATGAAGTAGTATATATAGACATTCTCCACATTAATTAGGAGAATCCTCTGAGGGCTTTAACGTAATTTTATTTGTTTTTGCCAGGTGTAACATAATTACTGTATGTCGTTGTCGTCTGAATGATTTTTTAAAAAAATTTTTAACTTTAATTATTTCATAAAAAAATAGAAAAATGAATATGCGGCAAGGTATTATTAGTAAGGATGGCAACGGGTCATATTCGGATCGGATTTCTTTATATCTGGAGACGACCCGCAGGCTTATCCGAATTCGGTCCGTTTAATAAAACGGGTTTCTTGGCACCCAAACCCGGCCCGCGGGCTCCGGCCCAAAATCACAAACCCAGAAGAAACCCAGAAATCAGTCATCAAACGAATATACAAACCCAGAAATCAGTTACAAACCCACAAACCCAAAATCAAAAATCACATAATATACAAGTAATTTTCTTGTCAATCACTGCATTTTCTTGGAAATTTTGTTCTGCATTTTATTGGAAATTTTCTTGCCATCCAAACGGATGCCAAGATCTAACAAACCAATCTGTACAAAAAATCCAACAAATCCCAGAAATAAAATTAGTAAATCTGAAGATCCCAACAACAAAACACCAAAAAAACCCAACAAATTTGGCTCACAAAAAAAAAAAAAAAAAAAAAAAAACCAAACCCAAATTTTGCTCACATAAACACGAAAAGAAAAAAACCCAAACCACACCGGCGGAGACTAATGGGTGTGTTCACGGTGGATCTGTAACGGACGAAGCGCTTGATCGCTTGATTGTGGCTGGTGACAGACTTAGACTGGCCGGCGGAGAATGAATGAGAGTGAGTGACAGCTTGGACCGGCGGTGAGATTGAGAGTGAGTGGGATTGAGAGTGAGTGAGAGTGGGAGAGGAGAGTTTGGTGAAAACCAAGTTTGAGATGAGAGGCGGCTGTGAGTGAGTGAGGTGTGGGCTGAAGCATTAGGGTTTATAACTATATATATTGAGGGTATTTTAGTAATTTAGGATATAACTGGGTCAGGTCCAGGTTCGGGCCGGGTTTTTAATAAAATCCGAAACTGACCCGGACCCGTTTTGGGTTTTTTTTTTTTAAGCCAAACCCGACTCTATTTTTTATCGAACCGGGTACTTGCGAGTCAAACAAAAATTTCCATCCTTAATTATTAGTGGTGTATAAAGTTTTTATTTTTTATTTTTTATTTATTTTTAGAGATAATTACAATATATTGTTAACACGCAGTTCGAATATTTTTCTCTTTAAATTTCCAAACATTTTGTATATGGGGAAGTGCTATATGGTTTTTATTGGGTGGAAACTTATAGTTTGAAAATTGAAATGGGAGAAAAAGAAGAAACATATAGACAAACAAAACCTTGACCAACATAGTTAAATAAATTTTATTTCTACCACCTATTTTGCCTAATTTTTTTAGCATATAAGCATATTTCTTAGTGATGGTTTGTGATAGCTATTATTTTAAATCAAATTATTTTTTTGTACCAGTTTGCTTAGTGGCTTATGATTGTTTACATTCATTAGATTAAAAAATAAGTTGCACCCCAGGTGGAACCACTTGTAGATCAGGGGGTCATGGCCCTAACTTTTTGAAAATCTTTTTGAGAAAATTGATGTGAATGTTCTTATATTCATTATTACTTAATAAAACTTGTAACTCAATTTTAGGAAAATTAATGCCTTCCCCCTTACAATTACTTCTAAATTACTTTTTTGGTAAATTACTTCAAAATTCTAATTGTACCTTATGACTTATGTAATATAAAGAGACATATAAGGAAAATCTTCAAAAAATTAAGTCATGGCTAAAATGTATGCATACCTTGTGATGATAATTTTTAGTTAAAACTGAAAATTTTTTCTTGAAACTATTGTACATAAAGGTAAAAGTTAGCTGAATAGTTTAGTGGGACTTATGAATAATACCAAAAAGTACATTGGGACCCATAAATAGTAGTAAAAATAAGTTGAAATCGCAAATAAGATGAAATTTTCAGCTTGTCCCAAACGAACACTAAGTGTATGTTTGGCAAAAATTATTTTTGTTAACTTATTTTACTATTTAGCTTATTTTTACTATTATTTATGGATTTCACTACACTTTTTGGTACCATTTATGGTCCTATTGTATTATTTCAGCTAACTTTTACTTTTATCTACAGTACTTTCAGTAAAAAGTTATTAGTTTCAGTAAAATAAGTGGATCCCAAATAGACTCTAAGTATATATTTCACTAATTAAATTAATGATGAGACTTAATACTTACATGTTAGAAGAGAGTTTCACAAATATTGAATAATTTTGAAAACGTTATAGCTAAAGTTTTAAGAAATCTAAATTGTACATCAACCGAATTTTATTATCAAAACCTTCAAGTAATTTAAAATAAAATTTAATATTTATTTTAATTAGTTTGATTATATAATATAATATAATTTGTGTTTTAATATTGATTTACATGCTACGTACACACTGTGTTTGAACCAACTAGCTCAATATATGCTTATATTATTATCAAAAAAGTAATATCCTTTTGACATGTAACTTCTTAATTATTAAAATAGTTAATAATTATGTTTATATTACTTATGAAAAAAAAGTAATATCCTTTTGACATGTAACTTCTTATGTCACTTTAAAGGGCCGAAAAAAGCACGTGAATAAATGAATTAGGCCTTACTATGCAAAATTTTTTTTTTTTTTGGTCACGTGCTACCCATATGGTCAGTTTTTCATCCAATAAAAGAGATAAAAATCTTGAGTTTTAATTAATTTAATTGGTAAAATCTTTTTTAGTCAAATAAAAAATTTTAAGTTCGAAACTCGCCTATACTAAAATTTAATTTATATATTGATTTAATGATAAAAAAGAAATATCATGAAACGAGCCTTATAAATTAAATTTATATTATATCTATAAAAAAAATAATTGAAAAAGAGATAGACATCTATCATAAAGATGAGTTACCTTATTTTATAAACTACAAGGGTTTTAAAAAGTCAATACTTATACAAGGGTATCTTCACATAATCACATCTAACCAAAAAATTTATTTGAAAAAAAAAAAAAAAGCAAAAATGGTGAGGTAGTAATAATTAATGGTTAACATTAAATATAAGTTCTTTTAGTTTGGAAATATTATCAGAAATAACATTTTCCCATAAAATCTCAGGTTATTATGATTTTTTATTCCATGCATTGCACAAGCTTTCAACTATCTGTCAATATTCGTGACAATTGGGACAAGTACAACCATGGCTTGACTACACCAATAAAATCAATCCCTATAAAAGCCATTTGTGACGATACATACATGGCTTGTCCTTGTAGTGACTATTCTTCACACACAGTCTTTCATTGACTGGCAAAATCACCATCATCACACAGCACATCTTGGGATCAAACGATACAGCCATCTTTCATGAAAAGAAAGTTTCAAAATATAGGTGCACCGTTGTCCTCTCTAGTGGAATGACTCTTTGATGTTTACTCTCATCAGCTTGACAACTTCAATAATTTTACTCCCACAACTCATGGCACAACCGACGTATACGGTACTTACGAGAATGATGTTCCTTTTTTTTTTCTTTTTCCTTTTTTTTTAAAAATTAATATTTAGAAAATGAAGGATTTGAACCCTAAATATTGAAAACATCAAGAACCCTAAATGTTGAAGACATAAAAAGTACTACCAATTGAACTACAATTTTTTTTTTTTTTTGTCAAGATATTGCTTTTAAAGTTTGTTGCTAAAGAAATTAAAAAGTTTGTGCATTTAGAAGAGCTTTTTACTGATTTGTTGAAAGTTGTTTACAAAGTTGCACGGTTACCTATACAGGTACCGTACATAGATAAGATAATACAACATTTTTTTGAAAAACTTAAGGCACAACATGTTAGGGGTGTCAATGTTTGACACGATTTGCGAACACGACACAGATTTTTACGAGTTAAACTTAATACCTTAGTGGGTTTGGACCAAAAATAGGTAGACCCAAAAGCAATATGATAAGAAATGTGTCATAAGCGAGTTAACTCACATGACCCGTAATTGGCATATTTGACAACCAATTTATTTGTGTCAACTTGAAATGATCCATTTAACTCGTATAATAAATAAATTAATATTCATTTTTTTATAGATTTTTTAAATACCTATTATATCCAACCTATATTTTAAACTTAGAAAGAAAATAAGAAATACATAAACTATGTTATAGTTTTTATACATAACAAGTTGAACTATGTTGTTTTGAATTTGGGCCGAAGTGTATGCACTTATTTTGGGATGTAAAAAACGTATTTCTAGATGAATGTTATATTTTGTGGAACTATGTTATTTTGAATTTGAGTTAAAGTGTATGCACTTCTTATGGAATGTAAAGAACTTATATTTAGATAGATGGTACTGCATTATAGACTTATTATTTATAAAGTGCTTTGATGTTATTTTGAACTTTTGGACGATGTG
Source organism: Quercus robur (assembly GCF_932294415.1). Classification (NCBI taxonomy): domain Eukaryota; kingdom Viridiplantae; phylum Streptophyta; class Magnoliopsida; order Fagales; family Fagaceae; genus Quercus; species Quercus robur. The sequence goes on from NC_065541.1 coordinate 46,850,268, forward strand.
TTTTAAGTATTGATGTTATTAGTAAACTTCAAATTGAATGCTTAATAGGTATTTTGATGTAATGAGATTGTATTAAATTAGTTGTTTATTAAAATTTATAACAATATTAATCAAGTGCTTTTTTTGAAGCTAGTTAAATGGATTGAATTTGTGTCAACTCAACCTGTTTAATATTAAGCAGGTTGCACTACAACAAAATGTATTTTTAGCGACGAAAATTAGTGAGGAAATATTTTTCGTCGCTAAAAATACAACTTTAGCAACGAAATATGAATTTCGTCACTAATAATAAAAAAATTATAACATTTAGCGACGAAAAATAAATTTCATCGCTATTGTGATCTGAAAAATGGGCTCCAACAAAGGGAAACTTTAGCGCCAAGTTGCTTAGATAATTGATTATTTTATGTTCTTAATGTGTAGTGGAGTGATGACATGTCAATTTCAAGTTTAGCCATGCCATTATCTATGGGACTAAAAGAGATTACTTTAAACACTAGGAACTAAAATCTCTCATTAATTAAAGTTTAGACCAACGGTGTATTTTGGCCAAGTCTTTTTTTGTTTTGTATTTAATTAGAGAGTTAGAGATACGTATTCATTAATTCCTTTTATCTTTGGACAAAGTTTGACTAACAACTTGAATGTTGTTGATGGCTAGGACTCCTATAATAAAAATTAACATTGTTACATACTCTGAAAATTAAATTATTGGATTGCATTTTTTTTTTTACTCACATGTCAAATTTCATGTCAATCGGTTATTATTTATCATTCAATCCATAAACTTATTTTTTATAAATAATTTTATATTACAGAAATTTGAAATTTTAACATTTGATTGATGACATAGTTATTGATCTTTGATCTTATGGAAATTTTGTAAGCATGAAGGATATACGAAGAAAATTTAATCCATTGGTGAATTTATCAAAATTTATATCCAATAATAAGATGTTGAGTAGAATTATAGCTATTTGTCATCCATCCACAGGAAAAAAAAAATTTTATTTAGTATTTTTAGTATTCTATTTCTCTTATATTTTGTTGCATAAGTGAAGACATTTAAAAGACACATTTATTATTTAATTTTTCTGAAATTACTTGATTTGTATACATTTTATATTTTTTGAAAATTTTATTATAATATGTCATCTTTAAATTATTTAACAAAAAATAATTAATTTAAAACATTCAAAGAATATTAATTGTGATTAGAATAAATTAAAATAAAATTATACATAACTAGTGAGTTTGTCTTGCAATATATAGAATTGATAGATGAAATTTATTCTTGAAAAGTAACATTATAAGAAATCATATTAAAGATATGCTTTAAATATACATTGAAAAAAAATTCTTACATAAAAAATATTGAAAATATTTTTATTAATTTTATATATTTTTTTCATGTGAAAATAATTTTTTTAAGGACAATTTTTCAACAAAATTGGACAGAAGATCTAAATTGAATAAATTTAAAATTTAGAAGACTCAATTGAATGAAAGTGAAGTTAGAGGACCGAAATGAATTTTAACTAAACTTAGAGGGTGTCATTTACATTTTTTGCCTAATTTATGTGTTTTATTTTATTGATTTCAAAATCATTGATATATTCAGCTTGACCCCATGAAAAAAAAAAAAAAAAAATTATGACTTAGGGTATGTTTGGTACGCTGTAATAGCTCTTGTAATGGAATAGTTATTTACGTGTAAAATCAATTCGGTCATTTGGTTGCATCTTTATTACATAGATTAGTTATTACATTGGAATAACTATTCTTTAAATTGAAGAATAGCTATTCCTCTTTAAAATGGATGTAATAATTATTCCTTAGTACATATAATAGGTTTCAAAATTAATATATTTCCAAAAATATAAAGTTTCCTTATACATCATCTTTTACAAGCTTTCCATATGCAACAACAAAACTTATAAATAGTAATAGTTATTCCATTACAATGTCTTTCTATTTCCAGTAATAAAGATTACTATTCCTAATGTAATCTACATTCAGTATTCCAAACATACCCTTAATTATTTTTTCTTGAATTATTAATTTCATAGTAATTTTTAATTATCAAAAAATTATTTTAATTTATCATTTCATATTGAAAACGTTGTATTCATAAATTGATCACTTAGCTATTAACTAAGCGATAAATATTTTGAGCAAACCAAGATCCTCGGTAAACTATGTTCGCTCGAGAAGTCTCTCTCCTCGGTACGGCCTGGGCGGCTCTAGTTCTTAGCCTTTTTTTCCCAGCCCCTTTTTTGGATTGCTTACTTCTCCTTTTATATTAGCCTGTACCCGTCATCCAATGTCCACGTGTAGGTTCGACTTTCGAGGACTGATACTTGTCCCATCAGCTCATACCCAAAGTGGTTGGGGGTGGTTGTAAAAGCTAAAGAGCATGGTCCTGTCAGGTGCAGAGTGCTTTATTGCAGTATTGGCACCTTTTACTTGAGCCGCTCCTGCACTGTGCTCGCTCTTTCTTTTAGGGGCACTATGGGATGCCGAGTACAAGATCGTCCTCGGCCATATCCTTAAGCCGTTCTGGACTTCCATTGTGCGTCCTCGGCAATATCTCTCCTCGGCCCAGGCCTTGGGCCTTAATATAAAATGGGCCGGGGTCATAAATTCTCTGACCCCACAACACTCAATCAATTTCAATATCCATATATAAATCCAACCAAATTGAGAGTTTATTGAGATGTTATTAAGTGTACGTGGTAGGATATACTGAATTTTAAGTAAATTGCTAATATGGTAATCTTTTATTAGATGGTGTAAAACATGAGTTTTACACCTCATGCTTACGAAATTTGAACTCTTTATAAAATAATTTATATCCATTATATACAGATGATAGAAAAGTTGAAAGAAATAGAACATAACTGTCTTAAAATAATAGCATTTTAATTCACAAGGATAATTTCTGAATTATATATCTTATAAGTTACGACTACAATATAAATTTTAAGGAAATCATAGGGTGACTATGAGACCCTTAGGAAACCATAATAAACCCTAATTCATGTTAGACACAAAATTATGCTAGAGAATAAGAAAAAGCTCCAAAAAAAAAAAAATTTTGAGAAAAATTACAAAATCAATTCTCCCAAGATATAGGAAGAAAACTTATTATAAATAACAAATTCGACTAAACAGAACCCTAATGAAACCAATTTGCTTGAAAAGGCGAAGTAGGTTAATAAGTTTTGATGTTCATGGCAATTTCCTTCATATTACTAAATTTCACAGGTTTCCATCGTTTTCTTCAATGATTTATCTAGTACTTTTCTAGTTTTTGAACTCCTTAGCTCTAAAGAATTTTCTGTTTAAGAAAAGTCCGTATTGTCGTTTTCAAAAAAATTTCAAAAAAGAAAAGAAAAGAAGAGTTTGTTGTCTGTTTTACATCATCCACCTAGCTATCCCATTTATATCACAACAACTATTTGGTTTACGTGGTAGTCAATAATCGTGATCAATCGGGATAGCACGCTTAAAGTCAGTAAGTCTGGGCATCCACTTAGCTATCCCATTTATATCACAACAACTATTTGGTTTACGTAGTAGTCAATAATCGTGATCAATCAGGATAGTCACATTTAAAGTCAATAAAGTCTGGGCCCTATACATAACGCATTTGTTACGATACATAGAGTCATAGACCTGTAGAGACTAATTAATGTCATATTCATTGCTGAATATAAACCCAGAATTTTACCATCCTTTAGAGTTTTTTTTTTTTTTTTGGGAGGGGGGCATCGAAAATTCTTTTATTAAAATAAGCCTAATAAATTGGCTCATAAAACGGAGTGAAGATACGGTGAAATATTCTTCTTCCATATTAGAAAATCTAGAATGCCAGTGACATATTTAGCAAGACTGTATATAAGTTACAATGTTACCTTCTCTCTTTGTATGAAAGTAAAGCAGCTCATCAAATTGTTGAGACAAAGGTTTTGTACCACGCTATAGATTAGAGACTCCAACATGAATAATTTGTTCAAAATTTAATATATTGCTTAGAGGGTAGTTGTAGAAGAACTTTGACATAATTTCTGTTTATGGAATTTTTTTTTTTTTTTTTTTTTTAGTGGTGTCCATAGAAATAATTGAGTGGCTAAACTATCAACTTTTGGGCAAAAATGCACAAAGTGGCTGCATGTTTTTCCTACAACCACGCTATATGTAAAAAATACTTCGTCAATTAAAAAAAAAAAAAAAAAGCATGTAGTAGTAAGAATTGTTAACATTAAATATAATGTTATCAGAAATAATATTTTTTTCCATACAAAAATTTAAAAAAAAATTTTAATTAAATACATTGCACAAAGCTATTTTCTAGCTAGTTCAACTTTGTCAGTGATCGTGACAATTGAGACAACCATGTGCTTGACATCGTCAATACAATTAATATGGCTCCTATCCTATTATTTGTTACGATACATGGGCAATTTTCAATGTTAACTCATAGTCACTATTTCGGTCCCCCTTGGACTAAGTATAAGGGCCTTTGGTTTATAGCTAGTTGAAAGTCACATGTTTAGAACCTAGCATGGGTTACTACTGATTTTATTGGATAAAGACTTAAACCAAGTAGTTATTTAGTCAATATTCAAAAAAATATAAACTGGATAATTTGTATCGTAAACAAAGCACCACCACACCCACATAGAGACCGGCATATATTGACGAATAGAAAATAGTTAAAATACAAGAAAAACTCTTCAAGATTTCTGTCGAGCTTCTGTCAAGCTTCTATTGAGCTTTCTTCATTAAACCTCGATAGATATAGTATCTATCGACAGCTGTTGAAACCTTGATAGATACATTTGTTGAGATATTTTTTGGGAATCTATCCAGCTTTAATGAATAGCCCTTCTTTACTTGTTTCTTGGACAGATTTGCATGACTTCAATACTTGGACTTGATCTCTTATTCTTTGAAGTATTAAACATATCCTAGATCTACCAAAATACAATTAAAATGTGTTTTTTCAAAGGATTAGCCAATTCTATATGACATATGTTCTTAACATGTTCCACATATCTCCTAACAGGTATTGCAAAAATTGTATTTTTTGAAAGACATTAATTGGTAGTTGAAGTTTTAACATTAGAATAAAAACCAATTTCACCATCAAGATAGTTGCAATACAATACTACTTACAAAGCCTCTAGTCTTTGAAAAAGTTCTTGCATCTGAGCTCTAAGTTCCTATTAACCAAGGCCGACCCTTCCACTAAGCCAATTAGGCCATTGCCTAAGGCCCCCAAGTGGAAGGCGCCCCAAAATTATGGAAAAAAAGGGGTTAGTAGGAAAAAAAAATTAGAAAAGAAGGGACTAGCAAGAAAAACAAATTTTGATTGGCAGATGAAACTCCAAAAGACTGTTACATTCTTTTGACCAAAGAACAAAATTATTTGGTCTAAAAAAAATCAAATGTCCCAAAAATGACATCATTAAACTCTAGACAAACCAAAATTCAACTAGATAAAATACAAATCTAGTCTAAAAATATTACACACAACAATCACAAATAAAAAATCTCAAATCCCTAAAATTTACACACTATTGCTCTCTCTCTCTCTCTCTCTCTCTCTCTCTCTCTCTCTCTCTCTCTCTCTCTCTCTCTCTCTCTCTCTCTCCTAACCTGAGGTATAGTTTGTTTCACTCTTTCCCTCTTTAAAATATGTTTTTTCAATTTTCCTCAATGCACTGTGAATCTTCATGTGTGCTTTTTGTTTTTGTTTCATCATGGTGGGCTTTTGTAGGCTATGGCTGTGCTGTGGGTTTACTTATAGGCTTGTGAAGTTTTTTTTTTTTTTTTTTTTTTTTTAAATCTTGCATTTTTAGTTTTTATATTATGTTTTGTTATTGGATCCGTTTAACTTTTATTATGTACTAGTAGAATAGTGGTACTATACTTAATATACTATATATTCTAGTCGTTAACCGGTGCAATGCACATGATAGTTAAACAAAAATTATAAATATTTATTAAAAAAATAAATAATAATAACAGTAAAATCAATCAAATTGAGTATGACATTGCCTTATATGTATCTTCATATACAGCAAACAATGGAGCTCAGTGGTCATCATCTCAGTGAGAACTCTCTCAGTTGCTACCTCCAAGAAAACCTTCTCACAATCCTTAACAAATGTTTAAAGCAACATGAAAGTCAAAATTACAAATGAATAACCAATGAAATACAGAGAAAAACTTTTTAAGGTTCTCACCTTGAGGAATTAGACACTAAAACAAAACATGTTGAAATGTAGTAGGCCTAAAATTTAAGTAAAAATTTAGAAAAAAAAAAAACACCCTTAATGATTAAAACAATATGAAAATACACACATACACCACACAATATGAAAATTAATGGCTCTTTCCTATAATTTAAAACAACAATTTAAATCTTCTTTTGGTAATAACAAAATCTTGCGTCAAACATCAAAATCTTGCGACAATACAGATAATATCTTCTTCCAAGTAATAACAGTGAGCTCCATGTGATGATTTTGCTTAAGATGTGAAAAGATGAAAATATGGAAAGCAATAAATTTATGTATTAAGCACTATTATGCTGCTAAAATCTTATATTACACTCATTAAAATTTTCCCATTTTAGAGGCTCTCCAATTGCCATCATAAATTGGAAAATTGGAGATTGAGTTACATATAATTAAGTATATTTTTCTCAACAAAAAGATTTTACAAAAAAAAAAAAAAAGGAAGTGGAACTCCTTGATTGATGGCTATTACATAAATCTCTATCGTAAGAAATCTCCACTTCCTTTTCAAGGATCCTTCTTTTTGGGAGGGCAGGGAGGAGAAGAACCTAAAATCTTTCAACAATAACCTAAAGCATCACCATTTCATTTTGGAAACATGGTCCTATAACTAAACTGCTTAAGCAAAGTGAAGCAAATAGCCAGTTCACATCCACAAGAAGCAGAAGAAGAATAGTCATTGTAGTTTTAAAACTAATATTCACAAACAAATATCCTCAAAAAAATTAGCTTTGGTAATTGATTTTGTTTTGGAATCAATAACATAAATCTCCTCAAAATCAAGCACGAACTCTGGGTCATCCAACCTCTGGTTCGTATATTGATTCATCTAAAAAACTTAGAATAAAAATGCAGCTTGGTGATGTTGTTGCTAATAGTAATGAATGAGAAAAAGAACTTCATCCTTTCAGTCTTTAATATAATTTAATTAGCATCTTGAGAGAAATTAGTTATAATATTGAAGGCATTGTTAAAATCACCGTATTATCTTATCATGCCATGCTATCAAATAGACATCCTGATATTTATTGGGCAGCTAAAGGGCCATGCCATACTGATATTTTCAATGATCTCTAAGTATTTGAACTTTGGGATTTATCAAACATATTGCATGTCTGTCCAAAAAAGACAGCGATTTCAGCAGCCAGTGGAACTACCAAAATTTTTCCCATGCAAATAGGAACTTAAGTTCAGACATTTATTTAAATCTTCAACCTAAAAGAAACCCCCCCCCCCCCCCCCCCCCAAAAAAAAAAAAAAAAAAAAAAAAAAAGATATGTGCCTAACGTTTCTTCACCAATTTGAAAGGTACGTTTGCCCATGCTATGACAAAGCACTTCATTGTCCTTATTTATTTTGGTCGTATTGAAGTTGTTTAATTTGGTTTAGTATGCAATATTATGTATTAATCCAGCTAAAGTGAAAAAAAGTAAATACAATATATTCTTGATGATATGATGTAGAGCATTCAATCAATTATATTTTGGTAATAATCAATTTTAAACTCATCCACATAATTATATCTTAATTAAAAAAATATATACCTATTTAAAATTTAAGTACTATTGAAAATTCACCATAGTTCGGCTTGACAGCAGACATGAACTCATGCAGAAGTTCATAATATGCTTGAAAAGAATTGTCAAAATCACCTCAGGGAATGTATATTATACTATCACTTGTAAAAATTTATGAACCAAAATTGGAGCAAGGTGCAAATGTAAATTATGAAACCTTACCAGTTGCCCTCCTCTGTCTAAGACCAATGTAGAACTCGTTTTTCAACAACTGTTAATTGTTTGTCCCCACATCAATTGTTATAGGCAAACACTACAAGAAGACAGTCCATACAATTCTTGATCAGAATAAGGGATATTATGTGATTACAACCAAGGCTTTATTTTGAACTTGGTTTTGCTTGGCATTTAGAAATGTTCCCTAAGGTTTAAAACAAAGTACATCATGTGACCAACAATTTACAATATAGTAAATCGAAGCAAAAACCACAAGTTTAACTCATATTCCAATGCTATTGATTCAAAATACCTTGATTCAAAACAAACTGACTTGAAGTGAGCTGTTCCTAAACAAACTAACTCAAAGTGCACTTAATCAAAGTAAACTACATCGAAGTGAACTAATTCGAAGTAAATTAATTTGAAGTAAACAAAAGCAGATCAGATCCTAAGTCATAATTCTATCATCAAATTGATTGAAAGCAAGAATAAATGCAAACCAACCATAGACTACCACTAAACAAATTCAAACCCATAGCTCAGTTTCCACACCAAAAAAAAAAAAAAAAATTTAATTAATTATCGTCAAAACACAGTACTAAACTCAGTTATAGAGTTCCAAACCCAAAATCAATTACATATACAAAGAGAAACACAGTTAAAACTACAATTTAATTAACTCTAGAATACAGAACAGAAATCAATGAAGCTGGGGTAAAAAATCCCAAAAAGGCTAACAAAAAAAGCTAAACTAAAAGCTAAGAAATCCAAACTAAATGAATTCCATACCTTTAACCCTAATTCAAATGGAGGAAAAGAATGAAAAGAAGGGCAATAAGAATAAACCTAGAAATTCAATAGCCACAAAATATATATATATATATATAGAGAGAGAGAGAGAGAGAGTTCTCAATACGTTTAGCCCAGTTTTGACGGGTTGAGTTAGGTGTATCGCCGACCAACATAGTTGATGGGCCATGGGCTAGATGAGACCCACGACAAATGGGGTGCCATTTCTGGGTTGTAAAGGTTGGATGTGGGTGTGGCAAATGGGTGGTCTGAGGAAGGAGATCGATTCTGAGGAAGAAGATGTATGTTGGTGGGTATGGTGGGTTTTCAGATGCAATGCGATGCTTTGCAGTTGGCTTGCCGTGGGTTTGATCGAGGAGGAGCTGGTATGGGAAGGCAGGGAATAGAGGCACAGTATAGTGAAAGGTAAAGGCAGACTCTTCGTGAAAGGGAAAGGAAGAGTCGGGTTTTAGAAAAGTTAAATTACATTGTTTTTTTTTTTTTTAATATTGTGCAAACATGGAAAATTGTGGGAGTTTCAGAGGTTTCGATTATATATATATATATATATATATAATATAGACTAGTGTGACATAAAGCAAGAAAAAAATAATTTAAAAAAATTTCAATCTAGAAAACAAAACTTGTAAGTTATAACTTAGTATATATAATTTTTATTAATGTTAATTCATTGAATGATATAATAAATATGTCTTTATTTATGCAATTGCTTCTTCAGAAAGAAGTTTTCAAAATTAAAATTAATAAAATCATATCTAAGATTGACAATGTTCCAAAAAAAAAAGTAAATTAGCTATACTATCGATAGAAAAAAAGATGTTAAAAGAAACTGAATACAAAAATTTAATTAGTCAATTTATATTTTAAAAGGCAAGAAAAATATATTTTAAATGAAATAGATTATAATTTATAAATATTAAATAAATATTAATTTAATTAATACATAAATATAAAAAAGACACCATTTTAGTTGTCGCCTTAGGCCCCAAAATGTCTAGGGCTGGCCCTGATATTAACAACAGACTACACAAGTCGTTTTTCATTGATAACATCAAGACAACGCAAGTAATGGGTTTACAACAATATTCCTCCCTAACTCTCACTAAATTTGTCTTGAAATCTGAGTAAATGTCCAAGAATTTCAATGAGCAATACCATTTAACACGAAACTATCTTCGTCAGGAACAACATGCTAAAATGTCATCAAAATTAGAGTAGAAATGACCTTACGATTTTGGTTTGTAAGAGCACTACTATCAGGTGTGTCAAATGCCAAATATTTGGCATTTGACACACCAAACACCACTATTCAAGCCTTATAGAAAGATGAAACATATTTAACATTTTTACACACTATCATTAATAATAATAATAATAATAATAATAATAAATCTACTAGTCACTCGCCCGGGCTAAACGGTAGAAAATTTTATAGAAAGATGAAACATATTTAATATTTTTACACACTATCATTAATAATAATAATAATAATAATAATAATAATTGTAAGGATCTGATTTAGACTTCTAGCCCAACGAGTATATGGACTTAAGCCCAAAATAGTCCCAAAACAATAAATTAGTAGAGAGTGGATTGGAAAACTGGGCTCTCGTGAATCAGGTAACAGAAAAATAGGTTTTGATGCTAAAAAGAGAAAGATAATAGAAATTTATTAAGGAATAACGTTCTCGGATTAGTCCAAGGACACTGATTCTTAAATATTTACTCTTAAAGCTTTATTACAGATTTGTTTACAGTTTTTCCTCCCATTTTCCCTTTGCATCATCCAACCACTTCTTGAGTCCATTCACTATGACCTTGTTAACAGTCTTGGCTTGTCCATTCCCTTGGGGATAGGCTGGGGTAAAGTATCTGTTCTTAATTCCCAAGTCACAATAGTATCTCCTAAAAGATTCGCTATCGAATTGAAGGCTGTTGTCCGAGATGAGGGTATGAGGGACTCCAAATCAGGTGACAATGTTTTTCCAAACAAACTTCTTGGCATCCACGTCCCAGACGTTTGCCAAGGGCTCGACTTCAACCCATTTAGTGAAGTAGTCCGTGCCAACTAGCAGGTATCTCTTGTTCCCTGCTGCTTTAGGGAAAGGGCCTACAATGTCTAAGCCCCATTGCACGAATGGCCAAGGGTTGGACAGAGGATTAAGGACTCCTCCCAGTTGATGCATGTTTGGCGCGAATCTTTGACATTAATCGCATTTCCTTGTGTATTCCCATGCTTCCTCTTGCATTTTTGGCCACCAGTAGCCTTGAGTGATGGCCTTGTGTGCCAAAGATCTACCTTCAGCATGGCTCCCGCAGATCCTTTCGTGTAACTTATCCAGTAGTAATTTTGTTGCCTCGAGGTGTATGCCTAGCAATTATGGCCTGAAAAATGAGCATTTATATAACTTTTAGTCCTACAGGTGAACATGGACCATTACTCTTTTCACTCCTACAGGTTTGTACAAATCTTCTACAAGGAGACCCGAGGCAGGCCTTGTGTCGAGGAGGTTGCAAGCGTGGCCAAGGAATCAACATAGGTGTTTCCAGTTCTAGGGATGTGCAACAGGTTGAAAGATTCGAATCCTGATTGTAGGTGTCCCACCAGACTCAAGTACCTCTGCATTCTTTGGTCCCTCACCTCAAATTCTCCTTTTACTTCCCACCCATTTTTTAAACCATGGTCATTCTCATTAGCAGGGCCTCATATTCAACCTCGTTATTTGTGGCCAAGAAGTCCAGCCTTAGCGACTTCTCAATAATGATTTTTTCGGGGGATACTAATACTATCCCCACTCCAGACCCCTTTTGGTTTGCTGCACCATCGACATACACTCTCCAAGATAGGGGGTCCTGTTAGGAGATCAGGCCAACCGATTTTTCACCCATATACTGTGCTTCTGTCACTTCTTCTAATGGGGGTTAGGGGAACTCGGCTACAAGGTCCGCGAGGACCTGGCCCTTGACAGAGGTACGAGGCATGTATTTGATATGAAAAGCCCCTCGGATCGTGCCCCATTTAGCAATCCTCACCGTCTAATCAGCACTTCGAAGTATAGCTTTTAGTGGAAGTTGAGTCAGGATGACAACTGTATGTGCTTGGAAGTAATGGGGAAGCTTTCGTGTACCAAGCACCACCGCCAAGACGGCCATCTCTAGTGGTAGATAACGAATCTCAGCCTCATGTAATGATTTGCTTACATAGTAAATTGGCCGTTGTATGCCATTGTCAACTCATATCAACACCAAACTTACAGCATGAAGGGCTACGGTGATGTAAGCAAACATGACTTCATCCACCTCAGGACTGGACATGATAGGTGGCTGCGATAGATATTCTTTAAGTTATTGGAAAGCCAACGAACACTCCTCGATCCATTCAAATCCCTTCCACTTTATCATCAAGAGGAAGAAAGGTTTGCACCTATCCGTTGATCGAGAAATAAACCGGTTCAGGGCAGTAGCCATTCTGGTAAGCTTTCAAACCTCTTTGGGATTTTGGGGTGGTTGTAAACTGTTAATGGCTTTGATTTGATCGAGGTTGACCTCAATACCCCTGTGAGTCACCATGTATCCCAAGAACTTGCCTGATCCGACACCAAATGAGCACTTGGAAGCGTTTAGGTGCAACCTATGTTTTCTGAGGATTTCAAAGATGTTTCTGAGGTCTCTAACTTGCTCGGATACCATCTTACGCTTTACCACCATGTCGTCTATGTAGACTTCAATACTTTTGTCCAACTGGGGTTTAAACATTCTTGTCATCATCCTTTGTTAGGTTGACCCTACGTTTTTTAAGCCAAATAGCATCACCTTATAGTGGTAGTTTCCAGTGGGAGTGACAAATGCTGTCTTTTCTTGATCGTCCAAGGCAAGTGGTATCTGATGATACCCTTTAAAGGCGTCTAAGAAATTCATTCGAGGATGGCCCACCGTGACATTCACTAATTGGTTTATTCGAGGCATAGGGAAGGGGTCTTTTGGGCAGGCCTTATTCAAATTCGCGAAGTCCACACATACTCTCCACTTCCCACTTTTCTTCTTCACTACTACAGTATTGGCCAACCATTAGGGGTAGAAGACCTCCTTGATAGCCCCTGCCTTTTTGAACTTCATCCCCTCTTCCCTAATAGCGTCTGCATGTTCTTTAGATGGGCGCAGATGCGATTGCTTCTTGGGAGTGATGGATGGATTAACGTTCAAATGATGGCAGATGAAATTCGGGTCCACCTCCGGGGCCTCAAAAGCGTCCCATGCAAACACATCAATGTTTCTTTTGAGGAATACCAACAGCTCTTCCTTCTCTTGAGGAGGTCATTGAGCCTCGACCTGAAAGAACTTCTCCGGATCATCACCTATAACAAATTTTTCCAAATCCTCGCATTTCGGCTCTTCGGCTGGTCCATAGGGTGGCAACTCCAGAGTTTTTGATTACTATAAGTCCCTTTCGGCAGTGGTCGAGGTGCTAGCTTCATATCGATGTGAGATGGCGGCAACAAGGCATTGTCGAGCCACAGGTTGATTCCCCACAATCTCTTTGACGCGGCCTCCCAAGGGGTATTTCACTTTCTAGTGTAGGGTAGATGAAACGGCTTCCAGAGCATGGAGCTAGGGTCTGGCCACAATAGCCGTGTAGGGGGAATAAGCATCCACCATGATGAAGTCTACCTCCACCACTTCCGAACCAGTCTATATGGGTAGTCTAATCTGACCTTTTGAAATAATAGTCTTCCTTTCGAAACTAACCAGAGAGGAATTGTAGGTTGTCAGGTCCTTGGGTTTTAACCTCAGCCCCTTATATAGGTCGGGGTACATGATCTCGACAGCGCTATCCTGGTCTACTAACACTCTCTTCACATCATATTCCCCTATCCTGAGTGTGACCACCAGAGCATTGTCGTGGGGTTGGATGATCTTGTCCTCATCCGAGAAGCCTAGGTCGGGTTGGATTTCTATTCTAGCTCTTTTAGGCTTCGAATTATTGCTCTCGGCGGGAAACCGAGCTATAGACATCACTCTAGAGGGATAAGAATCGGTCCTACCGGGAGCAGCGAAGATGACATTGATCGTTCCCAAAGGCAGTCTTGAAGAATCATCCCTCTTGGGTTCTAAATTTGTTTGGCCTCCCCAGCCATTGGAATGGTGCAATTGTTGTTTTAGCTTCCCTTCTTGGACCAGCTGGTCCAAATGGTCCCACAAATTCTTGCAATCCTACATAGTGCACCCCTGGTCCTTATGGTACTGGCAATAAAGTTTCTAATTGCACCTCAAGGGGTTTCCAGCCATCTTGTTTGGCCATTTGAAGAACGGTTTATTCTTAATCTTCTCCAAAACCTAGTGCACCGGTTCTCGGAACACTGCATTGATTGCCTGAGTATTGGTAGATCCTGACTGACCAGCAAAATCTCTCCGTGGCCGATTGTTATTATATCAGTTCGACCTGAAATCCCTCTTTTCTTGAGAGATAACCTTATCCCTTCCTTTACCTAGTTGTTGGTCTTCCTCGACCCTCTTATACTTGTTAATCTAGTCCTTACAATTGGCGCCGACTATGGGAAGGAATACTTGGGTGTTAGTGAGCGCAACGTTCAACTATGGTAGGTTCAGATCCACGACAGGAAAAATCCATAGGATCCTATCGTCAAAATCCTATTGTCAATCTTGAGTGAAGAAGAGATCGAGAGGGGAGTGCACATAATGCCCGGACCGGAAGAAGCCAGTCACGAGGAAAGGGTCATCTCTCTCAAAAAGAGAATGCCAGAGCACTGCAATTGGAAATCGACCAGCTGAAGAGAAAGCTGTGCCATGCACAGCGAAGGCGAGCCTCCTCCAGCCCGGACGCCTCCCCTGATGGTGAAGAGGATGGTAGCTACAGACAACCCAACAAGTCTTTCTCCTACGAAGAGAAGCATCACCACAAACGTAGGCATAAGAGCCCCCTTCGAAAAGGTGTGGGAAACGATGCTATAGGCAAGGCATTGGATCAAATCTCCAAGTCACCTTTCACACGTAGAATTGAGTGAGCAGAACTCCCCCGACGGTTCACTCAACCCGCGTTTACCATGTATAATGGCAAGACAAACCCCATAGAACATGTGAGCCACTTTAATTAGAGAATGACCGTCCATTCTAGAGATGAAGCCCTAATGTGCAAGGTCTTCCCATCCAGCCTAGGACCTGTAGCAATAAGATGGTTTGATAGTCTAAAGGCCAATTCCATAAACTCCTTTAAGGAGCTCACCCAGGCATTTGGTTCTCGCTTCGTCACTTGTAGCAAAGTCCCTCGACCCCTATCTTCCCTACTATCCTTGAGTATGAGAGAGGGAGAAACCCTGAAAACATAATCAAATAGATATTGGGAGATGTACAATGAGATGGACGGTAACTTTGAAGATGTATCCATCAGTACCTTCAAGAGCCCCAACCGAGCATGGTTAAGAAAGTCCCTAATGGGAAAACATATCACCAATCTGTGCCAACTCATGGATCGGATTGACAAGTATAAGAGGGTCGAGGAAGACCAGTAACTGGGTAAAGGAAAGGATAAGATTATCCCTCAGGAAAGGAGGGATTTCAGGTTGGACCGATACAATAACAACCGGCCACGGAGAGATTTTGTTGGTTAGTCAGGATCTACCAATACTCAAGCGATCAATGCAGTGTTCCGAGAACCGATGCACCAGGTTCTAGAGAAGATTAAGAGTGAACCATTCTTCAAATAACCAAACGAGATGGCTGGAAACCCCCTGAGGCACAACCAGAACCTTTATTACCAGTACCATCAGGACCAGGGGCACACTACGGAGGATTGCAAGAATTTGTGGGACCATTTGGACCAGCTAGTCCGAGAAAGGAAGCTGAAACAGCTGTTGCACCATTCCAATGGCCGGGGGGGCCAAACAAATTCAAAACCCAGGAAGGATGATTCTTCAAGACTGCCCTTGGGAATGATCAATGTCATCTTCATTGCTCTCGGTAGGACCCGTTCTTGTCCTTCTAGAGTGATGTCTGTAACTCGATTTCCCTCCGAAAGAAATAATTTGGAGCCTAAAAGAGCCAGAATAGAAATCCAACCCGTCCTGGGCTTCTCAAACGAGGATAAGATCGGAACCATCCAACACCATAATGATACTTTGGTGGTCACACTTAGGATAGGGAGATATGATGTGAAGAGAGTGTTAGTAGATCAGGGTAGCGCTGTCAAGATCATGTACCCCAACCTATACAAGAGGCTGAGGTTAAAACCCGAGAACCTGACAACCTACAATTCCCTTCTGGTTAGTTTCGAAGGGAAAACTGTTATTCCAAAAGGCCAGATTAGACTACCTATACAGATTGGTTCAGAAGTGATGGAGATAGACTTCATCGTGGTGGATGCCTATTCCCTCTACATGGCTATTGTGGCCAGACCTTAGCTCCATGCTCTGGAAGCTGTCTCATCTACCCTACACCAAAAAGTGAAATACCCCTCGGGGGGCCGCATCAAAGAGATTGTGGGGAATCAAACTATGGCTCGGCAATGCCTTGTTTTCGCCATCTCACATCGATACCAAGCTAGCTCCTCAGCCACTGCCGAAAGGGACTTATAGCAATCAAAAACTCTGGAGTTGCCATGCCATGGACCAGCCGAAGAGCCGAAATGCATGGATTTGGAAAAATTTGTCATAGATGATGATCCGGAGAAGTTCTTTCAAGTCGGGGCTTAGCTGCCTCCTCAAGAGAAGGAAGAGCTATTAGTACTCCTCAAAAGAAACATTGATATGTTTGCATGGGATGCTTATGAGGGCCCGGAGGTGGACTCGAATTTCATCTGTCATCATTTGAACGTTAACCCATCCATCACTCCCAAGAAGCAACCACCTCGGTGCCCATCTAAAGAACATGCAGATGTTGTTAGGGAAGAGGTTATGAAGCTCAAAAAGGCAGGGGCTATCAAGGAGGTCTTCTACCCTAAATGGTTGGCCAATACCGTAGTAGTGAAGAAGAAGAGCAAAAAGTGACGAGTGTGTGTGGACTTCACGGATTTGAGTAAGGCCTGCCTAAAAGATCCCTTCCCTATGCCTCGAAAAACCAATTGGTGGATGCAACGGTGGGCCATCCTTGGATGAGTTTCTTAGATGCCTTTCAAGGGTATCATCAGATACCACTTGCCTTGGACAATCAAGAAAAGACAGCATTTGTGACTCCCACTGGAAACTACCACTATAAGGTGATTCCATTTGGCATAAAAAACACAGGGTCAACTTATCAAAGGATGATGATAAGAATGTTTGAACCCCAGTTGGGCAAAAGTATTGAGGTCTACATAGACGACATGGTGGTAAAGAGCAAGGTGGTGTCCTTTAGAGACCTCAGAAACATCTTTGAAATCCTAAGGAAACATAGGTTGCGCCTAAATGCTTCCAAGTGCTCGTTTGGTGTTGGATCAGACAAGTTCTTGGGATACATGGTGACTCACAGGGGTATCGAGGTCAACCCTGATCGAATCAAAACCATTAACAGTTTACAACCACCCCAAAATCCCAAAGAGATCCAGAAACTTACCGGAATGGCTGACACCCTGAATTGATTTATTTCTCGGTCAGTAAATAGGTGCAGACCTTTCTTTTTCTTGATGAAAAAGTGGAAGGGATTTGAATGGACCGAAGAGTGTGTGTTGGCTTTCTAACAACTTAAAGAATATCTATCGCGACCACCTATCATTTCTAGTCCTAAGGTGGATGAGGTCTTGTTTGCTTACATCGTCATGGCCCCTCACGCTGTAAGTTTGGTGTTGATTCGGGTTGACAATGGCGTACAACGACCAGTTTACTATGTAAGCAAATCATTACATGAGGCCGAGGTTCGTTATCTACCACTAGAGAAGGCCGTCTTGGCGGTGATGCTTGGTACACGAAAGCTTCCCCATTACTTCCAAGCACATATAATTGTCATCCTTATTCAACTTCCACTAAAAGCTATACTTCGAAGTGCTGATTACACGGGGTGGATTACTAAATGGGGCACAATCCTAGGAGCATTTGATATCAAATACATGCCTCGTACCTCTGTCAAGGGCCAGGTCCTCGCGGACCTTGTACCCGAGTTTGTTGAACCCCCATTAGAAGAAGTGACAGAAGCACAACATATAGATGAAAAATCGGTTGGCCTAATCTCCCAATAAGACCCCTATCTTTGAGAGTGTACGTCGATGGTGCAGCAAACTAAAAGGGGTCTGTAGTGGGGATAGTATTAGTATCCCTTGAGAAAATCACTATTGAGAAGTCACTAAGACTGGACTTCTTGGCCACAAATAACGAGACTGAATATGAGGCCCTGCTAATGGGAATGACCATGGTTTAAAAAATGGGTGAGAAGGCAATAGAGATGCTCTCAGATTCAAGATTAGTTGTTGGCCAAGTAAAAGGAGAATTTAAGGCGAAGGACGAAAGAATGCAGAGGTACTTGAGTCAAGTGGGACACCTAGATCAGGATTCGAATCTTTCAACCTTTTGCACATCCCTAGAAATGGAAACACCCATGCTGATTCCCTGGCCACGCTTGCGACCTCTTCGACACAGGGCCTGCCTCAGGTCATCCTTATAGAAGATTTGTACAAAACCGCAAGGGTGGAAAGAGAAATGGTCCATGTTTACCAAGTCAGGGTAGGGCCTAGCTGGATGGACCCCATAATATCATTCTTGAAGAACGACATCCTGCCTAAGGAAAAATCAGAAGCAGTGAAGGTACGAAGGAAGGCTTGTCGATTTTGGTTGTCCGAGGACCAAAAGTTATATAAACACTCATTTTCCGGGCCATACTCGCTATGCATACACCCCGAGGCAACTGAATTACTACTGGAGGAGTTACACGAAGGGATCTGCGGGAGCCATATCGAAGGTAGATCTTTGGCACACAAGGCCATCACTCAAGGCTACTGGTGGCCAAAAATGCAAGAGGAAGCACAGGAATATGGAAGGAAATGTGATCAATGTCAAAGGTTCGCGCCAAACATGCACCAACCAGGAGGACTCCTCAATCCTCTGTCCAACCATTGGCCATTCGCGCAATGGGGCTTAGACATTGTAGGCTTTTTCCCCAAAGCAGCAGGAAACAAGAGATACTTGCTAGTCAGTACGGACTACTTCACCAAATGGGTTGAAGCCGAGCCTTTGACAAACATCAAGGACGTGGACGCCAAGAAGTTTGTTTGGAAAAATATTGTCACCCGATTCAGAGTCTCTCATACCCTCATCTTGGACAACGACCTTCAATTCGATAGCAAATCTTTTAGGAGATACTAATGTGACTTGGGAATCAAGAACAGATACTCTACCCCAGCCTATCCCCAAGGGAATGGAGTAGTTGAGGTTGTTAACAAGGTCATAGTGAATGGACTCAAGAAGAGGTTGGATGATGTAAAGGGAAAATAGGAGGAAAAACTGTAAACAAATCTATAATAAAGCTTTAAGAGTAAATATTTAAGAATCAGTGTCCTCGGACTAATCCGAGAACGTTATTCCTTAATAAACTTTTGTTATCTTTCTCTTTTTAGCATCAAAACCTATTTTTCTGTTACCTAATTCACAAGAGCCCAGTTTTCTACTCCACTCTCTACAAATTTATTGTTTTGGACTGTTTTGGGTTTAAGTCCATATATCCGTTGGGCTAGAAGTCTAAATTAGGTCCTTACAATAATAATAAAATCTACAATGTCGAAGCAAAAAACATGGTCACAATGTTTTTGTTTATATTTAAATTTTGTATTTTTACAACATATAAATTTTACTTTAGTATAATCCAAGTGTATATATATGTGAAGCTCTCTTCTAAAAACTTAAACATCGAGTCTTTGTCCCTCTCACAACTCACACCCTATAAGTACTTATACTTATATAGTGAATGAGCGGTAGTAATCACAATGTTTCTATTACAGTGAAGTTACACATAAAGAACAAAAAATATTCAAAACGGTATCCCTCAAGGAAACAGAAATATTAAAATTCTAAAGGCAAAATTTTCAGGTGGTCGTCGTCGTCAAATCACGTGGAATAGTTGGACTTTTTAGCTTACCTAAGCTTTAAGTTAGACTTCCACTTAAAAGAAATGCTTGATGCCCCATGCATATCTTCTACCCATTAGATAATGATTGATATATATGTTTGTGAAAAGAAATAGGAAAGCTTGAACAAAATGTGAAATGGATCTAGATTCTAAATGGAATTATGGAACAGGATGACTCCTTGGTAACGATTGAAATTGCAGAAATGGTATGTGCTCAAGAGAGAACACAGTTAAACAATATATCCAATCAAATCTTGGGCGTCCAGGAAAAGCGTTAGTCAAATCAATGTTATACCTCAAAATAATTATTTTAGTGATCACAATTGAAACTCATTGTAATCTATATATATATATATATAAAACCGAAACTTTTGCTGGCACCACAATTTTCCACGTCAGCATAAAAAATAAAAATAAATAAAAATTATAACTCCTCAAAACCCTAACAACCTTACCCCTCTCTCAAGTTAAGAAATATAAAGTCACGGTTTCTGCAAACTCTCTCTTTCTCCAGACGTAGGAAGCCCTAAAGCATTCAAGATCTACAAAACCCTAGCAACCTTACCCCTCTCTCAAGTTAAGAAATATAAAACCACGGTTTTTGCAAACTCTCTCTCTCCAGACGTAGGAAGCCCTAAAGCATTCAAGATCTACAATGCACGGTATAGATTTTAGCTTATAAAGTTCAGCTTTGTAAGGTTAGTTTGTTTATATATTTAGTCCTTATGTTTAGATTTAGGTTTTAAGAGATTTATATATTACTACTATGTGGCTGAATTTCATGTGACATCAGTTTTATGTTTTTTTTTTTTTAATTTGTTTTATGTTTTTATCTTTATCTCAAAGATAAGGCTTTTATTTCTACCGCAAGAACTATTTAAGTATGTATCCCTTACAAGCACACATGAACTTAAATTGTCTTTTAATATATGCATGCTTTATTATTTTCTAATAGTTTTCCCGTGCATCGCACGGGTTAGCGACTAGTTATTAATAAAAAGTAAATCAACCCAATATAGAACTCATCACACATCCACAACACATAACTCAAACAATATATCCAAGAATAGTGCGTATATATGTTGGTACAATCTAATCTTGTCAAGTTTCTATGTGACATGAACAAATTGGCAAATCTCTGAAAACTTGAATCATAACAAAAATCAGGGACCTAAAAATTTGAAATTCCCATAACAAGTTAATTGACATTTGGCTGTGGTTGGTGGACAACATATAGAACCCATTATAATGGTGATTGTTTTCAAGATCCACTAAGTTTCAATCCAAGTAGATTTAAAGAGCCCATCCACCGTTGTTTTTATTCCCTTCGGAGGAGGCCCAAGAGTACGAGCGCGCATCGTACCAACTGGCCCAGTTGAATATCCTCATCTCACATTACACCACACAAACCACGACCTTATATAAAGAAAAAATTTCCGCCTTACTTCCATCCTATTTCTAATAGAATGATATGGCGCAGAGACCTTGATCAAATATTTCAAGTGACGTTAAGTGTAGAAAGAGATCACATTGGTGATTAGTGTCTCAAATTTATTCCGTCTTGGAAACTATGAAGAGAAACGGATGGGTTTTGGTATTCTCAAAATTTGCTAACTAAATATAGGTTTTATTGCCGTTTCTATGTTGAGTACAATTATGGGTTGGTTGGCTGCTAATATAAACGGGAAAACTTGATATGGAAAGTTATGGTAAATCTCGCTCTACCAATGTTATTGATAACTGAATTTCAAATCACGATAATCTCGCTTGTCTTCTCACATGTTCCCTTAAAGCTTGGTCAATCAAGTTTCTCAACGTAGCACTTTGAACTTCTTTCAGCTTAACCTCAAAGACACAATACAATTACAAGTTAAATAAAATGAACACAGGAAAATATTAACTAAAAGTGCACGCACATATTGTATTAAAGAATTAAACAGGCAAAATTCAAATAGGCACACACATGGTATTAACTAAAAATCAAAAACCACAAACCCAGTAACAAGAAGCAAGCACAAAAGCCAAAATGAAACAAAACCATACGACACACCATATCGAACCTAAGAAAACCCAGAGAAGGGTTAGAGATGAAGAAAAACAAAAAGAAAATGAGAAATCTAATCTAAAAAGGCAAAAAAGTATCTGGTTTTGCCGGCGATGGGCGGTGCCGGCGGAAGCTGGAGCTAGCCGATGGTGCCTTGGACCTTGG
This sequence comes from Quercus robur, assembly GCF_932294415.1. Taxonomy (NCBI): domain Eukaryota; kingdom Viridiplantae; phylum Streptophyta; class Magnoliopsida; order Fagales; family Fagaceae; genus Quercus; species Quercus robur. The sequence continues at coordinate 46,872,374 of NC_065541.1, forward strand.
AGCCGGAGATTGGCGGGAGAGGGGACCGAAGGTGGCTGGGTTTTTTGGAGAGAAATCTGAGAGGGTGGCTGGATTTTTTTGGAGAGATATACGAGAGGAGAGTTTTAGCGCGAAAGGGCAGGAGTGATAAGTATCGGGGTATGAAGGATTGAGCAAATGTAAAATGTTTTCCCAAAATTTTAAGTGTAAAATATTTTACATAAATTTGCTTTAGATTGATTTGGTTGACTGAAAAATTTTACTTTTGATCAAATATTTTATTGCAAAAAAAACACTATAAAATTGGAAAATATTTTCCTGAAAATATTTTACATTGAAACAAACAGAGTGTAGATTAGAAACATTGACACCAAATTTTCCAACACGCAATTAACCTTAACAGATTACCCAAAAACAAAAACAAAAAACAAAAAACAAAAAAAACAAAGGAGAAAAGATGCACATAATTACTACATCAAGCATTTTTAAATCGTAAACCAAAGGTAAGTATGTCGACCACCTCCAATGTAGGTGCTTTTTCAATAGATAGCTTCTTGGAAACCTCTTGCATGGTTGGCCTAGATTTTGGATTGGTTGCCAAGCATGCCAATGTAAGCTTTGCAATCAAGACCACTTTGAATGCGACTAGATTTCTAGGAGATATGAGGCATCGATCTAAAATGTCCTTCAATTGGGTGGTTGAAGTCTAACTTATTCAACACTTTGTATGATACCATGTGAACCTCAAGTGTAGTTCATTTTTCCTTCCCATGTAAACTTTTTTTTTTTTTTTTTAATTGTAGCTATCCACCCTAAATTAAAACACTATTTGTGATGTGTACCCTAAAAATCATAATATTTCAACCAACACCTTCATTCAAGAATAATTTGTGATATTCATCAACCATCCAAATTAGTTTAGTGGTGTAAACTAATGGTCTCATTGTTTAGGGTGCACATTTCTAATGCTATTAAAGTCTGGCGTGGATATTACCCAATAGTGTTTTAATTTAGACAATTTGGTGGAAAATGCATTTTAATGTCGAAACAGTGTTAATTGTAAAATTTTGAAATTTAGGATGCATATATTCATATAATTTATGTGGATGCTTTTAATTAACCCTTATTTTTATCTTTCCTTTTGAGCTAACACACCCTTTTTACTATATATTTATACAAAATTACTTTCAGTGAAACAGTGTTGATTGTAAAATTTTGAAAGTTAGGATGCATATACTCATATAATTTATGTGGATGCTTATAATTAACCCTTATTTTTATTTTGACAAAGTTTAACTACAAAATTGGATGTAGCTTAAACTTACAATCTTACTCAATGAAATAAACATTACTACATATTTTGAAATTCTAACTGTTAAATTGCAAATTCTTTACGCTCTTAATATACTTATCAAATTTTGTGTCAATTAAATATTATTTACTATATGATTTATAAACTTATATTTTATGCATAATTTTAAACTACAAGAATTTGCAATTTAAACAATTTATTGATAACTCCAATAAGAAAAATAAAAAAATAAAAAACAATTTATTGATAACATAACTATTGATCTTTAATTTTTTAGAAATTTTACAAGCATGGAGAATATAAAAAAAAGATGTAATCTAATGGTGGATTTGTCAAAATTCACATCTAATAAAAAGATATTGAATAAAATTGTAGTGTAAGATTACAACCAATTTTTGTAGTTAAATTTTTACCATATGATTGTAGTGTAATGAAAAGATATTGAGTAAGAAATGAGCAAATACCTCAATTCCATTACTCTATTAATTCTAATAAAATCTTCTGAGTCCTAAAATATTATATTTTGCAAAGTCTAAAATCAACTATAAAAAAAAACCTCCAACTCTCTCTCTCTCTCTCTCTGAGTCACAAAGCCGGTTGATGTGAGTTTACCATGGTTTTAAAAACCGGTACGGTCAAAGAACTGGAATGAAGAGTGGTTCTCAACTTTATGATCGGACCGAGGTCAGACCGATGGTCGAACCGATGATGTCATAAATAATTAATTAATAATTATAAAATATAAATAAATAAATAATTTTATAACTAATATTTTAACTAAAAAAATAAATTAAATAACAATAAAACATTAAACCTTAACTTTAATTTATAAGAAATGATATGTCCACAATATTTTTACAACATTTTTACAACAAATCCTAAGTGGCAAGTTATTACTAGTTGTTATTGTTAGGGCAAAAGAATAATCTTAGTACTAAGTTAAAATTTGAATCAATAATAACTAACTACTTATAATTTATTGTGAAAATATTATAAAAATATTGTGGACATAACATCTCTCTTTATTTATATATTAGACAGCCAAACTCAAGCCCACTACAAAATTTATTTTAGTTATTCTTTCATTTTTCGAATAACAAAAAGTCACCCTTGAGTAACAATATCTTTACCCACTTATATTTCTTTTCCACCACATATCCTACCTTTAGTCCTTTACACATTGATACTCCACCTACCACATATTTTGAAATCTTTTTTTTTTGGTCTAAAATATTTTGAAATCTTACATCCACACCTTGGTTAAGTAAAAGTTCTGTACTAGTTTCTTCTTTTACTTTTTTCTAATTTTTCATCCCTCTCTCTTTCTCTCTCTCTCTCTCTCTCGTCAATATATGAGCATCAATGCATGTAGACATGGCAATACAAGTCAGAATTTTTTGACTCGACCCGACCCGACCTGAAAAATACATGACCCAAACTTGATTTTTTTGACCTGAAGCAAAAATAGGTTGACCCGTGACCCGACCTGATTTTTTTGCGAGTCAACCCGACCTGACCCGGATAACCCGTGACTCGACCTGTTAAAAAAGTTCGCTAAAAAAAAATTTTAATTACGTTCAGATACTAGGTGCATAAAGCACAAAATACCAAAACTAATAATTAATATATTTTAGAGAATGACTATTTAATTAATCAAAAGTACCACCAAGCAAAAAAAAAATAAAAAAAAAATCATCAAAAGTACCAATAAGAGCTAGCTAGCCTAGCATCTGTACTTGCCAATGCCAATTGCCTACAACACGTTACACAAGGGCCAAGATTGTCAAGAGTCATCACTCATCAATCAAGACAGCCATTAAAATATATATATATATATATATATATATCATTCAGGATTCAGCTGAGCTGTAGTGCATTGTCCAAACTCCAAAGGACCAAAGCCACAAAGCCACAAATGGCAAAGATGAAAGTTGAGTTAAACCAAACCAATGAAACCCACAAAGCTTCCTTTCCCAGTTTCTCTACTCTTTCAGTCTTTCTCTTGCGCACAGGATCTCATGAGCATTCTGATAATCATTGTTGCTTCTAAATCAAGTTTTAGCACTAAGAAAAAAATTCTTACTCCGTATTGATCAAGTCTTTTACCTGAGAATGTGAAAGCTATGTTGTGTACTAAAAGTTGGCTATATGGATTTGAAGGTAATTTAATTTTTTGTAGTCATAATTATATAATTTTAATTCTTTATTGATTTACTTTCATGGTACATTAAGTTATATTAAAATATTGTATTATAGATAAAGATGCTAACGAAATTGGCAAATTTGAGCTACAATTTGCAAGTATGAATATTTGCAATGTTGAATCTACTACTAACGTTGAATAGATTGAGATTGAGGTGTAATTCTTATAAAATATTTACTTATTCTTCTTTACTTAATATGTTATGTTTATTTTTAAATTTTTTTTTTTGTTTAGTTTATCTTTCTAAGTAATCTAACTTTACTATTATTTTAAATGCAACAGAACATGTGCACTATTGAAGACCGATAACTTGCTACTTTGCTGGCTTACTTGTTTTGTTTGTTTTAAGATCTAACTCTTTTTGAAAATGTAAACTTGTAATTATATGCATTTTGACAGTGAACTATTAACATTAAAGACTTTTTCCATTATGAATTTATGACTATAAATAATTTTTGTCATGCTCAAAACTATTAGAATTGGAAGGATATTAACAATTGGCATTAAGTGCAATTCATTTGCTTAATTGATTTTATTCATTCTCACTAAACAGGTTGTCATTGATTTGTTTTTGTAATTGGAAAAAAAAAAAAGTTTGAAAAATACGGGTAAACCCGACCCGACCCGCAACCCAATTAACCTGTTTAAAAATGACCCGTTTTGACTTATGACCCATTTAACCTGCAAACCCGATTGACCTGACCCGACACGCCCATTTTGCCACGTTTAAGTGCATGTGCAAGTCTATAAGAGCAGCAACAAGATTTTTCTCATTCTTTTTATTCAGTAAAAAAAAAAATTAAAAAAAAAATACAAGAGCAGCAAGAAAAGCTCTTGAACTAAAGAGGACAAATTGTACCTGCATATCTGCATCTCTTTGGTTTGGGTTTCCTCGGTTATTTTTCAACTGTGTCAAGTCATAAATAGTAAATTTGATACTTTTGGTGTCAATGTAGGTGTCTTAGGCTTCACAGCTTTAGACTTAACAGCATCTTCAAAGTCAAAATTTCTCTTCTTCTTAAATTTGAAACAAAATCTCTTATTTATTTATTTATTTTTGGTCAGAAACACAGTGGCTAAAGTGTAGCTTAAAACCAGTTTAACTGTATCGATTTCCAGTTAAACTGGCGATTTTTCTATTTTTTCTGTTTTTAATAATAACCGAATTGAATTAAGGTCAGGTTCCTGGTTAAATTGGTTGAACCAGCTAGTCTGGTCCGGTTTTTAAAACCATGGAGTTTACAACAATGAACTTTTTAATTTTCAAAATATATTGTTAGTCCTTAACTCTTAGCCTATTTTAGTTCTTAAAACTTAAATTGAACACTTTTAGTTCCATATACTTTAAAATTACTATTTTTTGTAACAAATTTATAAGTAATCTTTTCTATTTTCTATATAAGTGATTGACTAAGTTCCTAATGTTTATTGGAGTGATGACATGTCAATTTTAAGTCAGCCATGCCATCTAAGGGACTAAAAGAGATTAGTTTAAAATTTCAATGACTAATTATCATGGCTATTTGGTAAGGTGTTTTGAGCAACAATTTTCAGTGTTTAAATAACATTATACTTATTTCCACACACTTTTTCACCCATAAATATTTCCAAAAAATACAAACAACTTTACTAGAACAACATTACCAAACAGCCAAGTTTAGAACAATAATGTACTTTTTGTCCAAGTCTTTTTTCCTTTTGTATTTAAAGACTTAGGGGTATGTATGAACTAATTCTTTTATCTTTTTCCATTAAAACAATATATGTAATGACGTTTAAAAAAATTGAGGTTTAATTCTGCCCACACCAAAAACAGATTGGTGTCTTGATCTGATGAAGTGGGCATCATAAGTTAAAACTCCCTTTAAAAAAAAAAAAAAAAATCTTATATTGTGTTGGATAAGTGTGAAGACATTTAAAAGACACACTTATTATTTAATTTATTTGCAATTATTTGATGTTTATACATTTTGTGTTTTCTGAAAATATTATTATAATATGTAATCTTTAATTTATTTAACTAAAAATAATTAATCTATAATATTCAAAGAATATTAATTGTGAATACATTTAATTAAAGGAAAATTATTCATAACTAGTGAGATAAATATATTTGTCTTGCAATATATAGAGTTGATTGGATGAAATTTATTTTATATAAGTAATATTATATATAATTAAAAGAAATCATATTAAAGATATGCTTTAAATATAGATTATACATTAATAAATTAATATATATATATATATAAATATATATTATTTTGTTGATTTAAAAATTATTGATACATACAACTTGACCCCATGATAAAATTTATGACTTCGTTACTGTTTTGTAAATTATTTATTTCATAGTAATTTGTAATTATTAAAAAATTATTTTGAGTTATCATTTCATATTGAAAATGTTGGTAAAGTATTCATAAATTGATCACTTAGCTATTAAATAAGCGATAAATATTTAGAGTGTACTATGATCCTCATGTTTACCTTCATGACAATGCTTCAACAAAAATGAAAATATGGAGAATGAAATGGCTACAACATAGAATATAGTAAAAGAAAAAGTTTAGCTACAAACTTGATTACACTTTCTTCTTACATCCTCCATAGTTGCAAAATTTCCAGAAGATCAAAAATTAATAGCTATGTTATCAATTAAATTGTTAAATTCAAGTTTTTGTAATATAAAATTACACATAAAGAAATAAGTTTAAAGATCGATAGTAAATAATATCCGATTGACACGAAATTTAACATGCATGATTAGAACATAAAGAACTATTCAAGTTTTTGTAATATAAAATTATGCATAAAGAATTAAGTTTAAAGATCAATAATAAATAATATCCAATTGGCACAAAATTTAACATGCATGATAAGAACATAAAGAATATACAATCTATCAATTAGATTTTCCAAATATGTAACCATATTAATTTTTATATTGGGAGTTGTAACCATTAGTTACAACCAAGTTTGTAGTCAAACTTTGTACTGTTGCAAAATGAAAGGCATATTGGATAAGCATGTCAATAAGGAAAAAATTATATTACCTGGAGCTGTGTATCCAAATGTTCTAGCAAATAAAGTCCAATTGGATGAGTCAGGCTTGAAAAACTTAGTTGTGCCAAAATCAGAGATATGTGACTCATATTTTGAATCCAACAAGATGTTCTTGCTAGATATGTCTCGATGAACTATGGGAGGTGAGCAATTGTGATGCTTATAGGATGAAGCATCAGCCACAAATCTAACAACATTTACCCTTTTGATCCAATCAAAACTAACTACCTCTTCTTTATTGCTCAATAAATCTTTCATATTGCCCTTTCTAAAAACTCGTAAAACAGAAATGATTGTCATGGATGTGAGCAAAAGCCAAAAAGCTTTACCACATTTCGATGCCTAATTTCTAGATGAGCATGAATCTCATTTTCGAAAGCGTTTGTGTTGGCAATCTTGCCATCTTGTATTGAATGAAGTTTTTTCACAGCAACAACTTGTCTTGATTGTAGATCTGCTTTGTAAACACTTCCACACCCTCCTGCTCCAACACAATGTTTGGAGTCAAATTCCTCTGTTGCTTCAATGATGCTTTCATACACTATTTTCATCGTAGCTCTAGATTGCAAACATATTACCATTTTGTGCTTCTCTAGTATTGTTTAGCTTGTTCCTTAGTCTTGGGCGCTTCAGACCTACATAAAGAATCCCAAATACAATCATTGAGAGAAACGTTGTGTTGAAGATTGGAACAATAAAGATAATCACAACTTTATTTTGCCTTTTCTCACTAGAATTCTTGCTCCAAGTAATGGAAGAGGGACAAGCCTTTAAATTTGACGAATTATCACAAAAACCTTTATTATTTCTTAATGCTTCGAATGGAGCCTCACTAAATGCTTTATTGTTAGGTAGAGGACCTTCCAAGCAATTTTATGATATATCAACATTGGTCAAGCTTTACATTTCACCAAAAGTGGCTAGAATGGAACCAAATAGCTCATTATGGGAGAGATTCAATGTTTCTAAGCTTTGCGATTCTCCAAGCTGTGGTGGTATTTTTCCAATCAACAAATTCTCACTCAAATCAAGCATTTGAATAACTGTATATTGTCAATCTAAAGCTCCGTTTACATTTACGTTTTGGTAAGCTGTGTTTTTTTTTTTTTTTTTTTAAGTCCAGCGCCTCTTGCACTATTCATGAGACATGAACAGCACAAACAGGCAAATGAACAGTGATTTCATTAATGAACAATAACCGAAATATATTTTTTTTATTGTTTTCAGTTTTCAACAAAATAAGTAGTATCTAAATGCACACTTAGTAGGAATACTCCATCTAATTTTATTTTTGCTTAAGTTCAAATTCAATAATTTTTCGCACACCAATATTTGTTTGGGAATTGATCTTGTTAAATTGTTGGCTGAAAGAATAAGAAATTGCAGATTGGATAGCATTCCAATTTATGATGGAATACTACCAGAAAGTTGATTATCACCCAAATGAAGGAGAAACAGCGATGTCAACTTTCCTAATTCCTTTGGAATCTTCCCAACTAGATGATTGAAGGAGAGATCAAGTACTTGTAGCTTGGTGGATCTTCCAAGCTCAAGAGGTATTACACCAGAAATTCTATTATTGGAAATTTTTAAGCTCTGTAGACTTTGGCACTACCCCCACTTTTGAGAAAGTTCTCCATAGAAATTTTTAAGCTAGAACAGCTACTGAAGATGAAGCTATTCATGTAAGGAAACAGAGGTAAGCAAGAAGAAGAAGTGGACAGAACGACAAGTAGTTTAGCTTAGTGAAAAACTTGTAGTGTTCACACGTGGCACATGTGTTAGTGTTAGTTTTCCTGTTAGCACCTTTGCTACTAGTTAGTTACTTGCTCAAGCTTGTATATATAGATTAGCTTCTCTGTAATTATAGTGTGAGTCTAAACCGATTAAAAATTAAAATTATTCTACTATTCGGCTTATTTTTGCTACTATTCATAGGCTCCATTGTATTTTTTGGTATTATTCATGGGTCCCACTGTATTATTTCAACTAACTTTTACCTTTATCTACAGTACTTTCAACAATAAGTTTTCAGTTTCAGCAAAATAAGCGGTATCCAAACACACTCCTAATTATTCAATGAAATCATTTTCCCAAATCTAGACAGAACGGCAAGTAGTTTAGCTCAATGAAAACAACTTGTAGTTTAGCTTCTTTGTATATACTTACTTAGTGTGTGTTTGGCAAAAAATATTTTTACCAACTTATTTTACTATTCAATTTATTTTTGCTACTATTCATGGGTCTCACTATACTTTTTGATACTATTTATGGGTCGACTATACTATTTCAGCCAACTCTTACCTTTAACTATAGTACTTTTAGTAAAAAAAAAAAAAGTTTTAGCAAAATAAGCAAATCCCAAGCAGACACTTAGTGTTCACACGTGACACATGTGTTAGAGTTAGTTTTGTGTTAATTTTTCTGTTAGCACCTTTTCGGCTAGTTAGTTACTTACTCAGGCTTGTATATATAGATTAACTTCTCTGTAATTCTAATTATTCAATGAAAATCATTTTCCCAAATCTAGTTTGAGAGAGAGAGAGAGAGAGAGAGAGAGAGAGCCAATTGATCCGAGATAAATCGAATTGGACCTACACTTATGGTACAACATCCTCCAATTGGTCTTCTTTAGTAGCTAGAACATCGATATCGCACACTATCATCAACTTTTCTCTCCTCCGTAAGGAGTAGGAACCATCTCGCCATCACCATTTTTGGTTCCCATGACTACTTCACAATAAAAATTGAGTGTAAAAGAAATGAAGGATTTGGAGAAGGCACCGATTTGCAAGAATTAATACCTTATAACCTTCTAGCCCAGATTGCTTAATTTAAATAACAACACAACACATAAAAATTGAGTGTAAAAGAAATAATGGATTTGAGGAAGGCACCGATATTATGATCACGACTTTCTAGCCCAAATTGCTTAATTTAAATAACAACACAAGAAAAACAGCTGAGCATATTTGTGCGATATCCCAAAAGGACTAATTTAGTCAAAATTAAGGTTTATTATAGTTGTTAATAAGCCTAGATCAACCTAGTATATGTTGTACATTTTTAGATCTCTTAAGACACAACCAGATTAATCTAGTTAATTAGTCAAGTGATTACTTAGTCAAATTATTCAAATTTAGTTTAACACAAATATATTATATCACTATAAAATGCGGAAAATAAAGAACACAACAATATGATGACTCAGGAGAACCAAACCGGTAAAAAAGTCTGGGGAGGATTTAACATAACTATCCTCAAGGTAAAAAAAATCCACTATGAAAGAATTGAAGTTTACACAATAGCGACTTAGACCGCTAACATCCGATTGCTACCTCGAGTAGGAAACTTACTACTACGATCACATGATAGCTCCGAGTCCACGGACTACTTCTTTCTTGGATTCACAGCAAGTACAAGCACTCTCGCTTGTGTATCTTTAAGTTCTTTATGTAGCAACCGAACTGATCATCAAGTTCTTGACATAATCTTGATTCTTGATAACCCTAAGTATATGTGAAGGCAAATACCTCTAGATCTCACAAGAGATTCACATACACAGCATAAACAACCACAACAAAACGTGGCTAGGGTTTTTCTTTTTATACTTAAGGCAAAACATAAAACCCTACACGTCAAACGGCTTGGACTGAGTTGGAAAATTCTGCAGAAAAACAATTTGCATGAGTTTCAATTGATCGAGTCTAATTCTTGATCGATTGAGTTAGGCAGATTTACACAGTAAAACCTGCAGTACACTCCATTCCAACTTTACACATAAAACATACTTTGAGCAAGCCTAAAACAAGACTAAACATTTTGATCATGGTTTGCCAACATTACAAAATGAAGTTCTAATACATTTAAACCTAAAGTCTTAAAACCCAACATATGTCAAATATAAGACTCAGCACACACACACATAATACATTATTTTCAATCAATATCTAATCAATTTAAGGCATCACAAACACCCTACTTAAATCTTTGACATCCTTATTAGTGCCCACTTTGTGGATCAATGTCTTCGAGCTGACATGGAATTACTGGGTTGGCTTGATAGCATTTACAACGACACAAGGAGAATTGATTGCCACATTCTTCGTTATATTCTAAATAGAAAAGCCTTTCCCTCATACATTTTTTAGCAGAAAGAAAAGAAAAGTCGTGTCTAATTCCAGTGGATATATACACCTATAATAATAACTCTTTTATGACCTTGAGCTATTAGGCAATTACTATCCTATGTACCACGTCATCTGATTGTAACACAAAATTTAAGCACTCTTTTTCTTGAGGGAAGCATAACTGTTTCAACTTACACTAAATATAAAACTATATATGCATGTTTATCTTATCTAAGTGACCTAAGATTTTAGCAACTAACCAATTACTTTATAGTTACAGTATGAGAATCAAATAAAGAATAGTCAAAATATATCTTTGCTTAAAGTTGAACAAGTCTTTTTATTTGGTTTCTCTCAGATGGATCATGTGTGGTCAAATTGTGTCATATATTTTTTTTTATTATCTATATATGTATATAAAACCGAAACTTTTGAAGCTCTCACAATCTTCCACGTCAGCACAATATTAAAAAAAAAATAATAAAACAAAAAAAATAAAACCAAACTTAATAAGGGGTGAAACTCTATCTCTCTAACAAATCCAACTTAAACTAAAACTCTTCATTATCATTATCATTAGGACACTCTCTTATACATATAAAGCAAAGTAGTCCAAGTCCCACTCTCTCAGCTTCTCCATTGTTTCCCCGCGGAAAACATGAGGAAAAAACAAATTATATATATAATATTGATTTGTTTACCTATGACAGCCATAAGGATTGTGCGAAAAAAAAAAAAAAAAAAAAAAAAAAAAAAAAAAAAAAAAAAAAAAAAAAAAAAAAAAAAAAAGCTCAGGAAACATGATAAGAAGTTTCTTCACACCTCACTTGGTTTTTAAGTCAAATTTGTTAAGTCAGCATCAACTACAATGACAGAGGCCACAAAAAACTGGACGTGGAGCTCACTGATTGATGCACACCGTGTTGTCTTCACCGATTGTAATGGGTTTCTCACTTTCTCTTTCTCTTATGGTTTTTTTTTTTTTTTTTTTTTTTTTTTTTTTATTTTACAAAGAGGTTTCTCACTTTCTCTTTCTCTAATGAGTGGTAAAAATATTATAAAATAATAAAATTTTACCACATGTACATTGTCTGCCACACTTTGGTTTTGGTGTTTTTCTTTTTATCATTTCCTCTCTCTCACTCTCTCTCTCTCCCTCTCTCATATTGTGTTTGTAAAACTTTGTAATTTGTATGATGTTAGTAAAAAGCAATCAATTATATTAAATATATATTTACTCTAAACATAGAACAATTTGTATCTAAACATTAAAATAGCTTGAATTTCTTATTAAAATAAAAAAGCTTCAATTCAATCTTGGAGACCAATTAATTCCTTTTGATTACATTGTAAAACATATAAAAAAAAAAGTTGTCATAAAAATAAATTTTTTCATAATGTTAATATGATTATTTATAATCTTTTTAGTATTATGAGGTTTGAATACTCACTTAAACTTATTTATGTGCCTTGGATAAATTTTTAATAAATATTATGAGTTATTTTATTTTTGCTTTATTTTTAAAATTATTTAATTATTAATTGGTTTGACCGATGGCACCACACGAAAACCCTCTATGCCCTTTCTTTTGTTTCTACAAACTCTTTGTCTTCTAGGTATGTAAATTTCTCTTCGTAGCTTTTCTTTCTTTTGTCTTTTATATTTTTACTTTTATAGCCTATGTGTTTATTTGTGTTCTTTCTTTCATATTGTTAAATGATCATGGTGATGAGTTTTGTTCATATTAATTTCAGAGATTATTTCATTAGCTATTTTTTGGCTTATATATATATATATATATATAGATTATAAATTATAACTTTGTAATATGTAATTATATTAAAAATTTTGTATTTATATATTTCTCTCTTATTCACTTTAAAAAAAAAAAAAATCTTTTTGATGATTGATTTTATTTTTATCTTTATCGAAGGCAAGTAATCAAAAATAAAAACATAAACTTCTTCTAAAGAGACTTTCTAATAAATCTTTATATCTCTATAGCTTGCATGCTACATATCTTCCATCATTAATGCCTTGCGTTTAGGTATGTCATGCAACAAAATCACAATAATTGTTGAAAAAACAAATTGTTATTTTAACAATGCAACATCTATTGGATAATTGAGGATACTAAGGACTAGAATCATAATTTTTATTAATTGATATTTTTTATTTAGCAACTGAATTTTTTATATTGAGGTTAGGAATTTTTGAGATTGAAATCCTACTTTGCAATCAAAGAAGAAGAAAAAATTAATTGTTTAAATATTCTTACAAAAATCAACGAAAGTTATGTTTGCAAAACATTCATATACATCTTAGAAAAATAAATTAAAAATTGTGCTCATATAACGTTCATTCCCAAAAAAGTTACAATATTTGCCGGATAGTACTTAAAGAGTTAAAATATTTGCTAGATAGAACTTAATTTATTATATAAAATTTTATAAAATAATTATATAATAAAATTATATAAAATAATTTGTATATTATTAATGTTACCTCATGTTTCTAAGTATACTATGCATTTATGATATGATGATTGTTGTAAATAAACCGAAATTAAATAATATTTCATATACTCAATAGTTTTCCCGTGCATTGCACAGATTAGCGACTAGTTTATATTAAGTTCGTAATGTGATACTTTAAGAAATATGAATATGTCATTGCTGAATATGAAATTTTAAATACAAAAATAAATACATTTTTCTTGAAAATTTCAAGAAAACAGGCGGTTACAACATTAGGGTACACGTGCGTTGCCCTCAGACTTAAATGTTGCTCATCTTGCCTTCAATGCATCAAGGATAAAACTACCAATAACCAATATTATGTTATTATATATATATATATATATATATATATATTTATGAATTATGGCTTACTCTATAATTATAAAATTAATGTACATATGTGTGTGGTTTCTCTTTATTACAATAACTTGTTCCTCTTCATCAAAAAAAAAAACAAACAAACAAACTTGTTCCTCAAACAAAAATCCCTGATTTCATATCCCTAACGCGCGCCTACATATACTAGTTGAGTCAAGGAAAAAGTTTTGACTTAGAAAATAAGAAGATTATAATAACCAAAAATAAAAATAAAAAATTCAAACCTCTGTGCACCCAAAAAGATCACTCTTACAACATGACTAGATAAAAGAATTTATTTTTGCCAAATTCTCTAGTCAGGCACACAAAAGGAGAGTGGGTGTCACTACTTAGTGTATCCAATATCCATGTATATATAAGAGCTTGGAGTCAGTGCAAAGAAGTGTACACGCGTATACCTCTTAAAGTTATAAATTGAATATATTTGCTCCAAAAATAAGCTATTCAGTATTACTTTCTGATGCAAAACAAATAAAATTAGATTCAGATTGGTTTTTTTTGGATTAAAATGCAATACACTTAAGCAAACTGACGGACTGTGAAGAAGGTAAGATCACAAAAAACAAAAAACAAATAAGAGAAGCACATAATTGCTACATCAAGCACCGTTAAACAGTGAACCCACGGTAAGCGTGTCGAACACCTCTGACGTAGGTGCTCTTTCAATAGATAACTCATGGGAAACCTCCTGCATGGTTGGCCTAGATTTTGGATTGGTCTCCAAGCATGAAAATGCAAGCTTTGCAATAGAGACCACCTTCAATGCAACTTGATTTCTAGGTGTTTCAAGGCGTTGGTCCAACATGTCCTTCAACAGTATATTATGGGTAGTTGAAGCTATTGTTGATAATGATGACAGAAACGAGATGAGTTCTCCTGGATGCTTTCCCATGATCACTTCCAATGCTAACACTCCAAAACTGTAAACATCACATTACTCGTTCACTTCCATTGTGTATGCAAACTCTGCAAAATAGAAGAATCTTATATATCCAACACTTGGTGTCGTACCATGGAAATCTTGGGTGTTGTTCAACATAATTACCTTCGTAAATTTTTTTTCCGCCTTTTTAATTGCAAGTATCCATATATCCCAAACTATACCAAATTTGAAACGAGTACTCTAAACTTCACAATTTTGCAATCAACACCTTGATTTGAGAATAATTTGTGATATCCACCCACCATTCAAATTAGAGTCCAAGTTATTGGTGCATATTGAAAATGGCTGCATAGTTTAGGGTTACACATTGCAAATGGTCACATAAGGTTACACATATCTAATAGTGCTATCATAGTTTAGGGTGAATAGTTGCCCGATAAAGGTTTTTTTTTTTAACACTAATTTAGCCAATGGAATGGAAATTGCGTATTAACATTGAAATGCAGTTTTGATCGTAAAATTTTGAAGTTTATGATGCATAATGCATATATAATTTACAATGCATACCTATTTAACCTTTTTTTTTTTTTTTTTTTTTTTTTTCCTTTTTAGGCTAAGACACCCTTTTAAGCTCATATTTAAACACAAATATTTTTGGTGCACGAGTGGAAGTGGGGTGCAATGGCCCCTGGCTTTTCAAATTCCTCCATTCCTCCTTTGTGTATGTGTGTATCTAGAGAGAGAGAGAGAGAGAGAGAGAGGAAATTTAAAAGGTACAAATACTCATTTTAATACTAATGTCTCAATTTTTTTTTTCTTTAATAATCATTTTTTTTTTTGGCTATATATAAATTAGAGACATTTTAAGCATATGTTTTCGAAACGTTAGCATATGACTGATTTTAGTCCATTAAGTTTAACATGATGCCTTTCACTCCCTTACAAACTTAAAATGATCATTTTAGTCCCAAACAAACTTTAAAGACATTGTTAATCGCCTTTCGCTAATTTAAAGTGATTGCTTTTAATTCCTATTGTGTATAGCAAAGTGATCACATGTTAGTTTTGAGTTTGGCCACATAATTAAGAGAATAAAAGAGATCACTTTAATCTTTAAGGGATTGAACCAATCATAAAATAAAGCTTAGAAACAAATAGTGTATTTTTTCCAACTCTTTTTTATTTTGTGTTTAGAGAGTCATTAATTTAATATTTATTATTTATTATTTAAAATTTTTATCTTTTCCCATTAGAAGAATAGATGCTATAATAGTTAAAAGTAAAGCTTAGAAACGAATATTGTGTTTTGTCCAACTCTTTTTTATTTTGTATTTAGAGAGTCATTGATTTAATGTTGATTCTTTTTTTTTTTTTAATCTCTTTCCATTAGAGGAATAGATGCTATGATAGTTAAAAGTTTTTAACATCTTCTTCTTTGTCATCTATTAACGAAAGAAAAGATTTCATTTTGTTGTTATATTTCTTTCAGGAAAAAATTTCCTAACATCCCCTTGTACTTTATGATGGTTCAACGTACACCCTTGAACTTTTTATTTTAGTCATTTAATACATAAACTTTGGTACTGTACTTAACTTTATTTTTCACCCTTTTAGGGGGTCTATTGATTACAATACCAAAATTTATGTATTAAACTAGCTAAAAAATGTAAGGGGGGTCTGTTTGTTAGAATACTAAAATATATGTACTAAATTATTTAAGAGAAAATTTCAGAGAGTCTAACTATAACTATCCCAAAGCGCAGGGTGTCAAAGCATTTTATGTTTTTACCCTTTATTTTATATTACATTGTAGATGTTAAAACATATAAAAGTAATACTTAATTTTTTTTATTTTTTTGCTGAATAAACATACTTAATGTTTAATTAATATATATATATATATATATATTAATGTGTATTATTTGTAGATTTTTAAATTATTGATATATTTCATTTGGTCTTCCAGAAAAAGAATTGTGACTCTGGTACTCATTCAATAAACTAAATTCATAGTAAAGCTTAATTATCATAAAATGGTTTGATTTATCATGTTATATGGTATTCAAAGTTCAAACAATTATCACTTAGCAATTAACAATCTGATAAAATTAATATTTAAACAAAAAAACATTAAAAAAAAAAACCTGGAACTAAACACAGAAATATTTAGAGTTAACAGTGATTTTTTTGTTTTCCTTTATGGTAATACTTCAACAGAAATGAAAATTTGGAGAATGAAATGGCAACGGATGATAAACCTATTTTACCACTATGAACTATGATGGGCACTTAATTACACGAACTAGAGAGTTGCTAGAGATAGACAAGTATTTCAAGAGGGAAAAGCATGCCAAAAGGGGGAGGGCAGGGGGGGTGGGTGAATACCTAGAGCGGTGTATCCAAATGTTCCAGCAAATGAAGTCCAGTTGGACGATTCAGGCTTTAAAAACTTAGTTGTGTCAAAATCAGAGATGTGAGCTTCATATTCCAAATCCAACATGATGTTCTTGCTTGAAATGTCTCGATGAACTATTGGAGGTGTGCAATCATGATGCATGTAGGATAGAGCATCAGCCACGCCTCTAATAACATTTGCCCTTCGGATCCATTCAAAATTAACTGCCTCTTCTTTATTGCTCAGTGTCTCTTTCAGGTTTCCCCCTTCTAAGAACTGATAAACCAAGAATGAGTGTCGTGGATGTGAGCAAAAACCGTAAAGCTTTACCACATTGCGATGCCTAATTTCTAGTAGAGCATGAATCTCATTCTCGAAAGCTTTTGCATTGGAACTTCCACCGTCTTCTACTGAATGAAGCTTTTTTACAGCAATAACTTGACCTGCTTGCAACTCTGCTTTGTAAACACTTCCACACCCTCCCACTCCAACACAATGTTTGGAGTCAAATTCCTCAGTTGCTTCAATGATGTTTTCATATAGCATTTTCTCATCACAGCTCCAAATTGCCAACATGTTACCATTTTGTACTTCTCTTTGATTGTTTAGCTTCTTCCTCAGCCCGGGGCGCTTGAGAAGAGTGTAAAGAATCCCAGCTACAATCAATGAGAGAAACATTGTTCCTAAGATGGGAATAATAAAGAAAATCAACACTTTATTTCTCTTTGTCTCGCTAGGATTCTTGTTCCAAGTAACGGAGGAAGGGCAGGCCTTCAAACTAGAAGCATTACCACACAAACCTTTATTATTTCTCAATGCTCCAAATGGAGCCTCACGAAAGGCTTTATTGTTTGGGAGAGGACCATCCAATTGATTATATGATATATCGACAATGATCAAGCTTGACATTTCATCAAAAGTGGTTGGAATAGAATTAGAGAGCTCATTGTGGGAGAGATTCAATATTTCCAAGCTTTGCAGTCCTCCAAGTTCTGTTAGTATTTTCCCCATCAGTGAATTCCCACTTAAATCGAGCATTTCAAGAAAGTGTAGGTTGCCAATCTCCAAGGGAACACTCCCCCTAAGTTTATTTTTGCTTAGGCTCAAGTTTAACAATTTCGAGCACCCTTTTATCTGTTCAGGAATTGATTTGGTTATATTGTTGGCTGAGAGAATAAGATATTGTAGTTCGGATAGCATTCCAATTTCCAAAGGAAAAGTTTATTATCACCTAGATTAAGGTGAAACAATGATGCCAACCTTCCTAACTCCTTTGGAATATGCCCAACTAGATGATTGAATGAGAGATCAAGTAAGCGTAGCTGAGTGGATCTTCCAAGCTCAGGAGGTATTACACCAGAAATTTTGTTATTGGAGATTTTCATGCTTTGCAAATTTTGGAAATGCCCCCACTTTGTAGAAATTTCTCCATAGAAATTGTTATCACTCAAATCGATGTACTTCAAATTCGGGTAAATGCCGAAGTCTTCCGATATATTTCCTCTTAATTGGTTTCTCTCAAGCCTCACTCTTATTAAGCTGGTGCAGTTTCTCAAACTTTTTGGAATGGAGCCTATGAGATAGTTGTCAAATGCGATGAAGTTTTGGAGTGATCTACCATTACAAACATTTTGTGGAAGATAGCCAGACAACATGTTTTAAGACAGTTCGAAATGCTCGAGATATGTAAGATTATTAAATTCATAAGGGATTGAGCCATTTAGATCATTCATGGACAGGTATAGATTGGTAAGAAATTTGAGCTTTCCTATTTCTTGTGGGATATAGCCATATAACTTATTTATGCGAAGCCTCAATCTGGTGAGCTTAGTCAAGTTTCCTACAGATGCAGGGATTTGACCAGAGAGATTGTTGTCAGTCAAGGAAAATACAAGAAGAGATCCCAACATTCCAATTTCTTGAGGTATGGATCCAGAAAGTTTGTTACTGTCAAGGCATAAAACATTCAAGTTGCCTAAATTTCCTATCGAAGTAGGAATTGAACCTGAGAGATTGTTGTTATAAAAATTAAGCCAAGTAAGAGATGCAAGCATCCCAATTTCATGACAAATAGATCCAGAAAGTTTGTTTTCACTAAGAGCTAAAATGGTTAAGTTGCCCAAGCTTCCAATTGACACGGGTATTGAGCCCGTGAGGATGTTGCGGTGCAAAGAGAGTGTCCTAAGTGATGTTAGATTTCCAAGTTCATGAGGAATGGAACCGGAAAGGCTGTTAACATAAAGGCGTAGAAAGATTAAGTTGGTCAAGTTTCCAATTGATACAGGATTGAACCTATGAGACTGTTACTAAACAAATTTAGCTCATTGAGCAAGTGTAGCTTTCCAATTTGATGAGGAATGGATCCAGTGATGTCATTTTCATTGAGATTTAGTATTACAAGGCTTGTTAGTTGGCATAATTCAGGTGGAATTATTCCAGAGAGTTGATTGGCAGATAAATCAAGGTAGATTAGCTCAGAAATGTTGCCCAAATGGGAAGGAATGGTACCGTAGAGTAAGTTGTAGCTGAGATTAAGACTTATAAGGCTGTGTAAGGTTGAGAAGCTGAAAGAGTAGAGTGTACCTTTTAAACCAACACCTGTGAGGTTGACATGAGAGATGCTGCTAAAGTTGTTGCAAGAAATTCCAACCCACTGGCAAGTGATGTTTCCAACCCATGAAGACAACTGAAACTGCCTTTGGTTGTCAAGGCTTGCTTTCCATTCCAAAAGAGCCTCTGCTTCTTTACCTATATTGGAAGGTGAAGTTGCAAAAGAAGAAGTGAAGGCAATGATGATAAAGACAGTGGTGATCAACAAGACTCGACTTAGACAAATACAATAGGAAAGCGGTGTCACTGCAATGGATATCATGACATTGCAATGATATGGATTGTTGATAGAGAACAAAAACAAAGAAATTTGGTGATCTGAGACTGAAAACGATTGGCTTTATGTTTACGTAGGGCTACGGTAGTAGTATTTATAAACATTCTCCTCACTGTGAGAATCTTTTATGAGGGCTTTAACGTTATTTTATTTTACTTATTCCTTGTAATTAGGTAGCATGAGACTGTACACTCAGTAATAGTAGAAAATGGCTTGGGTTCAGCATTCTTATGCACTGAATTCATTAAGACATGTGTCAAACACTTCTTACATGTTCACATCCTAAACGGTTTCAATACACAAAACACTAGATCCAGACCTTTCCTATAGTATTTAGTACATAGATAAGCCAAAATCCTATCATTTAATAGGATTGCAATTGTGCGTTAGGTATTTTTTGCCTATTAGGCTAATTTTCGAAACATATTAGTTATGTCTCCGATTTTGAAACATTTTTGTTATATGACCACTTTTGAAACTCGAGTCTCTGAGACTCGAGTTGTTCCAAGGGGAGAACTCAAGTCCATGGAGAAAATCATGAATATTATATGTTTTAAAATTTCTAGTGGAACTCAAGGTTTTAGAGAAAACTTGAGTTCTAAAAGTGGTCACATAACTAATATATTTCAATTTTGGTCACATAAATAAAATATTTGCAAAATAGTGTAATCGAATAAATAAATAAATAAAAGCAAGTGTTTTACTATCTAATCTTCTATTGGAAAATATAGACTTCACACTATAATAGTTTTATACTGAATCCATATATTTTATATCACTTTAGAATTATATTATGTTAGGATTCAAAATAAAACTCCCTATTACACCCTCCAATAAGATATTCTCGCATCAAAACTTTCAAATAAAAAATTAGGGACTGCCACACAACATTTAAATCCTATTATAACCTTATTATTCTATGATTATAATATTCCATGTTAGGGGGCAAAAAAACCATTTGTGAAGAAGAAAAACTGTTGCAGAAGCCACCCTCAAACGTACACTCCCTGTCCTTTTGGTAGTGGACGAAAGTACCTTTCGGTGATGGAGGAATGTATATGGAAGCTCAAGAGGAAGACATCGTGGGGTCAAGTGTCTGCTATCTATTGCATTCCCTTTCTCATCATATATAATAATAAAGTGGATGCTTAGTCAAGAATCTAAATTATATTCTAATTACACTCTAATTTCGAGTCAAGCTTCCTTCTAATAGTTTTATGATTTGATGCCACTCTTTAGATTTTAAATACACTCCAATATATATTATGTCAAATATCAATCCTTTTAATCATATACTAATTATGTGTAAATTATATTTACATGCAAAGTCATGTATCTAAATTTAGAAGAAGAAAAAACCAATCCAAATATATTCTATCTCTATGTAATATTATGAATGTGAATAATTTATTACTTTTATGTATATACATATATAAGAGCTATAACATTGTGATAATACATACAATGTTACGTATAAAATGAAATTTTAAGCGTAAAGGGCACATTTTAAGTAATGAAGAAGATCCTAATCTACTTTCATATGGATGTACTACTCACTTTATTTTATTATCTGGCAATCCTAACATATAGCACTAACGCATCATATTAACCATCATAAAATGATGCTTGTATTTGCATACTAAACATATACTTTTTTTTATCTTATATTGTTGGTTCTGTATTTCATTTTAGGATATCCCCAAAATGTGTCCTCTATGAAAAGTGTTGGATCATTTTAATATTGATGGAGAAGTAGAAAATAATTTATCTCCAGTTCGTCCAAATGGCTCGTCCAGAGCCAATAGAGCAGGTTGGACCAAGAATCACCCCAGAAGAGGAATATATGTTCATAGACGATAATAGTACTCGATGAGTCAAGTCTCCCGTGGACAATAAAATTTGTCCATGAAGGCCGTCCATGGACAATCATCAGATATCCATGGACGACCAGATCATCTTGCACTAGACGGACGAACATGCAACACTTAGAAAACTTTAGCAGTTTCTAAAACCGTATCTATCGCCATGAATCCCTCAAATGAGTTAACTTCCTCAACGGCTACTAAAGTTGTAACCGCGTTAACTCCGGACTCATTGGCTTCCACAAATCTTGAGGAGGTTATTGGACAAATAACCGTCCCCAGGATCCCTATATAAAGGACCGGTCTAAACCCGTGAAAGGTAAGAACTTTTCTGAGACACTACTCCCAAATACTTTGAACTTCATTATTTCTGTGAGACTAACTTTGCCATCGGAGGGGGTTCGGCCGGTCTTCTCCGGTCTCCTCTTTGATTGCGCTTGCTTTTTGTAGGCCTTCAACCGCTTCAGTAGCCCACCGAAGCTAGATCATCCACCTTACTGATTCTGAGCGATATCAAATATTATATAATTAAAATTGATCTATATTACAACATAAATGAAAAGATGTGGGAGTTGATATGGAAGATAAGGAGTTAGTGAAAATGTTTAATCTCACATTGAAAATGAGAGATTATTTTATTCCTTTTAATTGTGGTGATAAATGAGCTAATATGTATTGATCCAGATATTAAGCTAGATACGTGCACAAGGGGGAGGTGAAGAGAGGAGGTTGTAATACCCACTACATAAGAATAATGGACCTAATTAATCAGATTAATTTTGGTAGTAAATTCGTGAGGCTCATTGAGCCTTGCGAAAAAATAGAGAGGTTCTTGGTAAAGAAGGGTGTTCTTTCTTGTGGAGTTTTGGGCTTGAACACTTTGTGCGGAAGTTGTTCTAATCATAAGACATTTGTTGGGCTGCTGTATCCGTCTACACTGGCTACAAAGTTTAGCCAACTAAGGGTTTGAATCTCTTTAAAGAGAGCGAGTATCACACCTCAGTCTAAATAGTGTTGTGTAGTTTTTTTCTTAAATATAATAATTGTAGGGTTAAGGGCCCAAATTATATATTGGGCCTTGGCTGAGTGCGTGAGTGATCTGAGGAGGAACGAATGATAATGAATGGTTCAGGCTCATGATTTAATGAGCAAGATACAAATAGGAAGGTTTCCAAAGAGAAATATCTCCTCGAATACGATAAGTACAACTCAAATATTTATTCCAATGATCAGAGTGACCTTCCATGAAACTCCAGTGATAGGGACATGCATCATGAACATACAAGAAGGAGGTGAACTCAAAAATATCTAAAGGAAAGCTGCTACCACCGCATTGAATGCACTACAGCTATTTTTTCTAACCATATTTATGTGGAGAAGACCTCTGAACAGTGCTACCTTGGTTACCACAACTCACAGAAAGCCAAAAAGGGTGTCTAATGGGACAGGTACTCAGATAAGGGCTCAAATGACCAACAAGTGTAGGATCAAGATGGTCCAAAAGGAGCTATATAATGTAAGAGACCCTCCATGAGGAAAAAAATCGGAAAAATAGAGAGAAAAAACATTGTAGCAATCAAAATTGCACTTGTACTCTATTTAGTTGATTTATATGAACACTTGCCTCCTCGGACAAGAAGTTCATTCATATCAATACTTCTTATTTGTGCATGATTGCCATCTAATTTCATATTAGCTATTGTCCAATTCATTAGCGTCTAGTTCTTTGACTCACTCTCTACAAATTCATTATTTTGGGCTTTTTGGGCCTAAGTCCATTCATCCTGGACCGAGCCACAAATCTGGTCCTTACAATAATATTCAAAAGTATTATTCAGTTTCTTTTTATGTTATTTCCATTATTATTGAATTTGCACCAACAAAAAGTCAATCAATAAATTTTCTAATTTACATTTAACTTTATTTAAAAATTCAATATTATTCTTTCACTAAACTAGGGTTTAAATTAATGAGAATAGTTTTTGGAACTTCTAAATTTTTAAATAAAATATAACACGAAAAATGATATTCTTTGAAAAAAAAATTGAATTTTTAAACAAGAACTATAATATTTTTTTGATAAGTAAGAAAATTATATTAAAAAACCTCAAGAAAACAAAAGGAAGAACAGAGAGTACAGAGAAGGAAACATAAAAAGGGAGAAGAAAAGGAGAAAACAAGAAAACAAGCAAAGCCAACAAAGAACTAAATACAAAGAAGAGAACTAAGGAACATAGGGATAGAATCACTAAAGGTGAGTCCCCAAGCCCTAGACCAATCAAAAAGAGAGCCACTAAAGTAAGCGAGCAGTTGGTCATCAGTTTTGTCCCTGTCCTCAAAAGTACGCCAGTTTCGCTCCCTCCAAATGCACCACATTAGGCACAACGGAGCTAGATTCCAAACTCTAGAAGAGTGCTTTCCGAGCCAGTTCCACCAACCGAAAAGCGTATCTGCAATCGATCTTGGCAAGACCCAAGAAATCCCAAAAGATCTAAACACCAGGCTCCACAACTGAAAAGCTTTTCCACAATGAAGAAGCAAGTGATTTGCTGTCTCCCCATTACTGTGGCACAAAATGCACCAATCAACAAAATCGAAGCCTCTACACCGCAGAATGTCCCCTGTAAGAATCTTTTCCCAAGCTGCAGACCAAACAAAGGAGACGTGCGTAGGAGCCTTAACCTTCCAAACACCTTTCCAAAGAAAGATAATAGGCAAGGGACATCAAAGCTTATCATAGAACGATCGAACATCAAAATCCCCCTTCTTTGACAGTTTCCAAATCATACGATCTCTTTGCTCAGAAAGAGGTAAATTAGAACCCAGGGAATGAAGGAAATCATCCACAACACCCGACTCCCAATCATTCGGATTTCTACGAAGGAGAACCTTCCAACTTCTCCAGGCCTCGGTTCCCAGCCGCTCGAGAGACGAGGCTACAGATGCCTCCTTATTAATAGCAATCCCATACACTACCGAGAAGGATAGATGGAGAGGTTAAGTCCCCACACCATTGATCCGTCCAAAACTTCACCCTATCCCCCGCCCCTACCTCAAACCGAATGTGTTTGCTAAACACCTCCCAGCCTTTCTGGATACTTCTCCATAAACCACACCCATAAACCAAATACTTAGCGCACCAGGCCGTAACTCCAATCTCAGGAACAGCCATCAACGAGGCCTGGGCTGAGCCTCCACCACCAGCCAACGAGCCCTCGCCCACTTCAAAAGTACTTGGGCTAGAGAACAATGGTTTAAGGAAACCCACACTTGGGTCAGTCAGCTCTGGACTTGTTCCAAGGCCCAAATATGGCTTAACAACAGCCCGTTTGAAGCCCTTAGGAACCCATTTAAGAGACTTAGAAACTTCCGTGATACTCTCCCTTCCAACTGCCCGAGAAACAACTCTGCGCTTCGTACCACCCCCTCTCTTTCTCTCCCAAAAAACCCGCCTCCTTCCTATCACATCAACTTCCACGACAAGACGTCTCCTTGACCAGCCAGAACTCCAAACGTCACTCTTCTTCCTTTTGTCATAAACTTTTGAATTCAAACTACTGCTAGGGACACTGATCCTAGGGTCTGCCAAAGTTTGCTCACCGCCCTCTGCCACCTCAAGAATGCAGCTCTCCCTCCTAACCCCTCCCACCCCCTCCATCTTATCAGATAACTTCACCGGAAAATCCCCTACTTTTGCACCTATGATTCTCAAATTCTCCCCCTTCTTCTCCTCTCCTTTATGTGGTATCTTCCCCTTGGCTGAGACTCCTGGTTGCATAGGCTTCTTTCTATCCTCTGTTCTTCCATGAAAGCCTTGTACAACTTCAGCAAAAGTTCTAGAATGAGCCTCCAGGTTGAACCTCCACACCTGAGGAATGAATTTGGGACCATTTTCTCCCACTGCATAATGAGAAGGATTCAACACTTTTCTAAGTTCAAGGCCAAAAGCCCTCCAGCCATATCTCTCTTTACCTTCCGGTATAATAATCGACCTCCTAGACCCACCTGTTTTGAGCTCAGTCAACAGCAAGAACTGGCCAGAGGAGTTGGAACTCCATTGGAGAGTAAAAGCTGTGTCTCCTTCTCTAAGAGTAAAAAACTGTTTGGGGCTCACCCCAACCACAATGTGTTCCATGTTAAACATCAACCAAAGTGCTGCGTTCTTGCCCAAAAAAACTGATCTCATAAAGAATTTGCCCCTCTCAAAAATCTGTAACTTAAAATAACGACCCCCTTCCTCTAAAACTAACTGAAAATGTTTGGACTCAAGGAAGAAACTACGGACACCCCCCCCCCCCCCCCCCCCCAAATGAGCTTAAACAAGAACTATAATATAGGATGGAAGTAGTATATAGGCAAGACAACTACTTATAATGTCCACCATGCCTTGAGTACTTTGGTGCATGGTAGAGTATTTACAATTAAAAACCAATTAATTATGCCACAAAATAGGGTCATAGTGATAACCATGATTAAGAACTAGACTATGGTTAGTGGCTATTACTCCCTTTAGGTGGATATCTTGTGTAATCCCAATTTTTAAGCATAGTCAAAATGCCTTATGATAGATATGTGCAGTGACTTGTTTCCATTCACCTCTACAGGTTGACTAGAACTCACTATTCACCAACAATTATATATTTGTGGTGACTTAATTGCTTTCACCTCTACAGTTTGACTAGACCTCACTATTTTCCAACAATTATGAATTTTATTTTAATGATTTATTACGGCTAAAGACTTTATACCCTACTTCTCATTAAAGATATGTGCTCGTGAATAACGTACAAGGGTGGTATTTTCAATTTACCATGTTTAAGATAACAAGTTAAACATGTAAAATTTTAACCAAAAAAAAGTTCAACATGTAAAATGAAAATTAAATAAAATAAAAATAATAAAGTTTAGCTACAATTTGGTTTAAAGGAATCTATTAAAGAAGCATTCTCGACACAAAAAGATATTTTATGAGACTTCTCACTCATAATATGTGAGATCAATATGTGTGGGACTCACACATTAAAAAAAAAAAAAAAAAAAAAAAAAAAAAAAGGGTTTAATAAGACGGTCTAGATAAACTTTCCCTTGACATCCCAAGAACAATCAACATTGATTTTAAACTTATAAGCATCACCACCATTTTCTTCCACTTGTCTCAAGGATTCCTACCACAAGATTGTTATTTACCTAGAAGGATTAGGCAATTCAATTGGCCATGTCCCCTGCTTCCACAGTACTATCTTCTAAGCTTGATAAATTGTATTTGACATGCTGGTAACTTGGTACTGACGTATTGTTATTGACCATATTACTGTTGTCGATCTTTTCAGGTTTACAATAAAAATCCACTTGCTGAATTAGTGATGAAGGCAGAGAGGATAACACGTTGTGGGCTTTGCACTTTGGTGCTTGGTGCACTTGCGATTTGACGAGGTTGGTATGCTCTTTAAATCCCATGATTTGACGATGTTGGTGTATGGGCGGCTTCTCCAATAGGGTTAGCAGCACCAATGACATGTTATTCTTCTTCATAAATGACGTGTTTTTTTATTCCTATCACTCCGTTTGTTTCCACGAAAGATTTTATGTGAAAATAATTTTCCGTATTTTTCTATATTTGGTCGTATCATAAAAAATAGATTAGATGAAATTTATTTTTTAACTTCTCTTATTTAGTTAAGCATGAAATAAAGTTGTTTTTCGCTAAAAATTCTAAAAAATAACTCCATCTCACGTGAAACTAAATAAGAAAAATAATTAAATCTCACACGAAACTAAATAAGAGATGATTTTCTAACTCATTTTAATGTTACTACCAAACATAAGAAAATGAAATAAATTTCTAGAAGATGCTTTCTGAAAAATAATTCATTTTTCAGAAAATGTTAATATCGAAACAAATAGAGCACGACATACAATATTTATAATCATAGAATGAATAAAATTTTAATAGGATTGTTATTGTGTGTGGTAGTGTTACTCCTCCATACTTTCTTATTTGAAAATTTTTATGTGAAAATATTTTGGTGGTTTATGTAAATGGGGAAGTTTTACATTAAAGCCTTAAAGAATTTAATATCAATAATCTTCTATGTAATGATGGTTTTTCAATTAGAATAATGTTACATATACAAAATTTTCACAATATTTTTCAAAAAAACATTTGAATTGACAAATTTTTATTGCATCTTATTGAGTGTATGGCACCGTTATGGCCCAGCCCGCATTCTATAGGAGACCACATTAAATGAGGTTGTTGGCAAGACACAGAAGTTTCCTGCTATTTCTTGGGTACAGGCTCTAAACATGTAAAACGCGCTAAAGAAGAAAACGGAGCTTTGAGAAACATTTAGGCCATTCGGCCATTGTTTGAAGTCCGAGAGAAGGAGTAAGAGAAACACATAGAAAGCTTTAGTGAGAGGGAAATCCGAAAATAAAGAGAACCACACTGAAGAAGTGAGTGAGAGTTAAAAAAGAGAAAATGAAGATTTTTTTTTTTTTACTCAAGCTACATCAAAGAAAGATAAATTGTTGGTATTCTTTGAGGATTTTTGAGAACTGAGACTATAGAGAGTATGGTTTTTAAATCTGGACTGTTCACAAAATCGAAAAATAGAGAGGTTTAAGATTTTTAAGGTTGAATCGAGATTTGACCGAGATTGAATTATGATGATGTCATAATTAATTTAGAAATTAATTAAACTAAAAATAAAGGTATATTAAATTTGTAAATATTAACAAAATTGACTAAAAATATTTGAAAAAATGTTGAAATAAATTTTCATGATAGTATAAAGTTAATAGGAAATAATACAGCATAAATAAGCATGAAAAAAAAACTTGTATAATTATCCTTTAAGTAGAAATCATTTTGATTAAATAACAAATCACTTTTAATTATTTTAGTAAATTCCCATGCAAATGAAGTATTCATAAATTACAAGTAAATTTAGCAAAGAAAACAAATTTACTAATACTTAATAAATTGAGAGAGAGGTGATATAATAAGTTTAGTAATATAACAAATTGAAAGAGAGTTGATATAACAAATTTAGTAATATTTAATAAATTGAGAGAGAAGTGAAATAATAAATTCCCACTGCTCTAAAAATTATACAAAAATTATCACGACTCTAAAAATATTAGTTTGATTATTCCAAACTAACAACTTCTCTTGCTCTCTTTGTATTGGGGAAAATAAGAAGATGAAAGTCCTTTTTTATGAATCCGATCAAGTGGTGCCCTAAGAACATTTGTTAATGGACCATTTTAGAAAAAGGGAAATATAAAAAGCTATTAAAAATTAATTACTTTTTTTCTTTTTCCATAAAAAGTTTAAAAAAACAATTCCAAAACTAGTGCCTGCATTCTTCTTCTTCTTTTTTTTTTTTTTTTTTTTTTTTTTTTTTTTTTTTTTCTATTGGGAAAAATAAGAAGATGGAAGTCTTTTTTTTATGAATCCAGTTAAGGGGTGCCCTTAGGGCATTTGTTGATGGACAATTTTAGGAAAAGAGGAATATAAAAAGCTATTAAAAAAATTAATTAATTTTTTCTTTTTCCATAAAAATTTTCTATAAAAAAAAAAAAAAATACTTCTTAAACCAATACCCCTAAAGTATTCTTTTAACTTTTTACTTTTCTCATTCGAAAAATAAATTGCATTAAAGCTTTGGCAACTGAATTATTAAATTGGCCGTGTGACATATCCAACTAGTTCCAAAACCACTGTTTGTGTGCAATTTCCAACTTAATTCTTATTCCTTTTGCTACAAAGTTGGATCCTTCATGTCTCGCTTGACTTATACACCAACACCTAACCCCTCCAACCCGCCTTGGTGTTGTGAAACACGAATTGGTAATAGTTGTTTGCACTTTGTATTGAGATAATCTCCATTTCTTTGAACACATTAAATAGTTCTTAGCTAGAGTTGGCAATGTGGTTGTTAGCTTTATATAAGCTTTGTTTGGGAGCCTCGAGAATGATGTGTTTCATTCAACACATTGGTTCGCATTGTTTAATAATATATGTTTCAACAAGCAAAGATAGTAAAGATTTAGGATAGATGGATTTAATATAATATAGTCATCTTTTGAACAATAATTTATTGAACAGTACAATCTAGCATAGATTTTAGATAGCTTATCTACTAAATATGCCAAAACAAAGATGAAATTCAATGTAGAGACCAACAACGATGAATGTATCAACATACCTTAGCAAAGCTAGTCATTAATCCAATGTTAATAAAAATCATGAACAACAATAGATTTTTATTTTTATTTTTATATATAATATAAGGCTGGAGTTGGGATTTATGTAGATGTTACCAAAATTAAATATATTTGGTTTGTAAAAAGGTTTTTATTTTGTACATTCGACATATTCAGCAAGTATAAGGCATGTATCTCGACAATGGCTTGTAATCTTGATGTTTATATAATGTAATGCCTAAGCAATAGATAGCTATGTTGTCTTTCAAAATAACATATCCACTTCCTTTTATTCTTTGTTTTGTTCTTTTTTTATTAATTATTATTATAAGGAAAGAATTTGACGTTAACTTTCAATGTCCAAATGTGTGGATCACTATCTTCTAGCAACAGCGTGCATGCCTTATCAAAGTTTTGTATATGTGCAACAAATTAAATTGCTACACCCTTTACTTCCAAAAATTCTTGAAACAAGAATCAAGAATGGATTTTTTTCAAAGAAAGCAAGTCACATATTGTAAATGCTAAGGCTAGTGTTGAGAATAAGGAAAACAGATTGTTAGATCCTTTTAAGAATTAACATCGGATTTTCTTATTACAAAATAGTAATCTCACCCAAGGGATCCAATTGAGCCAACCAAAAGCTTATGAACAGGATTCAACATATGTTTATTGTGTCAAAATCTTGGCTCTTTCCAGACTATAAAATCCAAGCAAACTAACTTATGTTTTAGCTATAATGGGCTTCAATACCTATTACATCAAGAGTAGCTCAATTGGTACATTTTAGTATTTCCAACAGAGACATTAAGGTTCAAATCCTGAATCATTTTTCCTTTTGGACTTGCAGCATTGCACATCCTTTTCTGCGATACCAGTTGCCCATTATACATGAAAACCTCTTTGGTACCACGGCATTTTGCATCACATTTTTAACATCCCCTTTCTCAATATAGACTTTCGCCAGATAATACAAAATTAACTTTTATAAGGAAAAAATTAATAATAATAATAATACGAATTTACTGGACAAAAGCAATAACTTTTCATGCTGCTCCAGAATAATCTCCCTTTTATATATATCCACACTTGTTTTCTCACAAAGGTGGGAGATCTTTCACACAAAGCATGGGATCTGACAATAAACTATGACTAATTGGCTTCAACCCTCTCCTAACCCAGCGATTGACAAGGGATGTTTCAAATTTCCTCACCTGCAATTAGGATCGAAATGTATTAGATAGAAGTAAAAGAAACCATCTCATCAACGAGTTCTATATATCAAGCGTCAAAATCATCTCATTAACATTTTCACTTTGTTTTCTGTGACAATGGAAGGCATATACCATTCTTCAGAACATGGGCCAGAGAAATATATAAAATCATCACAAAAAATTGCATCCTTCGCCACTGGTTCAACAATAGAGCGCATGATTTCATTTAATGAAATCCTAAAGATGTTAGTTAAAATAGGACACCTCAGGAGCTCAACTCTATTGCATTTTTAAGGAACTTACACAGCAAAATATAGCAAGATAATATTAGCCAAAACCAAATAGAAGTCCCTCATCTACCAATGAACACCTCCTCCCCTTGTGAGTGTAAGTTGGAGGATGAGATTGTAAGTTAAAGACCCAACAAGTGCGTGTGTAATTACAAATTAAAAGGTAAATCAACGTCCCTCATCTTTAAACAGAAGGAAATGGAATGATCTCACATCTATATAGCAATATCTTTCTCCTCGCACTGCCTACTCCACGTCAACCAACTTCCTTAGGTTCAAGTTGTCTCTAATCTCATTCCTACCTCAAATCATGATAAGTATGATAATGTAAATACTCCTACTGCCCTTCATAAGGGAGTTAGTTCTTGCACACAATATCCCATATCAAATTACATTTCTTATCAAAATCTTTTACGTATATATGATTCCTCTGTGTCTCAATAATCTTCTATTTCTATTCATCACAACGTACATGATGCAAGACAAAACCAAAACGAATGGACCAACAAATTGAAGATCAAAAATAATAGCAAGAGCCTCGTAGCTCAATAGCATGGTCTAGTATGTCCAACAGAGATGTCTAGGATTCAAATCCCTCTTCCCCCACTTAAATAATAATATATAAATATATATATATATATATATATATAATTCTAAAAAATACAAAACAAATTTAATGTGTGGAATTAATCTTACAAATGACACAACCTTATCTTGATCCACAAAAAGTACCATTGTATTAATCCTTTCCACTTCATCAACCTTTTTAACTTCATGCACCATAGAGGAGGTGGATCAATAGATGCGTTAAAGTCACTTTTCACAACAGGTGTACCCTCTTATTTGTTGCTCAGTAGTTGAACTTTCTCCTTATCAGGTAATGTGAAATCTTGCTTATCAAAAGTAAGCTAAATATTTGACTCTTCAACAGGCCAAATTAAATCTACTACACATGGTTCAAATATTTCACTTGTTTTTTAGGGTCTACAATATGTTCTTGCTGCAAAAACATTTAAGCAACATATGCTGACACTTGTATTTCTCTATCAACACAAGGTTTTGGTGGTTCAATGTTATCATCTCCAGTATGTAAAGTTTTACCTTCAAGGTTACTAAGCAACCTTTCGATAGAATACTCCATGGATCCTAGTCGGGCATCCAAGGCATCAAACCTAGAGTCCAACTTCTCAATTTATGTTGACAGGATCTGGACAGTCATTGGAACTTCAAAAGATTGTGCCATGGGAGACTATGCAGATTTCCTCATAAAAGGTCTAACTTAGAGTATTGTACCTTTGTGAGGAAATTTAGTCACTTGGATATGTAAGAAACAGGCAGCTGTAGCCAGCTCCAGTGCAAAGGCCAAATTTTGTGCAATGACTCATGGTATTTGTAACTCAGGAAGAACAAGATGTTGAAAGAGCTGGGGTTTAACACGCAGGAACCTATGCAATTATATTGTGGTAACAAGGCAACTATTAATGTTTCTCACAATCTTGTACAATATTATTGGACTACACATGTTGAAATTGATTGACATTTCATTAGAAGCTAGATGGTGGCATTATTTGTACTCCAAGTTTGAAGACCAGAGAGCAACTAGCAGATCATAAGCAAAAGAGTCTCACGTAGAGTTTTTAATACTATTTTAAGCAAGCTGAGCATGTTCAATATCTTCACCTCAACTCAAGGGGGTGTTAGAATACATATTACATAGTATAGACACTATCTATGTTTGTAATTTTTTTCCCCTTGTTGTGAGGGCATACTTGTAATTTACATATTATTATCTGATTATAATAAAAACTTCTCCTGTGTCCGTGCTTAGTGTAATATATTTGTTCACAACAAATCTCACGCCCGAGAAAAGAACAATTGCAATAGGCCGATAGCAAGCGTAAAATTTAGTCGCTTTATTATGAATGGAGTTTGACTTCAAATAGAATAGAATGGAGGAAATACATGAGACCAACCCTGACTAATTTGTTGAGGATCAATAGCCAACCCCAAAAATTTGGGATTAAGGCTTGCTGTTGTTATTGTATCTAAGTATAATAAAATTGGTGTGAAGGTAATCAAATTAAACTAACAAACCAATTTTTCTCCAAAATTGAACCTAAAATGGAATGAATTCACTCTAAATCGGAAGGAAATCTCTCTCTCTCTCTCTCTCTCTCTCTCTCTCTCTCTCTCTCTCTTTATGTAACAGAATTTTATTGATGCAAAGAAACTACCTACATATCTTTCTAAGTTCGTGTCCTTGATTCACATGATTTATTATACAAACATGCCAATGCATTACACATGCAGGGCGATTTCTCCAACACATTATATCAGTTTCTTTTGCTCCTATGGTTTGCCAATTGGCATTTCAACCAAAAAACATGTCCTGAGTAAGTATTTGGACAACTTTCTACACATTGAAAAAATCCAAGCATTGTGAAGAAGACCCTCAAGCTAAGAATACCTCACTCTAAAAGATTGTATAAACCACTGAACCAGAATTCCGTACTGCTCTTTCTCATTCATGGTCAATATCTTCTTACTTTTTATTTCTGGTAAGTAACAAAATTTATTCATCAGAAATATATCCCTTGTACACAAGGTGTATACCACAGATACATCAAGTTTCAGGTCGAAGAGTACAATGATCAAGCATATCCAATATGGTGGAAAGGAAAAGCAGTCTAAATCTAGCAACCACTCATACAATGATTTAATGAACAACTTCAGATTCGAACTAGTCCTTTCACAGCCCTCAAAGTGACAATTATTCCTCTCCTGCCAAAGACACCGCATTAAACAATGTGGAACCACCAGCCAAATTTCTATATTCCAATGTCATCCAAATCGCCCTTGACAACAAGCCAACAATATCTTTTGTACTTTTTAAGTGAACAACCAAATTCATGTATTACTTTTCATGTAAAATGCCATTTTAAAACCTTTTTTTTTTAATAAGTATTTTAAAACCATATTTTGTATAGCAGATTTGAAAAGGGAACAAAGAACAAGGCTGTTAATAATGTTTCTTTCTTTTTCTTTTGCCCTGGCAGTGTGGGTGTTGGGTGGGGGGGGTGGGGAGGTGGGGGTTGGATGGGATGTTTAGTATTCAGGAGGAAAAAAACTACCATCAAAATAGTCATCACAAAAATTTTGACTTGAAGTCTTTCATGTGATTTGTGAAGATGTGGAGTAGATCAACCTCAGATATTTTGAAGGTAATTCATTTAGTGAAAACAGAACACCAAACACAAAAGGATGCAATACATATACTTAACAAAAATAGGATGAAACGAAAGTGAAGGGAAATATGTCCGAATGGTTTTCTAATACTCCCTTTGTTGAGGAAAAACAATACAAACAGGAAATAAATGCTGAAGGCCAGGAAGCATAGGAGACATCAAGCATAGACAAGGGCAGTATCATTTACAACTCTTTTTGAAGCACAATTGAATGTGTATTCTGTTTGAGTATATGATTTCCTTCTTTCATGTTCTTCTCATCTCTTTCTTCTACTTCTCTCATCCTCTATTCCCATTTAATTCTCTGCACTCTCCAATTGTTCCAAAATATCTAGTTCCTTTATTTTTAAAACTTGAAAATCCAATTTTGATACCCTAAAACATCTCTCCACCTCCAGGGCAACTCTCAAACAGACAGTCCTAACTTGTTTCAGCACAAAATTTTAAAATACCTATTTCTAATTCCAATGACCTATCTACTTCAAAACCCATCCACAAACCCTTATAACTGCTACCTTCCATTTGCGAGAGAGCATAAAATCAAAATTCCAAGGCTGCCCTGCAGTACAGGGAGACGGAACTCTAATATAAGTCTATTAAACAGTCAAGTGGAAATTAATTACAAAGAAAAAGAGTTTTGTAAAGGAATGTGGCCAAGGACACTGCAAATTCAAGAATTACTGGCATGCTGATACCAAAGACAATGAAAGAAATCAGGGGTTTCTAGAGCAGGATAGAATAAATCAGCAGGCCCATTCCCATCTTACACTCATCTGTGAGGCAATGTATCGAGCTGTCAAAACTCAGTTGAGCATATCTCAAGAATGACACTACATTCCAACTTTACATCCCATATTCTTTTTCAAGAGTGTCATAGCAATTGCCTTTAGTGCAACAAAGAGGAAATGAAACTATAAAAATAACCAACCTGCCTAACAATGAATGGCTCCTCGGCAAGACTTAAAGGTCCAGTCAAAATAGTCAGAAATCCATTTCTATTCCCGTACACAATATCCGTTAACGGCCGATCACCAACCTGCCACAAATATAATTATGATACAAATATTTTTGCAACAAAAAATAAAACCATATATTCAAGTAGTTCAGTGAATTCTTATCTACCATGATAAGTTGCGAGGATTTACAACCAAAGTGCTTCTCAATTTCTTCAGCCGTTCCAGCAGGTTTCTTCACCCCTAGAGCATAACATACAGAACATGAAATCAATGCTATATAAACTTGGCACGTTTCACATAAATTAATAGTGACTTTACATCAATAGGCCACATTAACTAAGTGAATTCAGCAAGTAATAAGCAGGGAACTAAAGTTTTAAAGCTAAAAATACGCCTAATGCTTTGACATGGAGTTGCTACTATTTTGCACAATTAGCATAGTATTTTATAAAGCTATAGAATGTGGTCACTGTAACATTTTTGCAAAATTTAAACTTAACAAAAAGAAAGAAACACTCACTATGCCGTATTACTTTAATTCCAATAGCCCCTTCGAGTGCCCTAGCTTTCGAACCATCAAGGTCATATTCACACAGCCCTAAAACCATAACAACAAGAACATAAGACAATACATTGACAAAAACAACACCACCAACAGTAAAATAAGCAAAAAATTTGCAAATGGGTCATGCCCAAATTACCAGCAGAGTTGCTGAACACGGCAATATCCGGGCCAAACACTGATTTACACCGCTCCAGAGACGAACCAAGAGGCCCCCACAAAGTCAATGAGTAAGGTACAGTGATAGTATTATCCTTATCAAACACAACACCCCTAAAACCCTTCCTATGCAGCTCAGCCCAATCAATATACCTTATATCGGGCACCGCCACGTGCGGCAAAGCCAAGTGATGGTCCTTTACTACAACCATAGTTGAACTAGCAATACCTTCGAAGTTAATTCTCTGGCCCATCGCTGCTTTTAATTCTGCCCACCACATGTTTGTGAAAATTCCCCAGTCCTTTTTGGTCACTTTATCTCTGTAGTTCTCTTCTTTTCTTTGGTTTTGGGTATCTGGGTTTTGGTTATTTCCCTTGTCAGTGGCAACGCAAGAGTAAAACTGTGGAAAGAGTGAAGAGTTGAGATCTGGGTCAGGGTTGTTATTAGTATTTTGTAGTGGTTTGGTGGCAGTTGTTGTTGGAATTAGAGTAAGGGCAGTGATGATGTGTTGGTTATTTGAGAGGGAGAGGTAAGTGGGTTTTGGTCTCTTGAGATGGAGAGGTTGGAAGTGTAAATACTGGTTTGGAATAATGGGGTAACAGCAGTTGGGGACTGGAGCAAAGGAGGTTGCCTGCATTTTCTGTTTTTGTTTTTGTTTTTTTATTTTTAATATTGTCTAATTATTACTAGTAAGCAAGTAGTAAGTCTTTTATTAGCAAAAAAAAAAAAAAAAAAAAAGTAGTAAGTCTTTTTCTTTTTTCTTTTTTTTTTTTAATTTTTAGGGGTAAAGAAGTGCATTGTTAATTTTGGTACCACCGACATTTTGGGAGTGCTATTGAATACTGATGGGCTTCCTCAATCAAGGGTGGATGGCGGGCCTGGGCTGGGCTAACTTGCCCACACATCCACACCCGGTGTTTTTTTCTTTTTCTTTTTTCGTTTTCTGTGTTTTTGTTTGGCGTGAATTTTTTCTTTCGATTTTTTTTTTTTTTTTTTCTCAGTTAAGGTTTGGCTCTAGACACTAGCCTCCAACCACCTATAAGAAAAAATAAAATGAATACTATCTTATATAATTATATGACCGTATATATTTTTTCTTTTTATTAGTGAGTGGCTTCAAACATATTTTGAGTTAAGCTTTTTCCTCTTTTTCTCCTCTTCTTTTTAGCAATTGCTATTGTATGTTTAGAGATGAAATTTTTCTTTTTATGTTAAACAGGATAACATTGCCTTTTTTTCCTCTTAAAAAAAAAAAAAAAGGATAACATTGTCTTAATAAAAAGGAAATACTCCAAGAGTTTTTTTTTTTTTTTTTAATCTCTAATAGTAGTACTTTTTTTAATGTTTCTAATGGAGGTCTAAGGTTAAAATATTTCAAATGTGAAATGCCCCCCTTCCCTATTATAAGTTTATAATTTTCAAAATAAAAATGAAATACTCCATAATAATTATAGAGTAATAATGTCTATTACACATAACGTACACATATTTCAATTTTTAAACTAAAATCGTGACTTCAAATTACAATTTTTATTCAAAATTGAAACGTGTATACGTAAATCACGATTTCAATTCAAAAGATAAATTGTGTATACCGTGAGTTCATTGTATACTAACAATTACCCATATAATTTATGAAAGAAAATAAAAACAACAATAATATGAAAAATATCTCCTCCATAATAACAAACTAGCATCATCACATGCACTTCGTGCATGCAATGAGGATTTTTTTTTTTTATAATGTCATAATTTTTCATTCATTCCAATTTGAGGTTTACACGTTTTTTTCATTAATATTACGCATTTAAAGCTACTAATACCACTAAGAGTGTCATAAAGTTAACTTCAAAAAATGAACAAATATTACACGTTTATTTTGTAACAAAAAAACCAGGAGAGTGGCCCTATTTTTCAGGTAATGTTTTAGTAAGAGTTAGAGTTGTATTTTTACCAGATTGTTTTTTAATTTTGTCTCTACTTAAATATAGAGATGTAAGGGCATTTTTTAACCAAAAAAATGAGGATCTCAAAAAGAGGGAAACTTCTTAAATAGTAATATAGATACCATCAGAAGTAATTCTATAATTGCCTGTTAACTATTATGAGCCCGTTTAGTAATGTTGTTCTAATAACGTTATTTAAGTGCTGTAAAAATACATGCGAATAAAATTGTGTTGTAGAAATACGCGTTGTGTTGAACAACGAAAACTTTATTTAAACAACACAACCTAATAGCCCTATATCTTTGTTGGTCAACGCGCCATTTGCAAGTAAGAATTTTAGTTTAAACTTTAAATTTAAACAAATAATATATAAAAGCTTAATAATTCAAAATATTTACTAAAAAAAATACAAAATCTAACCACATATTTGAGACCCACATAACATTTCATTTGTATAATAATTTAACACTACAAAAATGTGAGTCCCGGCCACCTGTTATAAGAAGATAATTTTATGAGACCGTTTCATTTCATGAGAATTAGAATTGTAGATTTGGGGGCAAAGAATTAATTTATTGAAATTGGTTTCTACTCAAACAGTAAATGATCCTTTCTTCTTTCGTAGTACCTAAGTGGGTATCAATTATCAAACCAACCCGAAATTTGAAATTTCCTCGAGTCCTGGGTCGAAGGTTCAATATCTTCCTCCATGGCCAAGTACACTCACCAAGGATTTTGAATTTCTATAAACTCTTGGCTCTGATCAACTGAGTGTGGATCCAACACTACGTACCCTGCACAGTGGTTGAGAACGGATCTCATGAATTAAACTATTTAGTAATTCAAAAGTGATTATAAACCAAATTCTTTTAATTTAAACTGGGATGTGTAAAGGCCAAAATTAATCTCAAACATCAAATATGCCACAAAACAATGTCATTTTTATGAGAAGTAATTGTTTGTATTAAATAGTCAAATGATAGATGCATTTGGAACATGCAATTATTTAGTGCTTTTGGAATACAATAGATGTGTACTCTTCCCTTTCATATGAATAATGAATTTCACTATAGATTTAATTGGTAGAACTTAGTGTATATTATGTTGAGAAGAGAGAGCACATATTTATTATGCTCCCGAAACATTAAATAACTACTCATCCCGTATGCATATTGTAAGGACACGATTTGTAACGACCCATAATAATATTGGGTTCGCACGTAAAAAGGTCCAAACAATATCATTTATAGAGCGTGGGTTTGAAAGGCTAGGCCTTGGTCACTAGACAGTAATTTTTTCATGGTGTTCATACATAGTTAAATCATGTTCGCTCTAGGAGTTTTTCTCCAGGAGGCGGGTTGGGAGGCTCTGGTTTTTGGCCATTTTTCCCAGCCACCTTTCCCCGGATTGCTTACTTTTCCTTTTATACTAGCCTGTATCCCTTATCCAACGTCCATGTGTGGGTTCGATTTTCCAGGACTGATACTTGTCCCATCAGCTCATACCCAGAGTGGTTGGGGATGGTTGTAAAAGCTGAAGAGTATGGCTCTGTCAGGTGCAGAGTATTGAATAGCAGTAAGGGCAGCTTTCCCTTTGTCCTTGGTCGTTATACTATCCAGCGTACCCTTCTCTATTGACCTAGATATTTTAGATTTTTTCCCAAACTGTTCCTATACCGTTTTTGCCCTTCCTTCCAAGGAGACCTCGGATATGCCGAGGACATAATCATCCTCGGCTGTGTCTCAAAACTATTTGGACTTTTATTACCTATCCTCGGCTATAACCTTCCTCGGCTCGGGCCTTGGGCTCCAATGTAAAAATGGACCAGGACCACAAATTATTGGACCCCACAATAGCCCCTCAAAATCCTACTGTCCGACCTCTTGGTCGGAGAGGAGGGTTTCGGTAATGCCACGCCTTTATTGCGGTCTGCTTAGATCTGCCCTTCATCAATGTGGGTGTCTCTTCATCTATCCAGGAAACATACCGGACTACGAGACATTCCTTTGAATTCATTCATGATGCGTTCCTGCCGCTTCATTATCCGAAACGCGCCTTTAATGATTTCCCTTTACAAGACCATTTAAATTCGACGGTTATTGATGGCGTGGGGAAGTGGAGTGGGCATATTCTCGTTTACAGATTTTCTTGGAAATTTGGACATATTAAATGCCTCATGTTTTTCCCTTCATATAAGAAGGAAAGCAAGAGGTTATCTCCCTTATACAGAGACCTTTCGATCCTTTTAAAGTCTGAAAACCCTTAGCCTCCCCTAGAGTTTCCCTTATCCACTCGCTTATACCTTGAATTGTGATACGTCCAAGATAGGAGCGGGAATGAAGAGACCATACCCTTCCCAGAAATGCTACGTTCTTGTGAAGCTCAAAATGGCTCGGTTAGGGCAGGGATGGCAGAGACTCAAGATACTTCTCATCCTCCTTTCAGCCAAAATCCGAAGCAAGGGCTCGTCGCGTCAAAATTTTGGCGCGACTGAGCTGGGGTCACCCATTATCAATACCAGCCGCTCTCTTATGAACATAGCTAACATGGCACCAACGTGTTAGGAGTCAGGACTGACACAGGGACAAAGTATCCCTGCTTTTTCCTCTCTTCCTTCACTGGTGCCTCCTTTTGCCTCTCCTTCTTCTTCTTTCCCATCACCAGATCCATCCTGGTGCTTTTCCTTCTTCCTCTTCTTCTCCTCTCCCATCAAGGAAGGTCCTCCTCTCAATATGGGTGCTACTGGGGCAGAATTTGGAAAGACTTGGGAGCAGAGCTTAAAAAGATTTCTGGCTATTTGTTTGTTTTTTTTTTTTTTTTTTACTGTTTTTGTAACTCGTTTTCTATATAGGCTTGTTTAAGCCCTTCATTGTACGCTGTAATACCTCTTTATATTAATAAAAGTCATCATTGCTTTATTTCGTATATTCTATCTCTTCTTTTTGAAATGGTTATGTCGTAAATAGACGTACTACTTTGCGACTTCTTTTTTTATTTCTATACTCTGAATGATGCTTAGGGCCAAAATCCCAGTTAAATAAAAAGATCTTGCTATGTGCTTATTGAAACTATCCGACATAATAATACCGAATCGAACAAATAATACTTAGGGCTGAAATCCTTACTAAGAAGAAAAAGAAAAAGACATTATGATGAGCTTATTAGGGCTGTCTGGCATAATGACGCCGACCTGAGAATACAATACTTAGGGCCGAAATCCTTTACTAAGAAAAAAGATGTTATTATGAACTTATTAGAGGTATCGTGTACGATAAGACCGACATGAAAATGGGTTGTATCCCCCAAATTTGAACGAGGTGATGGCTGAATGCTCGATGCCATGTAGGAAGTAATCATCTGAGGATATATAACCCAAAAATGTACTGCCCTTGTAGGTTGCTGAGTAATAAGGCGTTTCGCCATCTTCCTAATAACTTTCATAGCCTTAACCTTTTCTGGTATTTGGTCCGAGAACTGAGCGACTTAGAATTCTTCTTAAGTAGCTGACTTCTCCATAGGTTTGAGTCCGAGGACCATGCAATACCTTGGTTCTGTCCAAAACTTGATTTCTAAGTAGTTGGTTTCCCCATAGGTTTGAATCCGAGGACCATGCAATACCTTGGTTCTGTCCAAAACTTGATTTTGATAAGTAGTTAGTTTCCCCATAGGTTTGAGTCCTAGGACCATGCAATACCTTGGTTCTGTCCAAAACTTGATTTTTATAAGTAGTTGGTTTCCCCATAGGTTTGAGTCCGAGGACCATGCAATACCTTGGTTCTGTCCAAAACTTGATTTCTAAGTAGTTGGTTTCCCCATAGGTTTGAGTCCGAGGACCATGCAATACCTTGGTTCTGTCCAAAACTTGATTTCTAAGTAGTTGGTTTCCCCATAGGTTTGAATCCGAGGACTATGCAATACCTTGGTTCTATCCAAAACTTGATTTCTAAGTAGTTGGTTTCCCCATAGGTTTGAGTCCGAGGACCATGCAATACATTGGTTCTGTCCAAAACTTGATTTCTAAGTAGTTGGGAGAATTAACCCCTCGACTACGGCGTGGGACCTTAGTTTTGGGGGGTTAGCTCTTCTGCCAAGCCCCTAGAACCATCCGTGCTGCTGACGCTACGAAATGCAGCCCCTAGTGAAGAAACATAGCCCCTAGTGGAACTTTACACTAAAAAACTACACCAGTTGTTTGAAATGATGCGAGTGATTGTCTCAACCCATCACCTGGGCCAAGACACAAGCCTTTCTCACAGACGGCGCCAATTGTAAGGACACGATTTGTAACGACCCATAATAATATTGGGTTCGAACGTAAAAAGGCCCAAACAATATCATTTATAGAGCGTGGGTTAAAAAGGCTAGGTCTTGGTCACTAGACGGTGGTTTTTTCATGGTGTTCATACATAGTTAAATCGTGTTCGCTCTATGAGTTTTTCTCTAGGAAGCGGGTTGAGAGGCTCTGGTTTTTGGCCATTTTTCCCAGCCACCTTTCCCCGGATTGCTTACTTTTCCTTTTATACTAGCTTGTATCCCTTATCCAACGTCCACGTGTGGGTTCGATTTTTCAGGACTGATACTTGTCCCATCAGCCCATACCCAAAGTGGTTGGGGGTGGTTGTAAAAGCTGAAGAGTATGGCTCTGTCAGGTGCAGAGTATTGAATGGCAGTAATGGCAGCTTTCCCTTTGTCCTTGGTCGTTATACTATCCAGCGTACCCTTCTCTATTGACCTAGATATTTTAGATTTTTTCCCAAACTGTTCCTATACCGTTTTTGCCCTTCCTTCCAGGGAAACCTCGGATATGCCGAAGACATAATCATCCTTGGCTGTGTCTCAAAACTATTTGGACTTTTATTACCTATCCTCAGCTATAACCTTCCTCGGCTCGGGCCTTGAGCTCCAATGTAAAAATGGGCCAAGGCCACAAATTATTGGACCCCACACATATAATCCAACAAATCTCACAAATTTTGCTCTTAGAGTAATTTGAATCTTAAACCTATTCAAGAAGAAAATGTACCAGTAAATTAATTACAATTTATTACTTTATCCATTTCGTTCTGTCAGTGCCTAATTAATAGTAAGTTCTTAAAATTTTTTCTAGTTTTAAAAATAAAAACTAGAAGCTTTCAAAAATATTAAAAAAAAAAAAAAAAAAACAGTTTTGAAGTCACTATTTGGTAGGGAGTTTTTTATTTTAATTTTGAAAAACTAGTAGCCAAGATCACACTGTAAATAAAATAATATAGGATAAAATAGTTCCAATTGGCAATTAGTTTAATTGATAAAGTTTATTGTAATCGAATAAGTGATCTAAATTCGAATCTTGCTTACACCAAAAAATGAAATTCATCAATGTCTTGATTTAATAGTAAAGAATAATAATAAAAATGGTAATGCCTAAAGTTTCAATCTTTATCATATCTACGCAAATTGTACATTGTTTTCAATTATTTCAAAAACAAGTTTAAAACATATTAACTAGTGAGGGTGACTCTGACTAGTTATTTGTCACTTTTATAGGTGTTCAACGTCTTTTTTTTTTTTTTTTTTTACCAATCACAATCAACCATATGGAGAGTTGTTACAAAAGTTGTCACATCAGTTTTTTACTTAAAATTTAATATATCCTACCACACCTAATAACATCTTATATGATGTTATTTTGTGTGATCATATGTATCTACGTTTTAGTATGATAATGTGGCATGTCCTCATTAAAGATTGTGAACCAAAGGATTTACACCAAGTCCTTGTAAAATTTAATCTCTTTATGTTTGGATTGGTTAATTAAAGATGTCATAGAAATCATATTTGGGGAAAGATGAATGAGTAATAAAGATTTGATTTTGACATATGAAATGTGGGATTGTTGACGTTTGGATTGGGTCAAATTATCGAGGGAATGAAATTAGAAATTAGTTCTTATGTTGTTGTTGCATGAAATACACAGCATGGGTAGCTGAGTGCCTATGCTATTGTTGCATGAAATTTATGCAGTTAAGTTAATGAGGGAAAGTTCCTTAATAGTGAACTTTCTTTGTAAATTAACTTATACTGATATCAATAAGGTTTCGACCTTTATTCCCCACACCCACCCTCCCCAAAAAAAAAAAAGTTCTTATCAAATTCATTCCTGTATAGTTATAATCTAAATAGTTCTCATCAAACTAGAATTTATTCTTATCAAACTAGTTATGATCTGTGCACCTTAAGAATTATTTCATACATATGTCTTACCTGTATAGTTCTTATCAAACTAGATCCAACACCATGTTTATAGTACTGGAGTTTTTGTTTACTTGGTAAATATCGTTTCTTTTTCAAATAAAATATATTAAAAAAATTGACAAATAGAACTCTTAACAAATTCATTTTGAGTATTTTGTTAGGGATAACAATGGATGCCTCAATGAAAGTACTTGTTCCTCTTAATATTAAGTCCATTGAATTTACGCCATTAAAT
This sequence comes from Quercus robur, assembly GCF_932294415.1. Classification (NCBI taxonomy): domain Eukaryota; kingdom Viridiplantae; phylum Streptophyta; class Magnoliopsida; order Fagales; family Fagaceae; genus Quercus; species Quercus robur. The sequence continues at coordinate 46,917,042 of NC_065541.1, forward strand.
TAAAGAGATGGAGGTCAAATGAGGTTGCATTTTATTTTTATAATGAGTACAGAAGGAAGACATGTTTTAATGCTAGAAAAGAGTACGCAAACAAATGTAAATAGACCAGAATAGTTACTTAAAGAGATTTTTGTGCACCAAGGAGGGAATTCGAGACATGGACAAGCGATATCATACCAGAAATAAAACTCACGCATAAACAAGACGTGGTTGTGAAGTGCATTTGGCACGGTCACAGCCCAAGGCCTCGTCCTAAGCTCCCACTACCACACGATGGATCATACAATATATGTCCTATTTAGAGGTAGGGGTTTAGGGGATTTGAAAATTCTTATGGCTAATCAATATAACAAGTGTCACAAGATCCAAGATGTGTGTCAAATGCAACACGTAAGTTTCCTCTTGATGTAGCCTCTATGTTATATATGATGTTTCTTGTTTTGAATTCAAGTTCAGAACAACCTGATCCTTGCTAATAGTGGATCCACCAGCAAGCATTCAGGCCCCTGAAGGCACCTTTGTGATCAGCAAGCAACCTGGCCCACCGGTAAGCCTTGAGGAAACACCATTAATGGTGAATTTAATTAGATCATTCATTAACATTCAAATTTAAAGACAAACCTATTAAAGTTTCGGTTGCTTTTTCCAAACTAATGTATCAAATTTGTTAAACCCAAAACATAAAAGATAATAAGTATTTTTATTTTTTGAAAAAATTCGATATTTACAAGAGGGAATTGGGAAGATTTGAACTCTAGACGTCTTTAATAAAAACATTAAGAAATACTAAGAAAACTGGCATTTATTTATTATTAGTTTTTAGATTTCACTTCAATCATTTTCATTATGATATCAATTAATTTGTAAGTTTTTTATGGTAAAATTGATAGTAATGTTGGCATTTTCAAAAAAAATAAATAAATAAATAATTAATTTCCTATGTTGCTTCCTCATGCCTCATTTAAATTTGAGAGCAATGTATTTCCTTCTCCCCCCACTTATGTCATATTAATTCAGAAACCCAAATGAATTGAGTTCACAATTTCACATAGCCATAAAGGCTGTAATGCCAGTGAAGCTAGCAACAACCCACCATAGACTAACAACCTGTATTTCTAGTTCGAGTTCTCGTTATTTTTTTTTTATTTTTTATTTTTAAAAGAAATTGATTTGGATTTAAGAGTTAACAGCTTCCTAATTCAAGGACAACCTATTTAAAGACATTATTACTAGGAGCAAGAATATCCATTCCATTGTTTACTAATTTTATCGATCACACAAAACCGTGTCTTAATTTTACTAGCCTGTTACCAGTTCTGAACTTTGATTTTTGCCAGCAATAATATTCAAAGGCTATCTATTCCAAGGGCAACCATACATACATATATCTATATATATAGGCTGCATAACTCAAATTTCTACCATCAAACAACCTCATATATCTCTTTAAGCAAAAATCTCTTCCTTTTTACAGCTCTATGTGAAAATAGAGAAAATGTCTTCCTCTTCCCAGGCTTCATTGAGGTTTTTGCTTTCCATCTTCATGAGTGTTGTTATGGTCACCTTCGCCAGCAATTTCTATAACGACGTTGATCTTACATGGGGTGATCACCGTGCGAACATACGCAACGGCGGCCAAATTCTCACGCTTTCTCTTGACCACGAATCTGGGTCTGGTTTCCAGTCCAAGAATGAGTACCTATTTGGAAGATTCGACATGCAAATGAAGCTAGTGCCTGGGGACTCAGCTGGCACTGTGACAACGTTATATGTGTGTAACTCTCTTTGCATTTCATTTGTCCTTTTTTTTTTCTAGGGCTTGGATAGCTAATATAATTCTAGGATATATATATAAACCCTGTCTGTCTGTCTATATACGTAACCTACTTTTCTTTATACAATTGAGATAGAATTTATATACAATATTTTGTGCACAACTCTTTTGCAAATAACACAAGCCTCTAATTATTAGATTTATGATTAATGCATGCAGTTATCTTCACAAGGAGGAGCCCACGATGAGATTGACTTCGAGTTCTTGGGGAACTTGTCTGGACAACCATATATACTAAGTACAAATATATATTCTCAAGGAAAAGGAGACAGGGAACAACAATTCTATCTATGGTTTGACCCCACAAAGAACTTCCACACTTACTCAGCCATTTGGAACCGCAGAAAGATAATGTAACATAAAATATTCACCTTCAATCTTTTCAAAACTTTCCGACTTCTCATTCTGATGATTAATTTTTAATATATATATGTGTGAATTCCTTTTTGCCTTTTTTCAGATTCCTAGTGGATAACATACCTATCAGAGTGTTCAGCAACTTGGAATCCATTGGTGTTCCATTTCCCAAAAGCCAACCAATGAGAGTTTACTCTACTATCTGGAATGGTGATAGCTGGGCTACAAGAGGAGGACTTGTGAAGATTGACTGGAGCAAAGCACCTTTCACAGCAACTTATAGAAACTACATTGCCAATGCTTGTGTTTGGACATCTGGGAAGCCATGTCGCAACAAGTCCATCAATGCAGCGGAAAACGTTTTCGCTGAGGATAAAGCAATACTTGGTCCTAAGGGCAGGGAAAGACTTAGATGGGTGCAAAAGAATTACATGATTTACAACTATTGCACTGATCTCAAACGATTCCCTAAAGGTCTACCACCAGAATGCAAGAGATAAAGCTTCCTGTAGAGAGTCAAAATCCGTGGATTAAAGTGCTTGTTTGTTTTATCTTAAAAACTCAATCTCATCATTTTTATACGTCGATTTATGTATAGATATAAGAAAAAAAATTTACAAAAAAATTTCACTCTTTTTTCCTTTTTTGAGTGTAATAATACTTGTAAAGTATTATCTATCAATAAAGTTGTTTTTTTTCTATAGTTTGCAACATGTTATTTAATGATAATGAAGAATGTTTATTCTTTGTCCTTAATAAATACAATAACAACTAAGTTTTAGTCTCAAAATTAATTATAGATTCGATTATATAGTCTCAACAACCTAATAAAAACAAGCAACAGGTATTTTTTTTTCTGTAACATATTCTATTTGAAGTCATGCTCTCTAAACCACTAGAGCTTGAGAATTGATTTCATCAGTTCCAATTAAAAATAAAAGCATAAGAGCTACCACTTATAATTAAGGCTATAAATGAACTAAACTGTTTATGAACAGCTTGAGCTCGGCTCAAGAAAAAACTTGTTTATGTTCGTTTATTTAGAAAATAAGTCAAATTTGAGCCTTAAGTTTAGACTCGATTATTAAACGAGCCAAACTCAAACAAAATAATGTGTTCGTAAACATGCTTGTGAATATAGGGGTTCGATTTAACTATATATAATATTATATTTTTATATGTATACTTGTCTAAAAATATATTTATATAGACTTAAAATTTGATTTATAAGTTTGTTAATAGGTTCATATAATATTATTTATGAATACATTGTCTAAAATTTGATTTTATATATACTTGTCTAAATAATTATTTATCGCTTATTAATATTATAATATAAACAGTCTATACATAATCAAAATTTATAAAATTGTGAAAAGGTAAAACATTTTAGCCATTGTAATGACAAAGTTTAGAGCCCAAGCCCGAACTGTATGGAATCTTGGTCCAAAAAGCCCAATACAATGAATTTTGTAGAGTATAGGTCAAAGAACTAGGTTTAAATGAGTTAAGCAATGGCTTGCATGGGATTAAGGAACAAACATACAAGAATAAAAGCTATTATGATCAAAGGGCCTTCTGTCTGAGGAGACTTGGAACTTTATTTATGAATACAGATCACCACATTAGGATTCTTTTGCATGCTACAGTATTATCCTCTCCTTTTTTTCGCCCCCTTCTTCATAGGGGCTTTTCTACGTTATATAAGCTCTTCCTGATCATCTGGGCCTTACACTTGTTGATCATCTGGACCCCCACTTGAGCACCCATCCCATCAGACACCCCTTTCAGTCCTTTGTGAGTTGCGGTAGCCAAGGCAACACTGTTCAGGGGTCTTCTCCACATTAATGCGACCAGAAAAGTAGCTGCAGTGCATTTAATGTAATGGTGGCAGCTTTTCCTTAGATATTTTGAGTTTTCTTCTCTTTCACGTGTTCAGGGGGCGTACTTCAACCGCTTAAATATACACTTGGTCCGGGTTTGCCGTGTCCGAGGAGAAGTTCCTCCTCAGACTTTCTTCATTTTGTCTCCCAATGATGAGACTTGTAAAGTAGATCACCTAAGTCATGTTTCTCTCCTCAGACTTATTAGTGTCCTCGAATAAGGCCCAAGGCCCAATACATTATTTTGGGCCACAGTTCCCACAATAGCCCCTTAAAACTCCGATTTTTCTCTCCCTCCGAGGAGAAAAGCGAGGTTTTGATTTTTTTGGAGAGATAAGATAAATTAATTTTTACTTCACACGTGCAGGAGTGGTTGCTTCTGACACGTCGTAGATTACGAGGCACTATTAATTGCTCCAGGTGGCCTTGTGTTCCCCACATCCAACGGCGAAGAGTAGATCCAACGGCTGGCATTCCTCCTAGAATTTTGAGCGGGAGCAACCTTTCCCCTCCTCTCCTACTATATAAAGCCTTGAAGAAACTCTTTTGCCTTTCTTTTTTTACGAACATCCAAGAACTTCAGAGAATTTCAGCGCCCAGTCTTTATAAAACGTACCAAACCTTTGAGTTTCCGTAGTCATTCCTATAAGAAGTTTTTCCTTAAGAAGATCTCTGAAAGCTTCAGAGATTATTGGACAAATACCTGTAAGTTCTCATTCCTTTATATTTCCCCATTTTCATCTTGGCATTCCTCCTCAGCCCTTCAGTTCATCTAGATGGGTAAATTCAAGCATTTAGTAGATACACCTGCTGCCATGGAGGCTTTAAGAGCTAGGTACCGCATTCTGCAGGGGGTGGTTTTGGAGTATTGTCCCCCGGACCGAGTACTGACCAATAGAAATGTGGGTGAAGTCGTCATTCCCATGATTGCTTTCATAGAGGGAGGAATGACGCTTCCCATGCGTAGGATCACCCGGGATTACTTGCTTAACCATAGGTTGACACCTAATCAGTGCACCCCCAACCTATTTAGGGTCTTGGGCAGCATAGATGCCCTGAACAAGCAGATGGGCTTAGGTCTCACATGGCACGACGTGGTTCACATGTACAAGTGCCACCATCTTGCCAAAGCGGGGTACTACCTTAAATCTCGGTCTGAGGTTGTTAGGCCAATCTCTTGTCTTCCTAAGTCCAATAAAGGTATGAAGGATGACTACCTGATTGCCTCGGGGGAATGGAGTGACGGTCTTCATTGTCCAACTTGGGCAGGAGATCTAGGTGCGGTACCTTTAGGATCAATCCCTTGGGAAGGGGATTTAACCCCTTAGTTTTATCCCTTTCACTTGGAAATTCAAACTTTTTTTTTTTAAAGAAGATATCTTTTTAACGATCTGACTACAATTCCCTTCTCGGCTATTTTGCAGATAGAGCCCACATTGCTCCTCAACTCAGCCATATAAACGTTCAAGCCCTCAACTACCTTCTGAGGTCAAAGATCTTTGTTCACGAGGATGGACAATTGCGTGCCGCTCACTTGATCTTGGGTTACGAGCCCTTGTCCCGCGCTTTTTTGGACGTCGGCCAATCAATAAAAGCTGGTAGTACGAGGTTATCTCGAATCGACGTATCGAAGCCGGGATTCTTGGCTCGAAGGGACCTTCCGCCGGTTACCTTGCCAATTCTTCAAAATCCTCAACTAGTTGCACAGCTACCTCCACAAGACAATCCCGGAGCTGCAACATTTGTTAAAGAGGAGACTGAGTCATCTCGTCTTTCACTAGAGGAGGAGATAGACAAGTTCTATTTTGAGGAGGATAACCCAAAAGCTCCCCTAATTGAACTCTTGAACGTCGAGGGCGAACCGGATAAAAACTCTGCAATTTGCGTTCCTCCTCTTGTTCTTGCCTGCTTAGACGATTCCTCCGACGAAGAGGTGGACAACATGGCCTCAAACAAAGGCAATAAAAGTTTGCGAGAGTTTATGGCCGCTCGGGGTAAAGGGCAAACCTCGAGGGCGCCTACTAAGTACCAAGCTCTCTCCAACCTTCCTCCTGCTCCTCCACAGGTCCCCGCCGACCTTGGCCTGAAAGTCAATCTCAACTTGAAGAAGAAGAGGTCGGTGAGTCCCTTGAGGAAGGCGAGGTGGGTCCTCGCCAGGGCGCAAAACAACAAAAAGTAACCCGAGAGCCTCGGGACAAAAGGGCTCCATCGATGAAGAGCCGAGATGAGCTGGAAAGGGCTGAAGTGCGCGTCCCACCGCGTACTTGGAGCCCTCGACTCGAGGTGGACGGAGCATCAATTCCCTACAATGCCTCAGTCCGAAAGTACCAAAAGGGGCCGAGCAGGGTACATCGCTAAAGCCCTGGAGCAACCCATGCTCCTTCCTAGGGACATGGAAGCTTACAGGCACTTTTCGCAGCATGAACTCTTCCTGTCTCTGAAGAGGGACCTTGCGATGGTAAGGCAACTTATCCTCTCACAAGCATAATTATTGAGCCATACTCTGCTCTAACTCATGTTATTTTGTGATTTTTGGATAGATTACTCAGCAGGTCTTTATGGCCGAGGAGTGATGTCTCAACGCTCGCAAGATGGCTGATGCTGAAGCCATCTCTCGTGCCGAGGTAGAGAACACACTAGGGGCCCTCAAGTAGGAGCAGCATGAACTGGTTGAGAAGTTCAAGGAGGTGGAGTCAGGCCGTAAGAGTGCTGAGGCTGGCCTGAAAAACATTGAGAAACAAGCAAAGGACCAACACCAGCTGCTGCATGTGACTGAGATCAACCTTGCCACCGAGAAACAAGCCATTCTGGATCTCAAAGCCGCGTTGCAGAAAGCTAAGGAAGAAGTCCAGCTAGCCAAGGAAGCAGCCAAGGCCGAGAAGAAGGTTGCTTATTAGCTTGGAATGGAGGAGACGGAAGCAAGGCTAACCGAGGAATTGTCAAAAGTATGTAGGGACTACTGCAGCATTACATGGGATAAGGCTCTCAATGCTGTGAGTGTCCCTGCAAATTTTTCTTGGAGGCTGCCCGAAAACGTCTTCTATCCTCCAGAGATCCAGGAGGTCCCTGCCGATGCCCCTGAAGCTTCTGAGCAGCCTACGGCTATCCCTAATGCCATCCCCGTAGCCAAAATTACTAAGGGCTCTAGCCAGGTCACCGTCCAAAGTGAAGATGCTGAGAGGGAGAAAGGCAAAGGGAAGAAACCCTCCTCCAAATCCAAGGATCCTTCTAAAGAGATAGTTACTGAGGCCGAGGGTCATGGGGTTGACCCAAAAGCTAAGGATGTTCCTCCTCCTCAGCCAGAGCAAAAAGTAGATCCCCCTACTGAGGCTTAGCACCTAGGGTTTTTCTCTTTCTCCTTTTTGTATCATTTTGAAGAGGAGTTGTATTATATTTTTGTTTTCAAAGATTTCTTATCCAATAGTATTGTATTTTCTTCGTTTCTTAATATAAATGCTCTTTCTTTCATTCTTTGTTCTTCCGCTTGATGTTGATTGGATTTTATCGCATTGTTCCAAGTCAATGTGACTGTGCCTTTTGTTGAAGTTTACAACAATATTTCACCAATACAACCAACTGTTAAGAGTAGGACTGTGCAATGAATTTTAGGCAGTGAAGGCTGCCATGCAAGACCTAGGTTCTGTTTAAAACTGGATAGATGCCACGAGTTATTAATTTCCCCTAAACCTGTGGTCCGAATAGCCATGTAGAACTTAGGTTCTGTTTAAAACTTGGATAGTAATAAGCCTGAAGATGCGTAGTTATCATGAAATATAGTGTAAGCAAAACTGCTTTTATTAATAATAATATCTTCTTAGGTTATTTACATTCCATGGGTGGGGTACAGCTTTCTCATCTAAAGTCTTCCAAATAATATGCACCTATTCCTGCTACTGAAGTGATGTGGTATGGGTCTTCCCAGTTGGGTCCCAACTTTCCCCAGGATGGGTTCTTGGCATTACCTAAAATTTTTCTCAGCAATAGGTCTCCCGGTCCTAGTGGTCGTAGTTTTACATTGGCATCATACCCCTGCTTGAGCTTCTGATGGTAATAGGCCAACTGGATCATTGCTTTTTCTCTTTTCTCCTCGATTAGATCTAAACTCCTTTCTAGCAGTTCGTCGTTGTTGCTTAGGGTAAAGGTGCCTGTTTTCAACGTTGGGAAGCTAGTCTCCAAAGGGAGTACAGCCACGGCCCCATAAGTCATAGAAAAAGGAGTCTCTCCCGTTGATCGTCGTGGCGTAGTTCGATAGGTCCATAAGACGTGTGGCAGTTCTTCCACCCATCTTCCTTTTGAATCATCCAATCTCTTTTTTATCCCATTAACTATGACCTTATTTACAGCCTCGGCTTGCCCGTTTCCTTAAAGATAGGCCGAAGTGGAATATCGGTTCGTAATTCCTAGGTCGCAGCAGTATTCCCTAAAGGTCTTACTATCAAATTGAAGGCCATTGTCCGAGATAAGGGTATGGGGAATTCCGAAGCATGTAATGATGTTCCTCCAGATGAATTTCTTTGCATCCACGTCCCTGATGTTGGCCAGGGGTTCAGCTTCGACCCATTTGGTGAAGTAGTCTGTACCGACCATCAAGTATCGCTTGTTTCCTGCTGCTTTCGGGAAAGGGCCTACAATATCCAGACCCCATTGAGCGAACAGCTAAGGACTGAAGAGGGGATTAAGGACTCCTACCGGTTGGTGGATATATGGGGCAAACCTCTGGCATGGGTCGCAATTCTTGACATATTCTTGGACCTCTTTCTGCATGCCCGGCCACCAGTACCCTTGAGTGAGGGGTCTGTGTGCCAGCGATCTTCCTCCTGTGTGACTCCCGCAAATTCCCTCATGCAATTCTTCGAGTAACATCTCTGATACTTCTGGGTGCACGCACAATAGATATGGCCCAGAATAGGAGCGCTTGTACAGCTTGTGATCCCCTGACAACCAGAACCGAGGAGTTTTTCTTCGTACTTTCTCGGCTTCTGATTTCTCTTCGGGCAATACATCATCCTTGAGAAAACTTACTATGGGATCCATCCAGCTCACACTCACTCTGACTTGATGGATTTGAACCATGTCCTTTTTTATTGCATCTACCTTGTACAAATCCGCGACGAGGATGATTCGAGATAAACCCTGCTCCGAGGACGTGGCAAGAGTGGCTAATGAATCCGCATGTGTGTTCCTACTTCTAGAGACGTGTGTCAAGTTGAAAAATTCAAAGTCCGACTGCAAGCACTTGACTGACCAAGTTATTCTTGCATTCTTACATCCCTAACTTCCAACTCGCCCCTCACCTGACCTACAACCAATCTGGAATCCGAGAACACTTCTAATGCCTTCCCCTCCCCCCCCATTTTCTGCACCATGGTCATTCCTTGCAATAAAGCCTCATACTCGGCTTCGTTGTTTGTAGCCGAAAACCCTAGTCTCAATGACTTTTCAATGGTAATCTTCTCGGGGGATATTAGAACCAACCCTACCTCGGATCCCCTTTGGTTTGCCGCGCCATCAACGTAGACTTTCCACCGTGAAGCTCCTTGTGCAAAGATTATGCCAACCGATTTTTCATCCATGTTTTCCTCCTCTGCTATGGCTTCTACTAGGGGTTCGGTAAATTCGGCTATTAAATCAACGAGAACTTGGCCCTTAACGGAGGTCCGAGGCATGTATTTAATATCGAAAGCCCCTAGGAGCGTGCTCCACATGGCAATTCTTCCTGTGTAATCGGTGCTCGGAAGTACCAACCTGAGGGGAAGTTGAGTTAGGACAATGACTGTGTGTGCCTGGAAATAGTGGGGGAGTTTCCGTGTAACATGCACTACTGCAAGAATTGTCTTCTCCAATGGTAAGTAACGCACCTCGGCCTCATGTAACGATTTACTCACATAGTAAACTGGCCGTTATACGCCGTTGTTAACCCGTATTAACACCAAGCTCACAGCGTGAGGGGCCACTGCTATGTAGGCGAACAGAACTTCGTCAGCCTCAAGGCTAGACATGATGGGTGGCCGTGACAGGTACTTTTTAAGTTGCCGAAAGGCTAAGGCACAGTCTTCGGATCACTCAAATCCCTTCCATTTGTTCATCAAGAGGTAGAAAGGACGGCACCGATCTACAGATCGGGAAATAAACCAATTCAATGCCGCGATCATTCCAGTGAGTTTCTGGACTTCTTTTGGGTTCTGAGGAGCTTGTAAATTATGAATTGCTTTGATTTGATCTGGGCTCACCTCAATTCCTCTGTGAGTTACCATGTTGCCCAAAAATTTGCCAGATCCGACACCAAATGAGCACTTAGAGGCATTGAAACGCAGTTTTTGTTTTCTTAAGATGCCAAAGATGACTTCGAGATCTCTCACATGCTCGGATACCACTTTACTTTTTACTACCATGTCGTCTATGTAGACTTCAATACTCTTGCCTAGTTGTGATTCAAACATTCTGGTCATCATCTTTTAGTAGGTAGACCCTGCATTCTTTAGACCGAAAGGCATCACTTTGTAGTGGTAGTTTCCGATAGGAGTCATGAATGCCGTTTTTTCCTGATCTCCCAAGGCTAGTGGTATTTGATGATAACCCTGGAAGGCATCCAAGAAGCTCATCCGAGGGTGGCCTACAGTTGCGTCTACCAACTGGTCTATCCAAGGCATCAGGAACGGGTCTTTTGGGCACGCCTTGTTCAAGTCTGTGAAATCTACGCAGACTCGCCACTTCCCAGTCTTCTTTTTTACCAGCACTGTATTCGCCAACCACTCGGGGTAAAATACTTCTTTGATAACCCCTACTTTTTTCAGCTTTGTTACTTCATCCTTAACAACGTCGGCATGCTCTTTTGATGGGCATCGGGATGGTTGCTTTTTGGGAATAGAGGATGGGTTAACGTTTAGGTAGTGGTAAATGAGATTCGGATCAACCCCTGGGGCATCGTAGGCATCCCATGCAAATATATCAACATTTTCCCTCAGAAACCCAATCAATTTCTCTCTCTCTCTCTCTCTCTCTCTCTCTCTCTCTCTCTCTCTCTCTCTCTCTCTCTCGGAGGGGTAGTTCCGAGCCTACTTGAAAGAATCTCTCTAGGTCGTTGTCAATAGTAACCCTTTCTAGACTTTCGCATTTTACCTTCTCGGCTGACTCATCAACGAGTATTGCCGAGGTGGCTGATTGATATAAGTCCTTTCTTATAGAGTCTAAGGATTCTGCATTGGATTGGCATGAAATGGTAGCCACCATGCATTGTCTAGCCATGGCTTGATTTCCTACAATCTCCTCTACTCAGCCTTCTGACGGATATTTTACCTTCTAGTGAAGTGTAGAAGAAACGGCTCCTAGGGCGTGGAGCCAAGGTCTGGCCACTATGGTTGTGTACGGTGAGTAGGCGTCGACCACAATGAAATCCACCTCCACCACGTCTGAACCGATCTGTATAGGCAGTCTGATCTATCCCCTTGGTGTAACAATCTTCCCTTCAAAACTTACCAAAGGAAAGTCATATGCTGTTAGGTCCTCGGGCTTTAGGTTCAGCCCCTTGTACAGATCAGGGTACATTACTTTCACATCACTGCCCTGGTCTACCAGTACTCTCTTCACGTTAAACCCCCCCAATCCTAAGTGTAACTACCAAAGCATCATCATGGGGTTGGATGGTTCCAATCTTATCCTCATCTGAGAATCCCAGCACAGGTGAAGCTCCCTTCTTAGACCTTTTGGATTCCCAATCATTGTCCTCGGTGGAAAACCGAGCCACAGACATTACCTTGGAGGGAAAAGAGCCGGTTCTTCCTGGAGCGGCAAGGATGACATTTATCGTACTCATGGGAGGTCTCAGAGATATGTCTCTCCGGGGTTCTTGGTTTACATGGCCCAGATGACTGCTGGAAGGATGTAAAAGGTACCGCAGTTTTTCTTCTCGGACCAACTGATCCAAGTGATTCCATAGGTTCCTGCAGTCTTCGGTGGTATGTCTCTGGTCTTGGTGGTCTTGACAATACAGACTCTGGTTATGTTTTGAGGAGTCTCCGGCCATTTTATTCGGCCACTTGAAGAATGGCTCATTCTTGACTTTCTCCAAAACCTGTTGTACCGGTTCTCTGAATACGACGTTAACCGTTTGCGTGTTGGTTGATCCAGATTGCCCTATAAAATCTCTTCTCGGATGGTTATTGTTGTATCATTCCAACCTGAAATCATTCCTCTTGTGAGGGATGATCTTCTCATTTCCTTTCCCTTGTAGTTGGTCCTCTTCCACCCTTTTGTATTTGTCAATCCGGTCCATAAGTTGATGAACGCTGGTAATAGGTTTGCCAGTTAGGGATTTCCTTAAACAATGCTCGGTGGGGAGACCGCTTTTGAACGTGCTGATGGCAACGTTGTCGTAATTACCGTCCATCTCGTTGTACATTTCCCAATATCTGTCTGAGTACGCTTTTAAAGTTTCCCTTTCGCGCATGGACAATGACAACAATGAATTCAGAGGTTGAGGAACCCTGCTATTCGTAATGAAACGAAAGCCAAAGGCTTGGGTGAGCTGCTTGTAGGAATCTATGGAGTTCGTTTTCAAGCTGTTGAACCACCTCATCGCCACGGGTCCTAGACTGGACGGGAAAACTTTGCACATCAAAGCCTCGTTTCGAGAATAGATGGTCATTCTTTGGTTAAACTGGCTCACATGCTCCATAGGGTCTGTTCGGCCATTATAAATGGTGAACGTAGGTTGGTGGAAACGCCGAGGTAGTCTAGCCCCTTCTATCTTGTGCGTGAAGGGTGACTTAGAGATCTGATCCAGAGCTTTATTCATGGCATCATTACCCAAGCCCTTACCAGATGGGCTCTTATGTCTCCGTCTATGACGCTGCTCTTTTTCATAAGAGAAGGTTTCGCTTGGGGGAGTTCTTGATCTCCACCTGTAACTGACGTCCTCCTCCTCATTAGAGGATATATCGAAATTGGAAGGGGACCGCCTTTGCTGTGTATGGCGTAATCTCCTTTTCAAGTCATGGATCTCTCGCTGCATGGCCTGACGATTGCTTTGTCTTTGGGATATGCGACTGCCTACTTGGGAATGGCTTTGGCTCGTTTGGGTAGTATGCACACTCCCCTCTTGATTCCTTTCATTGCCCTGATTTCGCTCAGGGTCAGGAGGATTACTTTGTCGTTGAGGCCCAATGGGTTCTGTCCATTAGGGATCGGTTTGGCGTGGGTTTTCTTGGTGTGGACTTGACCTTACTAGGGGTGTGCAAAACTTCACCGGAACCGACCCAACCGACCGCCGCTGACGACACCGTCCCGACTGTTGCGTCGACCGAATGAGCCGAGGCCGGCATTCGAACTTCGTCCTCCATTCCGATGCCGGTGCAGTGAAATCACCGAATTGACAAATCCGAAACCGAGCTGTGGCCGAACCGAACCGATACAAGATCTGTTCTGTCGTTCTGTTTTTTTTTTTTTAATGAAGCTGATAAACGACATCGTATGTATGGGTGTTATTAAAAAAAAAAAAAAAAAAAAAAGCAAAACGGTGCGTTTTATGCTAGGTTTTCAGATTCTCAGGGGTATATAAGTTCGTATGTTTCTCTCAGTATCTTTTAACTCTCTCTCTCGCTCTCGCCTCTCTACTCAAGTCTCGCCTGACGCAGAACACCGGTAAGCCGTAAGCTTCTTCGTGTTTTCAGTTTTGTAGTTTGTCTTCGTGTTTTACTGTTTTTTTCATTTTCATTTGTTTGGGAAAGCTGAAAGCAAGAATGATTTTATTGCCATTGCTGTGTGACTGTGTGACTGTGTCTCTCAAAGCAAAGCTTGTGTGAGTGTGACTGTGTCTGTATTGTGTCTTTCTATTTTGTGGGGGGTCCAAGTTGGACTAATGTGAGCTGCCTGAAAGTTTTATCATTCACGAAGCTGGATACACATTGTAATCATGTCCAACTCCAAGTAATATAATATTATATTAATATTATATATATATTATATATAATACACAGTGTAAGGTTGGCTGCTACACGAAGCTAGATACACAGTATATTCATGTCCAACTCCAAGTAATATAATATTATATTATATATTATATATAATACAGTAATACACAGTGTAAGGTTGGCTGTTTGAGAGTTTGTAGCATTATATATTATACACGGATGCTTATATATATAATAATATAATATAAACTATTAAGGTTGGCTTGGCTGTTTGGATCATTATGTGATCATTATGAAATGAAAAAATACATTATTTGGCATAGGTTTCTTGAACAAGTTGATATATTGATATTGGGCTTGAAAGCCCAATTTTTTTATTATTAAAAAAATTGTTTTTTTTTTAATATTTCAAACCGACCAAACCGGCTAAATTGTACCGCAAAAAACCGCACCGCTATAGGTCGGAAAACCGACCCTAGACGGTGTGCATCGGTTTCAATTATGAAAAAACCGATCTTTATCGGTTCGGTAATAAATTTGGAAAACAACCGCCCTTACCGAACCGCACACACCTCTAGACCTTACCATGTTTAACCATCGCACTCACTAACACCCAAGTTCTTTCCCACAGACAGCGCCAATTTTAAGGACAAAGTTTGGAGTCTAAGCCCGAACTGTATGGAATCCTGGTCCAAAAAGTCCAATACAATGAATTTTGTAAAGTATGGGTCAAAGAACTAGGTTTAGATGAGTTGAGCAATGGCTTACATGGGATTAAGGAACAAATATACAAGAATAAAAGCTATTATGATCAAAGGACCTTCTGTCCGAGGAGACTTGGAATTTTATTTATGAATACAGATCACTACATTAGGGTTCTTTTGCATGCTACAGTATTATCCTCTCCTTTTTTTTGCCCCCTTCTTCATGGGGGCTTCTCTACGTTATATAGGCTCTTCCTGATCATCTGGACCTTACACTTGTTGATCATCTGGACCCCCACTTGAGCACCCATCCCATCAGACACCCCTTTCAGTCCTTTGTGAGTTGCGGTAGCCAAGGCAACACTGTTCAGGGGTCTTCTCCACATTAATGCGACCAGAAAAGTAGCTGCAGTGCATTTAATATAATGGTGGCAGCTTTTCCTTAGATATTTTGAGTTTTCTTCTCTTTCACGTGTTCAGGGGGCGTACTTCAACCGCTTAAATATACACTTGGTCCGGGTTTGCCATGTCCGAGGAGAAGTTCCTCCTCGGACTTTCTTCCTTTTGTCTCCCAATGATGAGGCTTGTAAAGTAGATCACCTAAGTCATGTTTCTTTCCTCAGACTTATTAGTGTCCTCGGATAAGGCCCAAGGCCCAATACATTATTTTGGGCCACAGTCCCCACAGCCATGGTTTCATACTATATAGGAAAAGAATAAATAAATTAGGTAGCTCGTGAACAAGTTCGATCTTTCTTGACAAGAAAGTGAGTCAAACTTGAACATAAAATCTTGTATGATAATAAGCTTGCGCTCAGCTCATGTTCGAAAAAACAATAAATGAACAAACTTGAAAATTTAATACTCGGTTCTGCTCAAATCCTTTATAAGCCTACTTATAATCCAAAAATCTAGTGACGTCCCAAAACTAATCCAAAAATCTATTGACATCCCAAAACAGGAGCACAGTTCTATTTCAGTCTACACTCACCGTATTGGAGTGGAATGTGAGACTACGAGGTTGAAGAAGTATAATTAGCATTATAAGTAGAAGTCCTTTAAAAAAATTAAAAAAACCTTAAAGGAATAAAAAGTACACTATTAACTTAGCATTGCCAAGAATCAAGTACACGGCACCTAAAAAATATTTTGTAGTGATAAGTTGATTACTTATGTTTTGTTATTTCCATTTTCTTATTATATGAAAATTTTTCTAAGCTTGTGTATAATTTTTTAAAACTTACACCTTTTTTTTAGGTACTTGTAATTTTTCCAATTTTCGACAAAATACTGATCCAAACACACAAAGAATTGCTAGGTGTTTGGAATAAAAATACACGCTTGTACCTAAAAATAAATGATGTCCAGCTCTAATTAAAAGGCTGTAATATGCTAAATAAAATCCCCAAAAAAAAAAAATCACTCACTATCATTATGCTAATGGGAAACTGCATAGAACATCAGTATTTATATTCTTAATTTTTTTTAATAAAAAGTTAGAAATATATTCTTAAATTTAAATAAAATAACATAGGCTAAGTGCAACCAGCATACATCGTTCCAGCAGGGGTAGGACCAAGTATATGTATATCACCACCAAACGCGTATATCATCTTTTCAGTTCAAAAATTGCGGGGGGACTCAACTTTGCCAGCTCTATGCAGCCTGTTTGGTACTCCAACCACCATGCCCTCTTTCACACACCCTGGTCTGGTGTTCCTTTCTGTCAACGGATTATAGCTTTGAATTTCCTTTAGTTGACTGATTATAGTTTTGAATACGTGATCAATTATATACGATAAATTACCAATTATTCCAAAAGCTTAAACTATTAGAAAATTGGATAAATTTGTTACTTATAAAACTTTGTAAAACAGTTTGTATGTAATAACACTACTCTTAAACAATTGTAAATTTAATATTTTAACCATAATTCTAATGTGTGAGCCTAAACTCTTTTTTAATAAGTGAAGCTTTTTAACATTTTAAATTAGAAGTAGAGTGTTGATTTGTGGGGAAAGTGAGAGATAAATTGAAGGCCATGATTGAACTCAAAATATCATATTCTTTACCGTGATAAATTACAAATTATTTCAAAAACTTAAAATAATAAGAAATTATGAATTTAATAATAATTCTATCGCTAAAATATCCCATCTCAACCATCACACCAACTTCCTGGTTTCCTATGCTTCTTCTTCTTTATTTCATCATTATGCAAACCTGTCTCCAGTTTTGAGCTGACTTTTGCCAAAGCGCCTTTAGTTTAATTGATAACAACCTGGCTTTGCCAGCACTACTCGACGGCTTAAAGCTCCAATTGCACCTATATATAGGCTTCAAACTTGAACTAGTTTCATCACAACCTCATCTCTCTCACAAGCAACTTATCTCCTCCTCTCTAGAGCTCTTAAAGTGACAACAATGTCTACTACAACCTCTTCTTCTCTCCAAGTTTCATTGCTGCTTTCGTTGTTCATTCTTACTTCTCTAGTGGCTGTCTCAGCTGGCAACTTCTATCAAGACTTTGACATCACTTGGGGAGATAACCGTGCTAAGATACTTAATGGAGGCAATCTTCTTACTCTTTCCCTAGATAAGATTTCCGGCTCAGGTTTCCAGTCCAAGAATGAGTACCTATTTGGAAGGATTGACATGCAAATCAAGCTCGTAGCTGGTAATTCAGCAGGCACTGTCACTGCTTATTACGTAAGTCTGGCTTCCTCTTCAACATCACTTAGTTCCAAATTTGTGAAGTGTTTTCAAATCGCACTATTTCAAAGTACATTTCACATTTACCTACGATAACTTTTTCAAACAATCCTAATCAAAAAGTTGAGAAATAAGTTGTATCAAGCAAACACTAACCCTATTATTTAAGGTTTCATAGCTCATTTTATTGAACTTCTTTGCAGTTATCTTCTCAAGGACCTACACACGATGAGATTGACTTCGAGTTCTTGGGAAACGTGTCTGGGGATCCATATATACTCCATACCAATGTGTTCTCACAGGGAAAAGGCAATAGGGAGCAACAATTCTATCTCTGGTTTGATCCCACAATGGCATTCCACACATACTCCATCGTCTGGAACACTCAACGCATCATGTAATATATAATAGACACTATATCCATTAAACTTTCATATAACTTCATTTAGAATGAGTAAATTAATAATATATTTGCAACTTCTTGCTTTCCAGGTTCTTGGTGGATAACATTCCTATAAGAGTGTTTAACAACTTGGAATCAATTGGTATTCCATTTCCCAAAAGCCAACCCATGAGGATTTACTCAAGCCTCTGGAATGCTGATGACTGGGCAACAAGAGGTGGGCTTGTAAAGACTGACTGGACAAAAGCTCCATTTACAGCTTCTTACAGAAACTTCAAAGCCAATGCTTGTGTTTGGTCCTCGGAGTCATCCTGTGTCTCCTTGTCCACCAATTCTTTGCAGACCAGTGAATGGAAGAATCGAGCTCCTAATGCAGCTGAAAGGAACAGAATCAGATGGGTGCAACAGAAGTACATGATTTACAACTATTGCAATGACTTTAAACGTTTCCCTCAAGGTCTCCCAGCCGAATGCAAGCGATCAAGGTTCCTCTAGAGAGGCTAAATTGGCCTGTATATTCAATTGTTGATTCCTCTGTATCAATATGAATTCTTTATTCTTTGTGCAAAAATATGTTGTAAGCAAAATAAATCAGTTTTTTTTTTTTTTTAATGAAAGGAAAATAAATCAGTTGTGACCAATTCTAAAGCAAAGCTTCGATTCGATTCTGAAGATGTCAAAAGGGAGATGAAGAAGGAGATAGAAAAGCACATGGCACAACATGTAGTGCCCTGAGAAGTTCTTATTGCATCATCAAAAGTGACATTTGATTATTGAACTTAAGCCATGATTACAGATTGAGAACTAGAGAAGATTATAGCACAGGACACTATCCAGTTCTCTCTCTACCAGGCAAACCTAGAGAAGAACAATGAAAAACAAAATCAAGAACAGGAAAAATAGAATAAACCTCAGTATCCGTGCTTAGGATTGCTTGGAATTAGGCTATTAGTACCAAGTAGGATAAAAACTTCAATAAAGCTACGCCATCATATTTTAATAATTTTAAAATAAAGTTTAAGTCGCAAGCTATATATTAACGATAAATAAAATAATAATAATGTTAATGATGTGCTCAAATGAGAAGTAGTAAATGCATTTTAATTAGAATTTTTTGTAAAAATACTTTACCTATATCACTACTCTAAATTTTAAAATTTTAGGAATCAAGTTCAACACCTAATATTAGTTGAAGTCAATGCATTGGATGCCCTACGTCATTAAGTTGAATTTAATATTTCAAATGATGCTTTTATATATTGTCCAAAAATATAAAGCAAATTGCCACATATATCAAGAAAAATGTACACAATCATTAGTAATCTTGCATACAAACTACCAAATTATTTGACAAGTATATTTTTCTTTACAAAATTTGTATTACAATTCATAATTGAATATTTATTATCTTTGAACTTATGTTCTTAAAACACTCATTTACATTTAAAATATAACTGTTTGCATACTCTCTCTTTTTTTAGGAAAGTGTTTTCATACTCTGTATCTCTTGTCATGCATATCTTTTTTTTCTTTTCTTTTTTATAAATTCCCTATTGAACATCATGGTAGAAAATTTTTCTTTGTACACACAAATTTCACACTAATAAATCACACATTCTTGAAAATATGTAACAAATAATCAATTTGTGTTGATATATGTTAGATTTCTCTGTATGATCATTTACAAGAAGAGCATACAATGAATTCCTCTTATTCAATCTTTGCATCACTTTAAGATCCAAAGGGCTATAAACTTGATCTTGAATCCTGCTTTAATGTTTCCGAGGTTGAATGTGTATCTTGAAGTAATTGCTTTAATATTGAGGTCTGCTAACTTGATTTGAAATTAAATCAAATGAAAATTGAAGGAAAAATTCCTATTTTGATTTGAAGTATATAGGAATATGCTTTGATTTTGAATGATCAAAATTTTCTTTTGGGCTTAGAGATGATTCTCAAAATGCCAATATTTTTTTTTTCCTCTCTCTCTCTTAGTGTACGTGTGTGTTTTTCTTATATAAGAAATCTCTATTTATAAACAACTATTTATAAACAAGTTAAGGGCACTTTATATAGAATTTTCCAATATTTAATGAGATTTAATAATGAATTTTGAATTAGAATTTGGTCTTGCACTTTTTTTTTTCTTTTTCTTTTCTTTTCTTTTTTTCTTTTTTTTTTTTCTGAATTTGGTCTTGGATTTAATTAAAACTTTCTATGTAAATCTCATACCACTATATGGCTTCAACTGGCTTGTGACACGTATCATTTTTGTGAGTTCAGGACAATGCAAGGGACTTGACATGTGTCTAAATTTTATTTGCTTAAATTTGTTGACTAAGACCAACTATCAACATTATCACACTTGGGTACTGACTTGAAAAAAAACATATCGATCACAATCAATCCGACACGGCTGTCAACGTCATGCAAATTGCACGTCTACAGAACGCAAATCTAACTTTAGTATAAACACCTTCTTTTTTTTTTTTTCTTTTTTTTTTTTAAAGTTTATTATAAACAGATCAGTAAATTGTTCATCCTAGATTTTTCATTTCTTTTTCTTTTTTTTTTTTAAGAAAAGAAACATTAAATTTAGTCAATATTATCTTATTCGTTTACTTGAAAGTTATCTTGCATATTGTTTAGATTCATCCTTCAAATGACTTTTTCTTCGACACAATTAAAAAATGGCTCAGGCGGAGCAAACAGCAAAACTATTTCTAGAAATCTAGTAATTTCAGTTTCAGTTAAAATGACCAGCATATAAGAGAGATGACTTTAACCTTGCTTGGTGACTAATTAATAATACACTATTTGCAGATCCGCGCATTACGCGTGATAATTTTTGAAATAAAATATTATTTTAGTCCCTAGACTTTATAAAGAGTTTTTTTTAATAGTTATATCATATTTTTCATAATTTTGTCTATAATATTATTTACCATTATCGTATATTTATTGGTTGATAATTTGTATAACATAGACATTAAATAAGATGTAGAACTATTCATTAAATTTTTTTTAAGTCATTATGAAGATTATGATTGTATATATATATATATATATATATATATAACTTCCCTAGTTAGAGTTTGATTAGTTTTAAGTTTAAATTTTGTATTATTATATTTAATTGTTAATTATTGATTTAATAAAGTGAATGTAATAGTTGATTTTACTGCACTAAAAAGTTTTCAATGTCTTTTATATAGCCATCTCTATTTTATTTTTTATTCCTCTTGACCACCTTTTTATTTTCCAAATAATGGTTATTACTTGACGTTTGATTTCATTTCTTTTTTTCTTCCCTTGTTTGTTGTAAATTTTATGGCTATCAGTAAAAAATAAATATCATGGATGGCTTAAATAGTTATAAATGTAGTTACGTTAGTGGTATGTTAAAGGTTTTTTTTTTTTTTGATGAATTTTCAAGGAAATATAAAAGGCATTTCTCTAGTTTGGTCTCAATTAATTAAGATATCCATAATATATTAACGAAAATAATAATGAGCCTTAAATTTTTTTTTAATGTATGAAGTGGTTAGGTTATTGGCATGTCAAAGGTTTTATAAAAAAAATTAAAAATAATTCCAAGGAAATGTAAAAGGCCTTTTTTAGAAAAAAGAAATTGTGACTTTTTGAATTGTAGAAATATGACTGCTTTAATTACCTTGTTTATAGATTTCATTATTAAGTTATAAACATCTAAATTAAAGTAGATGAATATATAAATGTAAAATTATATGTAAAGTTACAACTGCACAAGATAAATATGTATAGATAATTTTTTTATTTTAATTCATGAATCATTATTTCATTGTTTACTTATAAATATCTAAATTAAAGTTTTTTTTAAAAAAAATCTAAATTAAAATAGATGAATATGTAAAGATAAAATTATATGAAAAGTTAAAACTACCCAAGATGAACGTTTAACCGCTTGTAGATGTGTGTTTTTTGAAAACTAAAAGTATACATGATTCTATATAACTTTGCCAATATTATTGTGAGTGGTTCCATCATTTGCAAATTATCAAGTTTTTTTTTTTGAGAAAGTGCAAATTATCAAGTTTGGTGGCCTTACAAAACAAATATTTCATTTTGCAAAAAACTGTACATGAACTCCTCTTTTGTGACAACCTTTGTTTTATTTTATTTTTTAATTTTTGATGAAACAACTTAAGAATATTAAGACTTAAGTTAACACATGTGGTAGTTGTAAAACACGCCAGTGATATGAAAAATAGAAAGGTTTAAATATTTAAAAAACATTTTTAGTAGATTGTAATATAAAATTTTCTTTTCTCAATATTTATGTAACTTTTCCCATAAGATCAATATTGTTGGCATCCTTTAAAGATGATACATAAGATTTTTGAGAAGAAGAAGAAGAAGAAGCAGAGATGATGCTAACACATAATATAAAATTATTAAGTTTGCGTGATTTAAATTTGTGGCAAAAAATATATTAATGTATCTATGATAAAAGTTTTTTTCTAAATGATATATAGAAGTTCATATTTTTTTTAGACTTGATTCAAAAAGTTCATTCTCAATAGCCTTTTAAGTCTACAAATTGCTCAATCTATGGCCTAGACACATTCAAAGGGTGCTATCTAAATTATAAACTATATGATCGTTTATCACACAAATATTTTGATTCCCCCAATGTATGGTAAAGGAAGGCAAGTTTGTGTCTAGCCATTTTCTTGATTTGTGCTACATAATTTAATAGTATGGAGGATGTGATTGGGTTTAAATGTTGAATAAAATAATATGAGAGGAAAAAAGAGTAAAAAAAAATATATATAGCAATAAATATCAAATTATCCAAGTCATTTTATATAATATAATAACATTATATTATTATATACTATATGTATAATGCGGTAGGATAATATTTAAACAAAGAGAATATAAAAGATAACAACTTAAAACACAAAATTAAATTGCATCAACCCAAAGTAGAATTCTAATTAACAAAAAAATTCATCAACCTAAAGAATTGATGCAATAAAAATAAAAATAAAAAATCAAACAAAAATTGAAAAACAAATTGAGAGAGAGAGAGAGAGAGAGGAGTAACTTTTTTTGTGTGAGAAAACTATGCATATAATGAAAAAGAAAATGTCAAATTTATAGTAAGATGTTGAGAATAAGAAGAGTCAAAATAAAGAAAGATAAAAAGGTAGAGAAAAAATGATATTAAGGTAGAAAGTAATGGGAAGATGAAAACATAAAAGGGAGGGAGTTTTGGAAAATTAATAATAAAAATAATGGTTAAAAGATACTTTAATTTTCAACTTTTAGTAATATATAGATATAGATGAGAAGACTAATCACATGCTAGAACATATACATGAGAAGAATAATCACATACATGAGAAGACTAACCTTGTTTGGGGACTAATTAATAATACATGAGATAACTTTAACATTGTTTGGGGACTTTAAGCCAAGAGCCTTGGGATCTAGAGGAAAATAATTCGAACTACAGGGTAAGTAGTATATATATTTCTTTTTTAGGGTAAGTAATATATTTTATAAGACTATTTATGCATATTATTAAAATGAGTTACTTAACTCATTAAAAAAAATTGCATGACTAAAATTAGATATGAATGATCTGTTTAATTGCCATGTAGTAAACAAAGCTAAGCTAGCACCAAATTTTTTCTATATGACAAATAACAAAACCTTCTGTATCACTATCAATTGTACTTTGCTACTCCATTATGATTCTTAATCCATACTATACTTATTTTCTTTTCTTTTCCTTTTCTATTTGTTTGGGGGTTATTAATTAGATAATGATAAACAATATCTTGCAGCTGGCTTAAAACAAAAACAAAAAACAATATCACGCAGCTACGTTATGCCATTGTGTCGTAATTGAATTTAATATTCTACGGAGGCATCCTTAAGGGAAACACCAAAGAGTTCAGAATTTAATTCCAAACATTGAATATAATCACCCAGGGTGGCTGGGTCAAATGACTCAAATCAGTGCGGTGACCCGTGCAGGTCCAGATGGGGAAGGCAACATACTATATGAATTTACTATGCAGAATTAGAAAGCCTCCAGTTTGCCAGCTCTATGCAGTGTAATTTGTATTCTCATTTTCCTTTTGTCAACAGCTTACAACTGACATTTCTATTAGTCAATTACTCATACGCTGATCATAACTCTAAAAAATACCAATACAAATGCTTCACAACTCAATCTCTTCTCTCTACCTTCATATAAACCCTTTATCCAGTTTCCTATGCTGCTTCCTCTCAGCTTAATTTGTAATCTGTACCAGGTTTTGAACCATGCATTATGTTTATGCCAGCTCTACTTTTCAATTTCACAACCCGGGGTTTGCCAGCTCTATTCCATGGTTGCTATAGTCCAAGTGCACCTATATAAAGCCTGTCACCTTACACTTTATATTCAAACAATCTCATATCTCTATATCCTTCTCAAAATCTAATCCTCTCTAGAGCTCTAAACAGAAGTAACAAAAATGTCTTCCTCTTCTCTTAAAGTAGTAATGCTTTCGCTTGCTTTATTCAGTCTCAGTGCTCTGGTGGCTGCCTCAGCAGGAAATTTTTACCAAGATTTTGATATTACATGGGGCAATGATCACGCAAAGATAGTCAATGCAGGCCAGTTTCTCACTCTTTCTCTTGACAATACTTCCGGTTCTGCTTTCCGATCCAAGAATGAATACCTATTTGGAAGGATTGACATGCAAATCAAGCTTGTAAGTGGCAACTCAGCTGGCACTGTTACCACCTATTATGTAAGTCTCAATCCCTTCTTGACATCTACTTCTAAAATTTTGTTATCCTCCATGATTAATTAAACTTTGAAAAATACTAAAGCTACTATAAATGATTACAAATTGATGTAACAAGTATGTGATTAGCTCCACTTAAACAACATAATAAATAAGTATATGAGTTCCCTTTTTATAATTGGTTACACATAAATTTGTAAGATTTATATAGTAAGATTTGTTAAACATTACCCTTATAGCTAATTTACAAACTTGTGCAGTTATCATCTCAAGGACCAAACCATGATGAAATTGACTTTGAGTTCTTAGGCAACCTGTCTGGAGATCCATATATAGTACATACTAATGTCTTCACACAGGGGGAAGGGAACAGAGAACAGCAATTCTATCTCTGGTTTGATCCCACAAAGGCCTTCCACACCTACTCTTTCATCTGGAATTCTCAAGTTATCATGTATGGACACTATAAAGTACATTGAAATTTCTCAAAAGTTTATTATACTTCAGTTAAGAATAATACAATTGCAAATTCTTCTTGCTTATCAGGTTTTTGGTAGATAACATTCCTATAAGAGTGTTCAACAACTTGAAATCACTTGGTGTTCCATTCCCCAACAGCCAACCCATGAGGATTTACTCAAGCCTCTGGAATGCCGATGATTGGGCAACGAGAGGGGGGCTTGTGAAGACTGACTGGACCAAAGCACCATTCATAGCCTCTTACCGAAATTTTGAGGCCAATGTTTGTGTTTGGTCATCTGGGTCATCATCTTGTGTCTACAATTCAAATTCTTTGCAGACTAATACATGGCAGGATCAAGCACTTGATGCAACAGGTCGAAGAAGGATTCGTTGGGTGCAAAAGAAATATATGATTTACAACTACTGCACTGACTTGAAACGCTTTCCTCAAGGTCTTCCACCCGAATGTAAGAGATCAAAGCTCCGCTAAAGGGACTAAAGCACCCTCATACGATTTTTTTTTTTTTTGGTGACTCAGCATTAGTCTTATAGCTTATGAAAATTCTTTATTCTTTGTGCAAAAATTGTCTAAGAATCAAATAAAATCAAATTTTCTTTTCTTTTGATGGGCATCTTTTCTTTTCCTAACAGCCAATAAATAAATAAATAAATATCTTATCCTTACATATTTCGCACTCCCCAAACCTCCTCATTATAGAAAAGTTTCTCTCCTCTCTCTTCTCTCTCTCTCAGGAGAATCATATCAAGAGGCTAGCGTAAGAAATATCTTCAAGTTTCAATATAGTTTTCGTCTTAAGAACGTCTAAACAAAGGAACTTGGCACTAGCAATCTTTAGATAAGGGGTGATAATATTTGACACAACCAGTAGATACAACACAATTTTAATGAATTAGTGATTTAGATGAGTTTTCATCAAAATAGATTGAAACAAGTCATGCAAATGCCAACTAGCAATTAATTTGAAATAAAATGATTCATTATTTGTGTCAAGGTCAACTCATCTTGACAATAATTGATTTTATCGTGTCATTTGTATCAGACATAAATTTGAATTTTAAATATGACAGGAGTTTAGACCTAGGTTGTAAAACAATTAATCATTTTTAATTTGGATTCAATTAAGTAACGAATTATGCTTGCACGTTTAGTTTATGGTTTTTTTTTTTTTTAATTGGACGTTCAGTTTATGGTTAATCACATTACAAACCAAGATTGCTAATTAAATAAACAAAAAGAAATTACATCAAAAAATAAATAAACAAAATGAAAAAGCAAATAACACAAGTTGATGAAGTGAAAACATTAATCTGGAAAAACTGTTTGACCGTTTACCACCAAACCTCATGGAAACTAATCCACTAAATAGAATTAAAGTTTATACAACATAATCAACCCTAATTATATAGCTACCTCTAATACTACTTACTAACGTGACCACACAACTTCATATCCCTAGAATACTCTATAGCGGATTTTGTTCCCGCGAACACTCTAATTGTAACTTCAAGAACCATCTTAAAGATATTCTCACAACTGCAACTCTATGATGTAGTCAACATCTTCAGCTTAATCACTAGTTTTCAAATCTTCAAAACTTGATGGTAATAGAGATTCTGGTCAAGAACCCTATGCATACAAAAGTCATCTTGTAGTAGTCCTTATATATTCTAGCAAGTAGGGCACAGAATACTAAAGATTGGACGACTTGTTAGGCCTAATTTGGATTCAGGATATGCAATTTTCGAACTATCGAATAGCTATCAAGAAGCTATTGAGCCAATGTCGATCAATCGACTAGGTGTTGAGACTCCAATAAGTTTTGATCTATCGAGTTGTTCTGGGCATGAATCTTGGACTTCAAAATATACTCTAAAAACACATAAGACCCAACTATTTGTTCAGAGTTTGAAACTACAACCTATGGACCTAACAAATTAATTAAGCAGATTAATTTTTATTGATTATATTGTTAAACTCTATTAAGAAACCTTAAAATCCCTAACCTTTTTTACCCAAAACAAAAGAGGAAAAGTCAAGTGTCTTGTAATTCAACCGAAACCTCCTGATATTTGCAATTAGGAATTCCATGGTTTACATTCCCCCATCTCACATTGTAAATTTGTAATTATTAAAAAAAGGGGGTAAAAAACTCTCATTTGAATTTATTTTTTTAAGATTGTGCATACATCTAAATTTGGATGGAACTTCATTACAATGAATTGAAATAAAAAATAATTTAAATTGTATGCTATTAACAATTTAAATAATATTCAAATAAATCTTTGTGTATCACATCTAACATGTGAAATGTGTCCTAAACAGAAGCCCATCATATAAAGATAGGGAAAATTTTAGGCATTTTTGTAGACCCAATTTCACCCTAGTCCAATATCTAAGGGCATTATTGATGCTGCTACCCAAGCTGAAACTACTGATGCTAAGTTGCCCCCAGTTCCACCTAGCAAAGTGAGTAAGACTGGTACTAGTAATGGTAG
The DNA here is from genome assembly GCF_932294415.1 of Quercus robur. Classification (NCBI taxonomy): domain Eukaryota; kingdom Viridiplantae; phylum Streptophyta; class Magnoliopsida; order Fagales; family Fagaceae; genus Quercus; species Quercus robur. The sequence goes on from NC_065541.1 coordinate 46,944,610, forward strand.
GAAAAAGTCTTTAGTTTGGAATCATTTTGAAAAAGTAAAGATAGATGAGGGTGTCACTAAGGCTATATGTAATTATTGTCAAAAATCATATCATGCTGATAGTAAGAGTTGTGGTACTAGTAATTTGTTAGCTCATGTGACAATTTGACCTAAGAACCCTAATAGAGAAGATATAGTTAAAGGACAGAAAACCTTAGCTTTTGAACCCAAAAATGATGGAGACGAAGGGTTCTAGCTTGTGTCAACAACCTTTACTATTGAGGCTTCTAAAAAGGCAATTACTGAAATGATTATAATTGATAAGTTGCCTTTTAGATGTGTTGAGGGATATGGGTTTAAGAAATATGTAACTACCTTACAACCTAAGCTTCATCTAAAGGATATTCCATCTCGTCAAACTGTGGCTAGAGATGTGATTGGAATTTATAATAGTAAGAGAAAGAAACTAAGGAAATCCTTGAAGGGTTGTAAGGTATGTCTTACTATGGACACATGAACTTCTATTCAAAATTTGAATTATATATGTCTCACATGTCACTTTCTTGATGATGCTTGGAAGTTGCATAAGAGAATTTTAAATTTTTGTCAAGTTGAAGACCACAAGGGGGAGACTATAGGTAGAAAGATTAAGATGTCTTTGCATGAGTGGGGTATTGATGGCAAATTCACTTTGACAGTGGATAATGCTAGCTCCAATTTAACCACAATTACATTTTTGCAAAGAGTAACAAAAGATTGGAATTGAACAATTTTAGAAAATGAGTTCATGCACATGAGGTGTTGTGCCCATATCCTAAATCTCATTGTGAAGGAGAGTTTGAAAGAAATTGATGCATCTGTTGCTAAGGTGCGTGAAGCTGTGAGGTACGTGAAGTCCTCACCTAATATAAATCAAACTTTTAGGGGTTTTATGGAAAGGTTAGGTATGGAGTCCAAGAGTCTTCTTTGTCTAGATATACCTACTTGGTGGAACTCAACTTATCTCATGTTAGAAATTGCTGAAAATTTTGAGAAAGTGTTCCTTAGAATGAACTTTGAAGATAATAGTTATTCATCGTACTTTAGGACCAAGGAAGATAGTGGTGGTTTAGGTTCTTCTTGTATGAGTGATTTCCAAAATTGTAGGGCATTTGTAACTTTCTTGAGGCTTTTTTACAATGCAACAAAGAAGTTCTCTAACTCTTTGTATGTTACTTCAAATGCCTTCTTCGACGAAATCTTTGTTATTGAGGAGAGTATTTCTCATTTAGTTAAATAACAAAACACCTTCTTGAAAAACACAGCTACAAACATGCAAACTAAATTTGAGAAGTATTGGGGGGAAAGTGATAAAATTAACCTTTTTTGTATGTGACTATGGTTCTCAATCCATGAAAAAATTGAGGTTTTCGAAGTTTTCTTTTTGTGAAATTTATGAGAATTCAGTGGGGAAAGTGATGGTTGATAAGGTGAAATATCTTTTAATGAAGTTGTATAATTTTTACTGTTCTGTTCATTTCCCAAATGTGCAAGAACCAAGTGGGAGTGAGAGAACACAAATGGAATGTGATGCTAGTGATCCATATGTGATGATTCACTCTCAATATGAGCGTTTCTTGGAAGCTAAGCAATCTGTAGGTTGTAGTAATGAAGTTGAAAAGTATTTGGCTGAAAATTGTGATGGTAGAAATGATGTGAATTTTGAGGTATTGGGGTGGTCGAAGGACAGTTGTAGTAGATGCCAACTATTGTCGAAAGTGGCTAAGGATGTGTTGGCTGTACCAGTTTCTACTATTGTATCTGAGTCAGCATTTAACACCGGAGGCCACATTGTTAATCCATTTCAAAGTTCTCTCTCTCCTCTTATAGTTCAAAACCTTGTATGTGCACAAAATTGGCTTCAAGCCATAGTTCCGATTTCTCATCACCAATCTAGGGATGAGGTTGAGGTGTTGGAGGAGGAATTTCATGATTTAGGTAATATGTTTAAATTCTGAAACTTATCTTCTATTAATTCTTATTGAATGTCTCATGTATTCAAACAAAATTTAATCTATTGTATTTATTTCCTTTTCTTTTCTAGTTTTAAATCAACAATCATCAAGTGCATCAACAAGTACAAGCTCAAAATTGGGTTCTAGCTCAGGCAAACGACCCTTAATTAGTATTGAAGATTGATAATTGACTAGGTATGTTACTGCCTTTGACCCCTTACTGTTATAAACTTGTTGTCCTTTCTAGTTGGTCTTGTATTTGGTACTAATGTATTATTTGATAAATATTTTTTTGTCTATTATAGGAAGAATCATTTGTTTTGTAAAGAAGACAACATTTTGGGAACATTTTGGAAGCTCTTTTGTATACTGCCTTTCTAACAATACCACTCTTAATGCTTATAGAAAAGAAATCTTAGTCAATGGGTTTTCTTTTCTATAAATTATAAACTTATTAGCTAGAGTATTTGTCATTCAACACTTTGGAAAAGTTATTTTTTGGAAATACCTGTGGTATTTCATAATTGTAATTAATTATATTGTTGGGAACACTGTATAGCTAGCAAGCTTATTGCCTTATGGTTTACTGCCTTAAAAATTTGCAGTAATCTAATTGTTTTCTTTGCCTCTGTGGCTTACTTAGTATATATCCATTTATATATATATATATATATATATATATATATATATTCTTGGAAATATTGCAGTATAAATCTGTTGCTTATGCTTGCTGTACTTGACTTATTTGTTATTGGAAATATTATTTGTTGTGTGGTTGGCAGGTTTAACATAAGTGTTAAGAATTAATGGCTTTTATGCCTCTGGGTTTTTCTTGAATATATATGACTTGTATTGAGCTACTGGCTTATTGCTAGGTGCTTGTATTGTGAGGATGTTTAACAGATCACATGCGGTCAAAATAGGCATGTTTATGTGTTGTGTTTTGCTATCTTGTCCATGTTATACATTCTATTTTGATGTGTTTATTTTTTGATAGTCAATGTGTGGCTGTTTAACAAGTCACGGGTGGTGAAAATAGGATTTTCTGTGTTGTTAGTTGTGTCATGCTATTTTGTCCAAGTTTTACATTATATTTTGCTGTGTTTATTTTTTGTGGTCAATGTGTGGATGCTTAACAGATGTGGTAAAAATAGGCTTATTTTGTGTGTTGTGGTGAGGTATTTTGTCTAGGATGTTTATGTCCTGAAGGCCCAATGAATCTATAAGTAGAGTAGTTGCTTAATTTAAGTTCATCTTGAAGGCCCATTTAAAAAATAAATAAATATATAAATAAAAGAGTAAAAGGGTGGCCCAATCTATTTTATATGGAAAATTCAAAAAATATGACATCCAAGTAATTTATAAAACTACCAAACTCCTTAATTTGGGTTAAAAAGACTGAAAAAATTGAACTAAAATAAATTTCATAGAAGTCCAAAAAAGTGGCCCAATCTATGGCCCAAACCCACCTAACCGACAACTCTGGCCTACCTAATTGATGGCCCGAAATACTGCGTTCTTCCCGACTATTCAATCAAATATGGGTCTAAGATCCAACCACCCGACCTAATCGGGTCGAGTATGGTTCAGGCCCGAACCCGAACCAGCCCGATCCGTGGACAGGCCTATTGCCAAGAATCAAGTACACACGGCACCTAAAAAATATTTTATAGTGATAAGTTGATTACTTATGTTTTGTTATTTCCATTTTCTTATTATATGAAAATTTTTCTAAGCTTGTGTATAATTTTAAAACTTAACACCTTTTTTTAGGGACTTGTAATTTTTCCAATTTCCCACAAAATACTGATCCAAACACACAAAGAATTGCTAGGTGTTTGGAATAAAAATACACGCTTGTACCTAAAAAAAAAAGATGTCTAGCTTTAGTTAAAAGGCTCTAATATGCTAAATAAAATCCAAAAAACAAAACAAAACAATACTCCCTATCATTATGCTAATGGGAAAGTGCATAGAACGTCAGTATTTATATTCTTAATTTTGTTTTTAATAAGAAGTTAGAATTATATTCTTAATTTTAAATAAAATAACATGGGCTAAGTGCAACTAGCATCTATGGTTCCAGCAGGGGTAGGACCAAGTTTATGTATATCACCACCAAACGCGTAAATCAACTAGCTTTTCTGTTCAAAAATTGCGGGGGGACTACTTTGCCAGCTCTATGCAGCCTGTTTGGTACTCCAACCACCATGCCCTCTTTCACACACCCTGGTCTGGTGTTCGTTTTTGTCAATGGATTATAGCTTTAAATTTCCTTTAGCGGACTGATTATAGCTTTGAATACATGATCAATTATATACAATAAATTACCGATTGTTCTAAAAGTTTAAATTACTAAAAAATTGGTTAAATTTGTAACTTGTAAAACAATTTGTATATAATAACACTGCTCTTAAAAATTGTAAATTTAATCGTTTAACAATAATTCTAATACTCTATCTCACGTATGCGCCTAAACTCTTTTTTAATAAGTAAAGTTATTTAACATTTTAAATGAAAAGTAGAGTATTAATTTGTGGCGAAAGTGAGAGATAGAGTGAAGACAGTGAATGAATTCAAGATATCATATTCTTTACTGTGATAAATTACAAATTGTTCCAAAAACTTAAACTAATAAGAAATTATGAATTTAATCATAATTCTAACCTAAAATATCCCATCTCAACCATCACACCAACTTACTGGTTTCCCATCTTCTTCTTCTTCTTTGTCTCATCATTATGCAAACCTGTCTCCAGTTTTGAGCTGAATTTTGCCAAAGCGCCTTTAGTTTAATTGATAACAACCTGGCTTTGCCAGCACTACTCAACGGCTTATAGCTCCAGTTGCACCTATATATAGGCTTCAAACTTGAACTAGTTTCATCACAACCTCATCTCTCTCACAAGCAACTGATCTCCTCCTTTCTAGAGCTCTTAAAGTGACAACAATGTCTACTACTACCTCTTCTTCACTCCAAGTTTCATTGCTGCTTTCATTGTTCATTCTTACTTCTCTAGCGGCTGTCTCAGTTGGCAACTTCCATCAAGACTTTGACATCACTTGGGGAGATAACCGTGCAAAGATACTTGATGGAGGCAATCTTCTTACTCTTTCCCTTGATAAAACTTCCGGCTCCGGTTTCCAGTCCAAGAATGAGTACCTATTTGGGAGGATTGACATGCAAATCAAGCTTGTAGCTGGAAATTCTGCAGGCACTGTCACTGCTTATTACGTAAGTCTCGCTTCCTCTTCAACATCACTTAGTTCCAAATTTGTAAAGTGGTTTCAAATCTCACTATTTCAAAGTACGTTTCACTTTTTTCTGCGACAACTTTTTCAAACAATCCTAATCAAAAAGTTGAAAAATAAGTTGTACACTAACCCAATTATTTAAGGTTTTCATAGCTCATTTTATTGAACTGCTTTGCAGTTATCTTCTCAAGGACCTACACACGATGAGATTGACTACGAGTTCTTGGGAAACGTGTCTGGGGATCCATACATACTCCATACCAATGTGTTCTCACAGGGAAAAGGCAATAGGGAGCAACAATTCTATCTCTGGTTTGATCCCACAATGGCATTCCACACATACTCCATCGTCTGGAACACTCAACGCATCATGTAATATATAATAGACACTATATCCATTGAACTTTCATATAACTTCATTTAGAATAAGTAAATTAATAATACATTTGCAACTTCTTGCTTTACAGGTTCTTGGTGGATAACATTCCTATAAGAGTGTTTAACAACCTGGAATCAATTGGTATTCCATTTCCCAAAAGCCAACCCATGAGGACTTACTCAAGCCTCTGGAATGCTGATGACTGGGCAACAAGAGGTGGGCTTGTAAAGACTGACTGGACAAAAGCTCCATTTACAGCTTCTTACAGAAACTTCAAAGCCAATGCTTGTGTTTGGTCCTCGGAATCATCCTGTGTCTCCTTGTCTACCAATTCCTTGCAGACCAGTGAATGGCAGAATCAAGCTCTTGATGCAAATGGAAGGAACAGAATCAGATGGGTGCAACAGAAGTACATGGTTTACAACTATTGCAATGACTTTAAACGTTTCCCTCAAGGTCTCCCAGCTGAATGCAAGCGATCAAGGTTCCTCTAGAGATGCTAAATTGGCCTATATATTCAATTGTTGATTCCTCTGTATCAATATGAATTCTTTATTCTTTGTGCAAAAATATGTTGTAAGCAAAATAAATCAGTTTTTTTTTTTTTTTTTTTATGAAAGGAAAATAAATCAGTTGTGACTAATTCTATAGCAAAGCTTCGATTTGATTCTAAAGATGTCAAAAGGGAGATGAAGAAGGAGATAGAAAAGCACATGGCACAACATGTAGTGCCCTGAGAAGTTCTTATTGCATCATCAAAAGTGACATTTGATTATTGAACTTAAGCTCAAATCTTGAAGTAATTAGACGTGGTAGACATTTTTAGGTTTAGAGGGTATTTTGGTAATTTTTAGGTTTCAGTGGTCTTTTGGTCATTTTTTAGGTTTATGGGGTATTTTGGTAATTTTTAGTTTTCGGGGGTATTTTGGTCATATTTTAGGTTTTGGAGGTGTTTCGGTCATTTTTTTTATGTTTCGGGAATATTTTGGTCATTTTTTAGGTTTGGAGTGCATTTCGGCAATTTTAGAGGATTTTATGAATAATTTGGTCATTTTCAAGTTTTAGGGGCAATTTGGTAATTTTGATTATTGGTTAATTGGGTGGGTTGAGGTTTACCCATAATAATTTGGTTGAGTTTGGTTTGAGTTAGATCTAATTAGTTAAATGGGTAATAATGGGTAAATGGATAATATCCAAACCCTACCCAAAATATTTGGATAATATCCAAACCCTACCCAATTACCTTCTACCCATTAAGAACTGGGTATTACCCAGAATAATTGGATCGGGTAGGGTTGGATATCCATTACCTAATGGGTATGGCCATCCCTATCTATAAGTATCAATTGTACTTTGCTACTCCATTATGATTCTTAATCCATACTATACTTATTTTCTTTTCTTTTCCTTTTCTATTTTTTGGGGGTTACTAGATAATGATAAAAAATATCTTGCAGCTGGCTTAAAACAAAAACAAAAAACAAGATCATGCAGCTACGTTATGCCATTGTGTCATAATTAAATTTAATATTCTACAGAGGAATGCTTAAGGGAAACACCAAAGAGTTCAGAATTTAATGCCAAACCTTAAATATAATCACCCAGGGTGGCTGGGTCAAATCCATGTGGTGACCCGTGCAGGTCCAGATGGGGAAGGCAACATACTATATGAATTTACTATGCAGAGTTAGAAAGCCTCAAGTTGGCCAGCTCTATGCAGTGTAGTTTGTATTCTCATTTTCCTTTTTGTCAACGGCTTACAACTCTGACATTTCTATTAGTCAATTACTGATACGCTGATCATAACTCTAAAAAAATACCAATACAAATGCTTCACAACTCAATCTCTACTCTCTACCTTCACATAAACCCTTTATCCAGTTTCCTATGATGCTTCCTCTCAGCTTAATTTGTAATCTGTCCCAGGTTTTGAACCATGCATTATGTTTATGCCAGCTCTACTATTCAATTTCACAACTTGGGTTTTGCCAGCTCTATTCCACGGTTGCTATACTCCAAGTGCACCTATATAAAGCCTGTCACCTTACACTTCACATTCAAACAATCTTATATTTCTATATCCTTCTCATAAATCATAATCTCATCCTCTCTTGAGCTCTAAACAGAAGTAACAAAAATGTCTTCCTCTTCTCTTCAAGTGGTAATGCTTTTGCTTGCTTTATTCAGTCTCAGTGCTCTGGTGGCAGCCTCAGCAGGAAATTTTGGCCAAGATTTTGATATTACATGGGGCAATGATCACGTTAAGATGCTCGATGGAGGCCGGTTTCTCACTCTTTCTCTTGACAATACTTCCGGTTCTGCTTTCCAATCCAAGAATGAATATCTATTTGGCAGAATTGACATGCAAATCAAGCTTGTAAGTGGCAACTCAGCTGGCACTGTTACTACCTATTATGTAAGTTTCAATACCTTCTTGACATCTACTTCTAAAATTTTGTTATCCTCCACGATTAATTCAACTTTAAAAAAATACTATAGTTATTACAAAATGATTACAAATTGATGTAACCACTTAAAAACATAATAAATAAGTGCCTCCCTTTTTATGATTGGTGACATATAAATTTGTAAGATTTATATCTTAAAATTTGTTAAACACTACTCTAATGGCTAATTTACAAACTTGTGCAGTTATCATCTCAAGGACCAAACCATGATGAAATTGACTTTGAGTTCTTAGGCAACCTGTCTGGAGATCCATATATAGTTCATACCAATGTCTTCACACACGGGGAAGGGAACAGAGAACAGCAATTCTATCTCTGGTTTGATCCCACAAAGGCCTTCCACACATACTCTTTCATCTGGAATTCTCAAGTTATCATGTATGGACACTATAAAGTACATTGAAATTTCTCAAAAGTTTATTATACTTCAGTTAAGAATGTTAATTCTAATACAATTGTAAATTCTTATTGCTCATCAGGTCTTTGGTAGATAACATTCCTATAAGAGTGTTCAACAACTTGAAATCACTTGGTGTTCCATTCCCCAACAGCCAACCCATGAGGATTTACTCAAGCCTCTGGAATGCCGATGATTGGGCAACGAGAGGGGGGCTTGTGAAGACTGACTGGACCAATGCACCATTCATAGCCTCTTACAGAAATTTTGAGGCCAATGCTTGCGTTTGGTCATCTGGGTCATCATCTTGTGTCTACAATTCAAATTCTTTGTAGACTAATACATGGCAGGATCAAGCACTTGATGCAACAGGTCGAAGAAGGATTCGTTGGGTGCAAAAGAAATATATGATTTACAACTACTGCACTGACTTGAAACGCTTTCCTCAAGGTCTCCCACCCGAATGTAAGAGTTCAAAGCTCCACTGAAGGGACTAAAGCACCCTCATACGAATCTTTTTCTTTTTCCTTTTGTCGCTCAGCATTAGATTTATAGCTTATGAAAATTCTTTATTCTTTGTGCAAAAATTGTCTAAGAACCAAATAAAATCAAATTTTCTTTTCTTTTGAGGTGCATCTTTTCTTTTCCTAACAATCAATAATTAAATAAATATCTTATCCTTACATATTTCGCACTTCCCAAACCTCCTCATTATAGAAAAATGACAACACCCCCCATCCCCACCAAAAAAAGAGAAAACTCTCTCTCTCTCTCTCTCTCTCTCTCTCTCTCTCTCTCTCTGTGTGGAGAATCATAGCAAGAGGCTAGCGTAAGAAATATCTTCAAGTTTCAATATAGTTTTTGTCTTAAGAATGTCTAAACAAAGGAATTTGGCACTAACAATCTTTAGATAAGGGGTGATAATATTTGACACAACCAGTAGATACAACACAATTTTAATGAATTAGTGATTTAGATGAGTTTTCATCAAAATAGATTGAAACAAGTCATGCAAATGCCAACTAGCAATTAATTTGAAATAAAATGGTTCATTATTTGTGTCAAGGTGGGTCAACTCATCTTGACAATAATTGATTTTATCGTGTCATTTGTATCTGACATAAATTTGAATTTTAAATATAGAATTAAGTATGATGGGAGTTTAGACCCATGTTGTAAAAAAATTAATCATTTTTAATCCGAATTCAATTAAGTAACCAATTATGCTTGCATGTTTAGTTTATGGTTAATCACATTACAAACCAATATCGCTAATTGAATAAACAAAAAGATATTTCCTCAAAAAAGATAAACAAAAAGAAAAAGCAAATAACACAAGTTGATGAAGTGAAAACATTAATCTAGAAAAACTATTCAACGGTTTACCACCAACCCTCATGGAAACTGATCAACTAGATAGAATTGAATTTTATACAACATGATCAACCCTAATTATATAACTACCTCTAGCACTACTTTCTTAAATGACCACACAACTTCAAATCCCTAGAAAACTCTATAGCAGATTTTATTCACACGAACACTCTATTCGTAACTTCAAGAACCATCTTAAAGATAATCTCACAGCTGCAACTTTGTGATGTTATCAACATCTTCAACTTGATCACTAGTTTTCAAATCTTCAAAACTTGATGGTAATAGAGATTCTGGTCAAGAATCCTACGCAAACAAAAGTCGTCTTGTAGTAGTCCTTATATATTCTAGCAAGTAAGGCACATAATACTAGAGATTGGATGACTTGTAAGGCCGAATTTAGATTTAGGATCTGCAATTTTCAAACTATTGAATAGCTATCAAGAAGCTATTGAGCCAATCTCGATCAATCAACTAGGTGTTGAGACTCCAATAAGTTTTGATCTATCGAGTTGTTCTGGGCATGAATCTTGGACTTCAAATATACTCTAAAAACACATAAGACCCAATTATTTGTTCATAGTTTGAAACTACAACCTATGGACCTAACAAATTAATTAAGCAAATTTTTATTGATTATATTGTTAAACTCTATTAACAAACCTCAAAATCTCTAACCCTTTTTACCCAAAACAAAGGGGGAAAAGCCAAGTGTCTTGTAAGTTGTAATTCAACTAAGACCTCCTGATATTTGCAATTAAGAATTTCATGGTTTAAATTCCCCCATCTCACATTGTAAATTTGTAATTATTAAAAATAAATAAATAAACTCTCATTTGAATTTATTTTTTAAAGATTGTATATACTTCTAAATTTGGATGGAAATTCATTACAATGAAATGAAATAAAAGGTAATTTAGATTTTAGATTGTATGCTATTAGCAATTTAATTAATATTCAAATAAATCTTTGTGTTTTGAAATTACATCAAACATGTGAAATGTGTCCTAAACAGAAGCCCATCATATAAAGATAGGGAAAATTTTAGGCATTTCTGTAGACCCAATTTCACCCACAGACTCTAGTCCAATATTTTAGGGGGGGGGGGGGGGGGGAATTATAAATTTTTTATTAAAAATACAAATATTTTTAACAGTTTTTACATTTTTCATTAAAATAGTGTATTAAAATTTCCTTAAAAGTGAATTATTCACCGGACCCATACACATACAAAGAAACTCTTAGGAAAATGATGGCAATAGATCCCTAAAACCCTGACCGTTCTTTCTCTCTTTCTGTTTGTTCTAAAACCCCTAACCCTAGTAGACTGACTCTGTTCCGTCTCTACTCTCAACCCCTTTGCTTCCATGGCCACCACCAAACCCAACCGAACCGAAAACCCAAATCCAGTCCCAATCCCACCTCTGGCTCCCACCAGGGTGAGCCCCAAGGTTATCCATAAAGCCGTAAATGCTCTTCTCAAATGGCAAAACACCAACTCCCAGTCCCTCACCCAAAAACCCCAACTCCTTCATCACAGCGATAAGTTTTTCTACCTCACTCTCACCCTCAAGAAAATCCCATCTCAACCTAATAACACAAACCCACACAAAATCCAACTCCCACATACCCTTCTCTCCCCACACCTCCCACCTGAGCTCTGTCTCATAATTGATGATCGTCCACACTCCAATCTCAACAAAGCCTCTGCCAAATCCAAAATCGATTCTGAACAAATACCCATCTCGAAAGTCCTCAAATTGTCCGAGTTGAAATCAGATTTTCGTTCCTTTGAGGCCAAGAGGAAGCTCTGTGATTCCTATGACATGTTCTTTGCTGACAAAAGGGTTGTGTCCCTTTTGTCTGGTTTGTTGGGGAAGCCTTTTTCTAAGAAGAAGAAGGCTCCGGTGCCGTTGGATTTGAAGCACAACAATTGGAAGGAGCAGGTTGAGAAGGCGTGTTCTTCGGCGTTGTTGTTTTTGGGGACTGGAACTTGTTGTGTGGTGAAGATGGCAAGGGTGAGTATGGAGCAAAAAGAGATTGTGGAGAATGTGGTGGCGGCGATTAATGGGATTTCGGAGGTTGTCCCAAGGAAGTGGGGTGGTATAAGGTCATTGCATTTGAAGCTGCTTGAGTCGTTGGCATTGCCATTGTATCAGTCAGAACCGGAGGAGAGGTTGATGATTGAGGGAGTTAAGGAGGAGGAGGTGAAGGGAAAGGGGATGAAGGGTGAGAGAGTCGGGATGCAGAAGGATGGGAATATAGGTGAGGTGTTAGTTGAAGATGAATTGGGAATTAATGAAGGTGAGGATAATGAGAATGGTGAAATATTGGGTAGTAAGAAGAGGAAAAAGGGAGATAAGGGTGAAGGAGTGGTTTCTAGTGAATCGAAAGGCTTGAAGAAGTTGGCTATGGTGAATAAAGATGATCTTACGGAGAATATAGATGGGTTGTTCACCGCACAGGGGAAGAAGCAAGATGGTGGTATAAAGAAAAGGAAGGTTGGGTTGGCTTTGGAAGATGGGAATTCTGGGGAAAAGAAGGATAAGAGGAAGAAAAGTGGAGAAATGGAGGTGAAGGCTAAGAAAGGCAAGAAAGCAGCGGAGTAATTTGATTTAGAAGACTAAAGAAGTTAGAGATGGTAATTCATACTCTGAAAAAATTTTGTTTTAATTATATAATCAATAGTGATTTGTGTTAATTTGGTTGGAGTACAGAAATTCTGCTAGTTGACATCACTAACTATTTTCTTTGGTATCTTGATTATGAAGAAAAATATAGTGATTGATTTAATGTTTTAGTGCTATATATTTGCCTGACTTATATATCTGAAATTTGGTCTTGTTCTTGTACGCAAGGTTTAATGTTTAGGCAGGCATTATTGTTTTGATATTCTACTCATTTCATGGTTATAACTTATCAATGTTTAATACATATCACTGAAGAAAAGGGTGAGGATGTAACTTTGAGAGTGAGTGCAGCCTAAATCCTTGTTGGTTGTTTTTGTTAGTAGTTAAAACTTAAAACTCCTTGTAGCTCAATTTGCTACTAGCAACAATTTAGAATCAGTCTTGGAAAATGATGGAGGAATGATGAGGACTAATTAATGGATTAACAACTCATTAGTGATGAGGTTTATTCGGCACCAACTTTGGATTGACTACTCATTCCTCCATGCCACTTCAAATGCTTATCCCTCAATTTTCATTTCTAGATGAGTGCTTGAATTTAAATTTATTTTGTGAATCTTATTTTTGTTTTGGCACTCTATTTATTAGTTAGAAAATCCATTTCTTTCAAAACTTATCTTATGCATTCAATTATAATTCAGTTATCCTTGTATGGCAGTCCAGACATCTGGCAAAGTCAAAAGTCATTTTCTGATAGATGTACGATTCATCAATCAAGAGTATAAAGTGATCCTAGTATTCAACTTGTTGAATGATATGTACAGTAGTTACTAATCAACAAATCAGCTTTTTTCCCCTCTTTCTTATATGAACTTTTTGACTTATTCAGTATACGTTTTATCAGAATTAAATTGATTGAAAGAGGATTAGTTATGACAAATGATGCAAGCCTTTGAATGATAGCAGGTCCTATTAGGTCTCTTCAGCAATTCGAATGAGATGTTTAAAAAATCTGCTAGAACACTCATTGGCTTGAATGATAGCAGGTCCTATTTTCACATTTTGGTGCATGTTGAGGATATCATGTAATGGAATCATTTGTATCATATATCTGAGTGCAGTTGGTTGTGGGATGACTTTTGGTGGCTTTTTGGCCTTGTTTAGGCCATATTTTGGTGAAGAATTTGCTTTGGTGGCTTTTTGTGACATTCAGGTTATGTTCTGGCGTAGAATTTTCTGAAACTTCCTGCTTTTTGATTTGTTGGATACTCCATTAGTTTGGTTCTCTTGACTATGGTTGTCAGCTTGCCTCTAGTTTTGCAGAGATTACTAGCTAGAGCATGTTAATTAGGATGACAGAGTAAAGACTTGTCTAGCCTACGCAATTTAAGAAATATTTGGTTTGCTGAGTGTGATCATATTATAGTTTGTTTCGGTCTCTAAGAATTGATCACCAAAGCTTGTTAGTGCTGGTAAATTTGAGGACATTGTGCAGCTGAAGAAAGCTACTAAGGTTGGTGTTGAAGTGTGTGGTTCAGTTCTTGCACATGAATAGAGAATGGAAAAGTGAAGCCATTCCGCCAATGAACTCTAGCTTGAATCTCGCCTTCACCCTTCCCCCACCCCTTGGGACCAAAAATAGTCCCATCAAAAAAAAATTTGAAAAAAAAGGGCAGACAGTGAGGTTATGGATTTTATTAAAGAATTATGTAATGTGAAGCCAATCTATATACCTGGCTAATGGTTACTGAGGGTTTAGACTCTAGATTCTCAAGCTTGTGCTTTGGGTATGTTTAGCAATGATCTTGCACATTCTTTCTTTATATTTTTGGTTTAAAGTTTTTTGGGTTAATGGAATTTTCCCTTCGTCAACAGAGGTATCATAGCATTCTTGCAAGAGATTTCAATGGACTCTGGCTCAAATCTTCTTCTCATTGCAAATGCTAGGTGGAGGGTGAGGTCGTAGGTTTAAGATCCATTAGATATATGTATAACTTACCAAAAAAATAAAATTTTAAAAAGCCATTCTTGCAAGTGATGAGCCATGGGGGATAGGCGTCACTTTTTAATATTATTTACAAATATGAATCACAAGATTGATAGGCAAGAAAATCATTGAAGTTGTAGAACGAACTATTTAGTGAGGGGTGTGCATGGGTTGGGATAGGTTGGATTTAAGGTTTTTTTTTTTTTTTTTTTTTTTTTTTAACCCAACTCAACCTTCTTAAGATGATAAATCTTCAATTCAAAGTAACTCTTTTATCAAGCCTAATAAAAAAAAAAAATTAGGTTTTCATTCAATTATTTAAGTCCATTATTCAATAAATGATTACATTTTAAATAGTTAAGAGATCTGGGGTTCAATTCCCGCCTACATCAAAAACTGATTAGTATCTTAGTCTGATGATAAAAAGTTATTATCAAGAACGGACGTCATAAGTTAAAACTCTCTTCAAAAACAAAGTCTAATATTCTAATTTCATTAAGATTAAGTCTTAAATTTTTAAAATAATCAAACTTAAAAATTAAAAGTAAGTCTTAAAATCCAAAACAAATCAACCTAACAAATTTAAAATAAATATATATTTTTTAAACCAATAATAGCATGGGTTGGGTTGGGTTATACAAGTTAGAAATTTTGTCAACCCAAATTTCGATCTACCCAAACTTTTTTTAAAAATGGGGTAAATTATATGAACTTTCCTTGAGATTCAAGGAAATGATACTCCAAAAGAAACCTTAAGAGAATTGACACTCCCCTTTTTTAAGGTTTGAAGAAATCAACACATTAATCCTTACATTAATAACAGTAATACAATATTCTAAATTTTGAAAAAATTCCATTGACCAAACCCTAACCACGGCTCAGTGACAAGGAATAATATTTAACTAAAAACACCTTGCACTAAACATGTTTAGGGTTTGGTCAAGGGAATCTTTTCAAAATTTGGAATATTTTGTTACTATTATTTATTAATGGATGGACTAATATGTTGATTTCCTCCAACTTAAAATGAGGAAAGTGTTATTTCTCTTAAGATTTAGGGTAGAGTGTCATTCCCTAATTCTCAAGAAAATTTGGGTAATTTATATATATATATATATATATATATATATATATATATATATAAGGCCTACACCATGTGATTAACGTCAACTTGCTAAGAAAAATACTCAACAATTAGGTGTGTGCATTCAACCTACCAACCTGGCATTTTAATTTTCAAGTTGGAGTTTCATGGCTTGGATTCTATATTTTTTTTTTTATTATATATAGAATCCGAGCCATGAAAAATCAACCTAAAAATTGAAATGTCATAGGTTGAATGCACACACCTAATTGAAATATCATAGGTTGAAGTTAATCATCGAGGTCACATGATGTAGGCTTTATATATTTTATAGAAAGAAACCTCTAAAAACTTGTCTAGAGCTATTGGCAACTTCAAATATGATAACTTATTGATAATGAACTTTGATTTCTAGCCATCATATATATAAACTATTTCATTTACTTGCCTTTTTAATTTGAACTTACACTTAATTTTAGATGTTTTGAGTTTCAATTAGCTTAATTGATAAAGTTCCACAATAAAAAATCTAGATTTGACACAGTAAATATATGCCTTCAATTCATTGAGCCGACCGAGCTCTACTCATGTAAAAAAGGTATGCATTTTCAAAAATAATTGAAGAAAAGAATAATGGAAGCCATAAGTTATAAAGAACAACAACAATAGTAACTCCCAATCGTGCCACCCCTATATATTACATGAGTGCATGTCTTTATATGGGTTATTTGTTTATTCTAGTCGTGTCATGCATGATCTAATTTTTTGTGGATGTTGGTTATCAATGAGTCGAAATAAACTTATGTCTAGATACTAAAGATAAAGTTAAAACTTTAACCATTAAAAAATTAGATAAAACAGACACCGTCAGAGAATAAATAGATGTTTTCGAAAAAAACAGAACTTCGAATTAGTTAAAAAATATCTCTCTTTATATAAGTAAAAGGTTTTGTTTGATATCACTTTTAACATGTTAAATATATATATACACTACAAAAATATTTCTATTTGCAACCGAACTTTTTCGACGACTAAAAACAGCCATCGACATTAACAATAGTCTTAGTTTGTCACAATAGGTATTTAGTCGTCCAACTTCTTCATATGAAGTTGAATTTTTTATGGAAATTATCAAGTACTTACAACGGATTTTTACGGTCGAAAATGAATGCTAGCAACAGCCTTGTCGGTAATATACTTTTAGCAATGAAGCTTTTGCTGACGGCCGTCAACAGCTTTTTGCTGCTGTTTATATGAATTTGTGACGGCCCTTTGTGCTTCTGTGACAAACTATGGCCGTCACAAATAAGCTTATTGTTTGTAGTGATATATATATAATTTCTAGAACTCATCATGTTTTCTGATGGGGCAGTAGCTTTTTTTATAAGCTGAATAGTCTGTTAGGAAGGAAAATACGAAATCAAGGAGGATTATATGGGACTATTCTAAAGTCACAAAATATTTCATAATTGTAGAGTTACTTAGTTATTAAGTCTAAATAAAAATTAGTAAAAACTTGTCAACTCAACACTATTAAGGTAATAGTTATCACTGCACATTTTTGATGTAGTAGCCACTCCACACGTATAAGTGTTTGTGGAATGTGAGATGTGGAAAGTTAGGGCCAGGATCAAATTTTCAAAAAAAAGCTTCACACACATAAATACTTAAATTAGACTAGTATAATAATAAAAAAAAATAGTTACCAATTTAGATCTATGGAGCTTAAATTGGCCAAGTTATGTGGTTATCATTATTATTATTTACTTGAAGATAGAGTTGTTGTCATTATTGATTAGATAGGGTATATACCGTAGGTCGGTAGTTGTATGCTTTTGATCTTGTGCTTATAACAACAAAAGAAGATAAACAAGAATTAATATCCTTTATAATGCATTCTCAAAAAAAAAAAAAAAAAAAAAATCCTTTATAATGCTTTTTGCTGAGAATATCCTTTATAATGTTAGTGCAACTTATATTCAACCATCAAATTCATCTCTTGGAGGAACCCACTTCTCTCCTGTTCACAATAGTCTCCTAAGCAGCACAGCGCAACTTATTGATATATTGTATTCGCTAGCTGGAGCTCATAGAGCATTTTGTTTTTTTGTTTTTTCTTTTCTTTTTGACTTAAACAAAATAGAGGTGGGAGATTTAAATCCAATTTCTTGTCTGTAAAAAGAAGTTGAAAATGTCATGAGTTAAAAGACTCTTGGTAGGCAATAGCAATTGTAGATATAGGGTATTACTCTGTTTAATGTTGGACAAAGACCTATAACTACTAAAACAAGCAATTGAAGCCAATTCAAATCCTCAAGATTTCCAGCACTGAATGAATAATGGCCGTATCCCTGAATATGGGCTTGATGTTGTGGTCCGTGAAGTATTTTAGAAGAGAAAGAGAGCCACTGTACAATATTTCCATTACTAAATTAATAATGACCCTGTCCTTGAATGTGGCCTTGATGTTTGTGGTCGTGGAACGTGAAGTATTTTGGGAGAGAGAGAGCCGTTGCACAATGTGAGAAAAAAGCAGTAGAGTAGAAAATTAAAATTCCAAGGTAGGTGACATATAAGTAAATTGAATTATAATTTTGTTTCTGATAATTTGACACTTAAAGATAGGGATTTAAACCCTAGCAGTTTAATGAAATGCTACGAAGTGCTAACTTGTTGAATTATAATTTTATTTTCTTTATAATCATATTAAAAGAAGAGAAAAAAAAAATAGAAAGAAATGTTTCTCTAATCCAATTGTCTTCTATCAAAAAGGCTAATCTTTTTAAATTTTTTTATTAAAAAAAGGGCTAATCATGCGTACTTAACTAATACAATTTGGTTCTTTAAGACCTTTTGTACAATTTTATTTTCACTGTAATCATATTTATGAATCCCCTACTGTTTTTAAGGAGACTTCCAAGCATTTAAATCTATCCTTCTATTATTGTAAAAACCAATAAGAAGTTAATCACATCAAAAGTTTGTCAAAATGTTATAAAATAGTTTGTGGTTATAACATTACTCTTATTGAATGAATAATGCTAAAGATACAATTTTTTTTACAAAAAGTTTTACAAACTGTTGATGTGTTGAGTGGTTATTAGTAAATGAAAATGTAATGTTAATTGTGAGCCAAGGTGAAAACTAATACTGTAAGAATTAAGAAGCTGGCCACATCAACAATTTGTAAAAATATTGTAAAATAATTTATGGCAGTAGCAATTGTCAACAAAACTGTATTTGAATTCAAATTAACAAATTTAATTTGGCTTGATAACCAAGATTGAAAACTTTGCCAGTAAGATAAAGATTCTGCTTAGTTCTTACTTAAGAGCTAAGAATTCAAATTCGACTGGCTTATTGTATTATTGACACTTTTTCTATTAAAGCTGTTTTCCTCAATTCCAACCTTTCCAAGTGTCGAAAAGCCCAAACGAGTAGAGTGATGTAGCATCTCCCTCCTTGTCGGTTTCAATTTCAAAAACCGTTAAAAACGTATATCACTGTCAAATACAGGAAAGACAGAGAGACAGATAGAAAGAGAAACGTACATAGTATAACTCCCATCTATCTACCATTCTTTGCAAAACAACCAGTCAGCTATGCCTTCAAGGTGAAGAACAAAGAAAACAAAACGAACAAAATCTAGTAAGAAAATGGAAGACACCACAAACAAACCCACCTACCATTCTCCACCTAATTCTCAACTCCAAGGTACTGTTTTCATTAAGTTTTCTTTTCCTTGATTGGTGCCTTTCACACTCTCATAGTTTGACTTACTTCTTCTAAATCCGTTTTTTATTGTTTCTTTTGTTTTTAACAAACTGATATATAGGTATCCAAGGGAATGAGAAAGAAGTTGATGTTGGTGATCAGTATGTTTTAGTTGGAGAAGAGGAAACAAAAGAAGGGTTTTATTCTATATCTGCTGCATCATTGATTTCTGCAGGGGATAGTCAAATGGAGGAAGCTTCAAATGGCAAAATAGAAGACACCCAGAAAGTGGAATCTCAGGAAGAGAATGTGGAGGTGGAAAGTTTGGTTGAAATTGCAAATGGGAAATTTGAGGAGACTCAGAAAGTGGAACCACAGGCCGAGTATATCGAGGTGGCGATTGAGGATGTTGGGGAGGTCAAAGCCGTGGATGAATCCGTGAAAGAAATTCTTATTGATGAGAATTCCGAGTCTGTGGATCAATCATATGATGGTGGTGATTCAGGTTTGAGAACCAGCAATTTTGACAAAGAGGAGAAGAGTTCTGAGGTGGTTGATTCAGGTAAGTATGAGGAAGAGGAGAAAGAGGTTTCTCACTCGGTTGCTGACTATGTTAAGCCTATTGTGTCTTTATCTATGGATTTCA